>NC_041390.1:61389549-61435607 GCF_002162155.2 Triticum dicoccoides | reverse complement strand
GGGGGGGGGGCGGCCACCTCTCCTAGTCCTAATAGGACTAGGGGAGGGGGGAGGCGCGCGGCCACCTTGGGCTGCTCCTTTCTCCTTTCCACTAAAGCCCACTAAGGCCCATATAGCTCCCGAGGGGTTCCGGTAACCTCCCGGTACTCGGTAAAATCCCGATTTCACCCGGAACACTTCTGATGTCCAAATATATGTTTCCAATATATCAATCTTTATGTCTCGACCATTTCGAGACTCCTCGTCATGTCCGTGATCACACCCGGGACTCCGAACAACCTTCGGTACATCAAAATGCATAAACTCATAATATAACTGTCATCGTAACCTTAAGCGTGCGGACCCTACGGGTTCGAGAACAATGTAGACATGACCGAGACACGTCTCCGGTCAATAACGAATAGCGGGACCTGGATGCCCATATTGGCTCCTACATATTCTATGAAGATCTTTATCGGTCAGACCGCATAACAACATACGTTGTTCCCTTTGTCATCGGTATGTTACTTGCCCGAGATTCGATCGTCGGTATTCCAATACCTAGTTCAATCTCGTTACCGGCAAGTCTCTTTACTCGTTCTGTAATACATCATCCCGCAATTAACTTATTTAGTTGCAATGCTTGCAAGGCTTAAGTGATGTGTATTACCGAGAGGGCCCAGAGATACCTCTCCGACAATCGGAGTGACAAAACCTAATCTCAAAATACGCCAACCCAACATGTACCTTTGGAGACACCTGTAGTACTCCTTTATAATCACCCAGTTACGTTGTGACGTTTGGTAGTACCCAAAGTGTTCCTCCGGTAAACGGGAGTTGCATAATCTCATAGTTATAGGAACATGTATAAGTCATGAAGAAAGCAATAGCAACATACTAAACGATCGGGTGCTAAGCTAATGGAATGGGTCATGTCAATCAGATCATTCTCTTAATGATGTGATCTCGTTAATCAAATAACAACTCATTGTTCATGGTTAGGAAACATAACCATCTTTGATTAACGAGCTAGTAAAGTAGAGGCATACTAGTGACACTTTATTTGTCTATGTATTCACACATGTATTATGTTTCTGGTTAATACAATTCTAGCATGAATAATAAACCTTTATCATGATTATAAGGAAATAAATAATAACTTTATTATTGCCTCTAGGGCATATTTCCTTCAGTCTCCCACTTGCACTAGAGTCAATAATCTAGATTACACCGTAATGATTCTAACACCCATGGAGCCTTGGTGCTGATCATGTTTTGCTCGTGGAAGAGGCTTAGTCAACGGGTCTGCAACATTCAGATCCGTATGTATCTTGCAAATCTCTATGTCTCCCACCTGGACTAGATCCCAGATGGAATTGAAGCGTCTCTTGATGTGCTTGGTTCTCTTGTGAAATCTGGATTCCTTTGCCAAGGCAATTGCACCAGTATTGTCACAAAAGATTTTCATTGGACCCGATGCACTAGGTATGACACCTAGATCGGATATGAACTCCTTCATCCAGACTCCTTCATTTGCTGCTTCCGAAGCAGCTATGTACTCCGCTTCACATGTAGATCCCGCTACGACGCTTTGTTTAGAACTGCACCAACTGACAGCTCCACCGTTTAATGTAAACACGTATCCGGTTTGCGATTTAGAATCGTCCGGATCAGTGTCAAAGCTTGCATCAACGTAACCTTTTACGGTGAGCTCTTTGTCACCTCCATATACGAGAAACATATACTTAGTCCTTTTCAGGCATTTCAGGATGTTCTTGACCGCTGTCCAGTGATCCACTCCTGGATTACTTTGGTACCTCCATGCTAGACTTATAGCAAGGCACACATCAGGTCTGGTACACAGCATTGCATACATGATAGATCCTATCGCTGATGCATAGGGAACATCTTTCATATTCTCTCTATCTTCTGCAGTGGTCGGGCATTGAGTCTTACTCAACTTCACACCTTGTAACACAGGCAAGAATCCTTTCTTTGCTTGATCCATTTTGAACTTCTTAAAAATCTTGTCAAGGTATGTGCTTTGTGAAAGTCCAATTAAGCGTCTTGATCTATCTCTATAGATCTTTATGCCTAATATGTAAGCAGCTTCACCGAGGTCTTTCATTGAAAAACTCTTATTCAAGTATCCCTTTATGCTATCCAGAAATTCTATATCCTTTCCAATTAGTAATATGTCATCCACATATAATTTCAGAAATGCTACAGAGCTCCCACTCACTTTCTTGTAAATACAGGCTTCTCCGAAAGTCTGTATAAAACCAAATGCTTTGATCACACTATCAAAGCGTTTATTCCAACTCCGAGAGGCTTGCACCAGTCCATAAATGGATCGCTGGAGCTTGCACACTTTGTTAGCTCCCTTTGGATCGACAAAACCTTCCGGTTGCATCATATACAACTCTTCTTCCAGAAATCCATTCAGGAATGCAGTTTTGACATCCATCTGCCAAATTTCATAATCATAAAATGCGGCAATTGCTAACATGATTCGGACAGACTTAAGCATCGCTACGGGTGAGAAGGTCTCATCGTAGTCAATCCCTTGAACTTGCCGAAAACCTTTCGCGACAAGTCGAGCTTTGTAGACAGTGATATTACCGTCAGCGTCAGTCTTCTTCTTGAAGATCCATTTATTCTCAATTGCTTGCCGATCAACGGGCAAGTCAACCAAAGTCCACACTTTGTTCTCATACATGGATCCCATCTCAGATTTCATGGCTTCAAGCCACTTTGCGGAATCTGGGCTCACCATCGCTTCTTCATAATTCGTAGGTTCATCATGATCTAGTAGCATGACTTCCAGAACGGGATTACCGTACCACTCTGGTGCGGATCTTGCTCTGGTTGATCTACGAGGTTCAGTAGTATCTTGTTCTGAAGTTTCATGATCATTATCATTAGCTTCCTCACTAATTGGTGTAGGTGTCATAGAAACAGTTTTATGTGATGTACTACTTTCCAATAAGGGAGCAGGTACAGTTACCTCATCAAGTTCTACTTTCCTCCCACTCACTTCTTTCGAGAGAAACTCCTTCTCCAGAAAGTTTCCGAATTTAGCAACAAAAGTCTTGCCTTCGGATCTGTGATAGAAGGTGTATCCAATAGTTTCCTTTGGATATCCTATGAAGACATATTTCTCCGATTTGGGTTCGAGCTTATCAGGTTGAAACTTTTTCACATAAGCATCGCAGCCCCAAACTTTCAGAAATGACAACTTTGGTTTCTTGCCAAACCACAGTTCATAAGGCGTCGTCTCAACGGATTTTGATGGTGCCCTATTTAATGTGAATGCGGCAGTCTCTAGAGCGTATCCCCAAAACGATAGCGGTAAATCAGTAAGAGACATCATAGATCGTACCATATCCAGTAAAGTACGATTACGACGTTCGGACACACCATTACGCTGAGGTGTTCCGGGTGGCGTGAGTTGCGAAACTATTCCACAATTTTTCAAATGTACACCAAACTCGTAACTCAAATATTCTCCTCCACGATCAGATCGTAGAAACTTTATTTTCTTGTTACGATGATTTTCAACTTCACTCTGAAATTCTTTGAACTTTTCAAATGTTTCAAACTTGTGTTTCATTAAGTAAATATACCCATATCTGCTTAAATCATCTGTGAAGGTGAGAAAATAACGATATCCGCCACGAGCCTCAATATTCATCGGACCACATACATCTGTATGTATGATTTCCAACAAATCTGTTGCTCTCTCCATAGTACCGGAGAACGGCGTTTTGGTCATCTTGCCCATGAGGCATGGTTCGCAAGTACCAAGTGATTCATAATCAAGTGGTTCCAAAAGTCCATCAGAATGGAGTTTCTTCATGCGCTTTACACCGATATGACCTAAACGGCAGTGCCACAAATAAGTTGCACTATCATTATCAACTCTGCATCTTTTGGCTTCAACATTATGAATATGTGTGTTACTACTATCGAGATTCAACAAGAATAGACCACTCTTCAAGGGTGCATGACCATAAAAGATATTACTCATATAAATAGAACAACCATTATTCTCTGATTTAAATGAATAACCGTCTCGCATCAAACAAGATCCAGAAATAATGTTCATGCTTAACGCTGGCACCAAATAACAATTATTTAGGTCTAATACTAATCCCGAAGGTAGATGTAGAGGTAGCGTGCCGACTACGATCACATCGACTTTGGAACCGTTTCCCACGCGCATCGTCACCTCGTCCTTAACCAATCTTTGCTTGATCCGTAGTCCCTGTTTCGAGTTGCAAATATTAGCAACAGAACCAGTATCAAATACCCAGGTGCTACTGTGAGCATTAGTAAGGTACACATGTATATCACATATACCTTTGTTCACCTTGCCATCCTTCTTATCCACCAAATACTTGGGGCAGTTCCGCTTCCAGTGACCAGTCTGTTTGCAATAGAAGCACTCAGTTTCAGGCTTAGGTCCAGGTTCGGGTTTCTTCTCTTGAGTAGCAACTTGCTAGCCGTTCTTTTTGAAGTTCCCCTTCTTCTTCCCTTTGCCCTTTTTCTTGAAACTAGTGGTCTTGTTGACCATCAACACTTGATGCTCCTTCTTGATTTCTACCTCCGTAGCTTTCAGCATCACGAAGAGCTCGGGAATAGTCTTGTTCATCCCTTGCATATTATAGTTCATCACGAAGCTCTTGTAGCTTGGTGGCAGTGATTGAAGAATTATGTCAATGATGCAATCATCTGGAAGATTAACTCCCAATTGAATCAAGTGATTATTATACCCAGACATTTTGAGTATATGCTCACTGACAGAACTGTTCTCCTCCATCTTGCAGCTATAGAACTTGTTGGAGACTTCATATCTCTCAATCCGGGCATTTGCTTGAAATATTAACTTCAACTCCTGGAACATCTCATATGCTCCATGACGTTCAAAACATCGTTGAAGTCCCGATTCTAAGCCGTAAAGCATGGCACACTGAACTATCGAGTAGTCATCAGCTTTGCTCTACCAGACGTTCATAACATCCGGCGTTGCTCCTGCAGCAGGCCTGGCACCCAGCGGTGCTTCCAGGATGTAATTCTTCTGTGCAGCAATGAGGATAATCCTCAAGTTACGGACCCAGTCCATGTAATTGCTACCATCATCTTTCAACTTTGCTTTCTCAAGGAACGCATTAAAATTCAATGGAACAACAGTACGAGCCATCTATCTACAATCAAACATAAACAAGCAAGATACTAATCAGGTACTAAGTTTCATGATAAATTTAAGTTTAGTTAATCAAATTAATTAAAGAACTCTCACTTAGATAGACATCCCTCTAATCCTCAAAGTGATTACGTGATCCAAATCAACTAAACCATAACCGATCATCACGTGAGATGGAGTAGTTTTCAATGGTGAACATCGTTATGTTGATCATATCTACTATATGATTCACGCTCGACCTTTTGGTCTCCGTGTTCCGAGGCCATATCTGTATATGCTTGGCTCGTCAAGTATAACCTGAGTATTCCGCGTGTGCAACTGTTTTGCACCCGTTGTATTTGAACGTAGAACCTATCACACCCGATCATCACGTGGTGTCTCAGCACGAAGAACTTTCGCAACGGTGCATACTTAGGGAGAACACTTCTTGATAATTTAGTAAGAGATCATCTTATAATGCTACCGTCAATCAAAGCAAGATAAGATGCATAAAAGGATAAACATCACATGCAATCAATATAAGTGATATGATATGGCCATCATCATCTTGTGCTTGTGATCTCCATCTCCGAAGCACCGTCGTGATCACCATCGTCACCGACGTGACACCTTGATCTCCATCGTAGCATCATTGTCGTCTCGCCAAGCTTGTGCTTCCATGACTATCACTACCGCTTAGTAATAAAGTAAAGCATTACATCGCGATTTCATTGCATACAATAAAACGACAACCATAAGGCTCCTGCCAGTTGCCGATAACTCGGTTACAAAACATGATCATCTCATACAATAAAATTCAGCATCATGTCTTGACCATATGACATCACAACATGCCCTGCAAAAACAAGTTAGACGTCTTCTACTTTGTTGTTGCAAGTTTTACGTGGTTGCTACGAGCTTAAGCAAGAACCAATCTCACCTACGCATCAAAACCACAACGATAGTTTGTCAAATAGACTCCGTTTTAACCTTTGCAAGGACCGGGCGTAGCCATACTTGGTTCAACTAAAGTTGGAGAGACAGTCGCCCGCAAGCCACCTATGTGCAAAGCACGTCGGGGGAACCGGTCTCGCGTAAGCGTACGCGTAATGTTGGTCCGGGTCGTCTCGTCCAACAATGCCGCCGAACCAAAGTATGACATGCTGGTAGGCAGTATGACTTATATCGCCCACAACTCACTTGTGTTCTACTCGTGCATATAACATCAACATAAATAACCTAGGCTCTGATACCACTGTAGGGTTTCATAGTAATTTCAAAAAAATTCCTACGCACACGCAAGATCATGTGATGCATAGCAACGAGAGGGGAGAATGTTGTCTACATACCCACGCAGACCGACTGCAGAAGCGTTAACACAATGTAGAGGAAGTAGTCGTACGTCTTCACGATCCAACCGATCAAGCACCGAAACTACGGCACCTCCGAGTTCGAGCACACGTTCAGCTCGATGACGATCCCCGGACTCCGATCCAGCAAAGTGTCGGGGAAGAGTTCCGTCAGCACGACGGCGTGGTGACGATCTTGATGTACTACAGCAGCAGGGCTTCGCCTAAACTCCGCTACAGTATTATCGAGGACTATGGTGGCTGGGGGCACCGCACACGGCTAAGGAATAGATCATGATCAAATTGTGTGTTTCTGGGGCGCCCCTGGCTCCGTATATAAAGGACTAGAGGGGGGAGGCTGGCCGGCCAAGGGTGGCGCGCCAGGAGAGTCCTACTCCCTCTGGGAGTAGGATTCCCCCCCCCCCCCAATCCTAGTTGGAATAGGACTCCTTGAGGGGGGAAAGAGAGAGAGGGGGGCCGGCCACCTCTCCTAGTCCTAATAGGACTAGGGGAGGGGGGAGGCGCCCGGCCACCTTGGGCTGCTCCTTTATCCTTTCCACTAAAGCCCACTAAGGCCCATATAGCTCCCGGGGGGTTCCGGTAACCTCCCGGTACTCCGGTAAAATCCCGATTTCACCCGGAACACTTCCGATGTCCAAATATATGTTTCCAATATATCAATCTTTATGTCTCGACCATTTCGAGACTCCTCGTCATGTCCGTGATCACATCCGGGACTCCGAACAACCTTCGGTACATCAAAATGCATAAACTCATAATATAACTGTCATCTTAACCTTAAGCGTGCGGACCCTACGGGTTCGAGAACAATGTAGACATGACCGAGACACGTCTCTGGTCAATAACCAATAGCGGGACCTGGATGCCCATATTGGCTCCTACATATTCTACAAAGATCTTTATTGGTCAGACCGCATAACAACATACGTTGTTCCCTTTGTCATCGGTATGTTACTTGCCCGAGATTCGATCGTCGGTATTCCAATACCTAGTTCAATCTTGTTACCGGCAAGTCTCTTTACTCGTTCTGTAATACATCATCCCACAATTAACTCATTTAGTTGCAATGCTTGCAAGGCTTAAGTGATGTGTATTACCGAGAGGGCCCAGAGATACCTCTCCGACAATCGGAGTGACAAAACCTAATCTCGAAATACGCCAACCCAACATGTACCTTTGGAGACACCTGTAGTACTCCTTTATAATCACCCAGTTACGTTGTGACGTTTGGTAGTACCCAAAGTGTTCCTCCGGTAAACGGGAGTTGCATAATCTCATAGTTATAGGAACATGTATAAGTCATGAAGAAAGCAATAGCAACATACTAAACGATCGGGTGCTAAGCTAATGGAATGGGTCATGTCAATCAGATCATTCTCTTAATGATGTGATCTCGTTAATCAAATAACAACTCATTGTTCATGGTTAGGAAACATAACCATCTTTGATTAACGAGCTAGTCAAGTAGAGGCATACTAGTGACACTTTATTTGTCTATGTATTCACACATGTATTATGTTTCCGGTTAATACAATTCTAGCATGAATAATAAACCTTTATCATGATTATAAGGAAATAAATAATAACTTTATTATTGCCTCTAGGGCATATTTCCTTCATGATGATCTAGCGCCGAACGGACGGCACCTCCGCGTTCAACACACGTACGATTGGGAAGACGTCTCCTCCAACTTGATCCAGCAAGGGGGGAGGAGAGGTTGATGAAGATCCAGCAGCACGACGACATGGTGGTGGAAGCAACGGTGATCTCGGCAGGGCTTCGCCAAGCTCAGAGAGAGGGAGGAGTGTCACGGGAGGGAGAGGGAGGCGCCAGGGGCTAGGGTGCGGCTGCCCTCCCTCCCCCCACTATATATAGGACCCCTAGGGGGGGCGCCGGCCCTAGGAGATTGAATCTCCAAGGGGGGGCGGCGGCCAAGGGGGTGGAGTGCCCCCCAAGCCAAGTGGGGCGCCCCCACCTCTAGGGTTTCCAACCCTAGGCGCAGGGGGAGGCCCAAGGGGGGCGCACCAGCCCACTAGGGGCTGGTTCCCCTCCCACTTTAGCCCATGGGGCCCTCCGGGATAGGTGGCCCCACCCGGTGGACCCCCGGGACCCTTTCAGTGGTCTTGGTACAATACCGATTACCCCCGAAACTTTCCCGATGGCCGAAACTCGACTTCCTATATATAAATCTTCACTGCGAACCATTCCAGAACTCCTTGTGACGTCCGGGACTCCGAACAACTTTCGGGTTACCGTATACTAATATCTCAACAACCCTAGCGTCACCGAACCTTAAGTGTGTAGACCCTACGGGTTCGGGAGACATGCAGACATGACCGAGACTACTCTCCGGTCAATAACCAACAGCGGGATCTGGATACCCATGTTGGCTCCCACATGCTCCTCGATGATCTCATCGGATGAACCACGATGTCGAGGATTCGATCAATCCTGTATACAATTCCCTTTGTCAATCGGTACGTTACTTGCCCGAGACTCGATCGTCGGTATCCCAATACCTCGTTCAATCTCGTTACCGGCAAGTCACTTTACTCATACTGTAATGCATGATCCCGTGATCAACCACTTGGTCACATTGAGCTCATTATGATGATGCATTACCGAGTGGGCCCAGAGATACCTCTCCGTCATACGGAGTGACAAATCCCAGTCTCGATTCGTGCCAACCCAACAGACACTTTTAGAGATACCTGTAGTTTACCTTTATAGTCACCCAGTTACGTTGTGACGTTTGGCACACCCAAAGCTCTCCTACGGTATCCGGGAGTTGCACAATCTCATGGTCTAAGGAAATGATACTTGACATTCGGAAAAGCTACAACAAACGAACTACACGATCTTTGAGCTATGCTTAGGATTGGGTCTTGTCCATCACATCATTCTCCTAATGATGTGATCCCGTTATCAATGACATCCAATGTCCATAGTCAGGAAACTATGACTATCTTTTGATCAACGAGCTAGTCAACTAGAGGCTCACTAGGGACGTGTTGTGGTCTATGTATTCACACATGTATTACGATTTCCGGATAACACAATTATAGCATGAACAATAGACAATTATCATGAACAAAGAAATATAATAATAACCATTTTATTATTGCCTCTAGGGCATATTTCCAATAGTCTCCCACTTGCACTAGAGTCAATAGTCTATTTACATTGTAATGAATCAAACACCCATGCAGTTCTGGTGTTGATCATGTTTTGCTCTAGGGAGAGGTTTAGTCAACAGATCTGCCACATTCAGGTCCATATGTACTTTACAAATATCTATGTCTCCATTTTGAACACTTTCACGAATGGAGTTGAAGCGACG
Organism: Triticum dicoccoides; assembly: GCF_002162155.2. Classification (NCBI taxonomy): domain Eukaryota; kingdom Viridiplantae; phylum Streptophyta; class Magnoliopsida; order Poales; family Poaceae; genus Triticum; species Triticum dicoccoides. The sequence continues at coordinate 61,425,732 of NC_041390.1, read as the reverse complement.
CTTGATATGCCTGGTCTTCCTGTGAAACCTGGGATCCTTGGCAAGGGCAATAGCTCCAGTGTTGTCACAGAAGAGAGTAATTGGGCCCGACGCATTGGGTATGACTCCTAGGTCGGTAATGAACTCCTTCACCCAGATTGCCTCTTGTGCTGCCTCTGAGGCTGCCATGTACTCCGCTTCACATGTAGATCCCGCCACAACGCTTTGCTTGCAACTGCACCAGCTTACTGCCCCACCATTCAAAATATATACATATCCTGTTTGTGACTTAGAGTCATCCAGATCTGTGTCGAAGCTAGCATCGATGTAACCCTTTACGACGAGCTCGTTGTCACCTCCATAAACGAGAAACATATCCTTAGTCCTCTTCAGGTACTTCAGGATATTCTTGACTGCTGTCCAGTGTTCCATGCCGGGATTACTTTGGTACCTTCCTACCAAACTTACGGCAAGGTTTACATCAGGTCTGGTACACAGCATAGCATACATGATAGACCCTATGGCCGAGGCATAGGGGACGACACTCATCTTTTCTCTATCTTCTGCCATGGTCGGGCATTGAGCCATGCTCAATCTCTTACCTTGCAATACAGGCAAGAACCCCTTCTTTGATTAATCCATATTGAACTTCTTCAATATCTTGTCAAGGTACGTACTCTGTGAAAGACCAATGAGGCGTCTCGATCTATCTCTATAGATCTTGATGCCTAATATATAAGCAGCTTCTCCAAGATCCTTAATTGAAAAACACTTGTTCAAGTAGGCCTTTATGCTTTCCAAGAATTCTATATCATTTCCCATCAATAGTATGTCATCCACATACAATATGAGAAATGCTACAGAGCTCCCACTCACTTTCTTGTAAATGCAGGCTTCTCCATAAGTCTGCGTAAACCCAAACGCTTTGATCATCTCATCAAAACGAATGTTCCAACTCCGAGATGCTTGCACCAGCCCATAAATCGAGCGTTGGAGCTTGCACACCTTGTCAGCATTCTTAGGATCGACATAACCTTCCGGCTGCATCATATACAATTCTTCCTTAAGGAAACCATTAAGGAATGTCGTTTTGACGTCCATTTGCCATATCTCATAATCATAGAATGTGGCAATTGCTAACATGATTCGGACGGACTTCAGCTTCGCTATGGGTGAGAAAGTCTCATCATAGTCAACCCCTTGAACTTGTCGATAACCCTTAGCAACAAGCCGAGCTTTATAGATGGTTACAATACCATCCGCGTCTGTCTTCTTCTTAAAGATCCATTTATTTTCTATGGCTCGCCGATCATTGGGCAAGTCAGTCAAAGTCCATACTTCGTTTTCATACATGGATCCTATCTCGGATTTCATGGCTTCCAGCCATTTGTCGGAATCTGGGCCCGCCATCGCTTCTTCATAGTTCGAAGGTTCACCGTTGTCTAACAACATGATTTCCAGGACAGGGTTGCCGTACCACTCTGGTGCGGAACATGTCCTTGTGGACCTACAAAGTTCAGTAGCAACTTGATCTGAAGTTTCATGATCATCATCATTAACTTCCTCTCTAGTCGGTGCAGGCACCTCAGGAACAATTTCCTGAGCTGCGCCACTCTCCGGTTCAAGAGGTAATACTTCATCAATTTCTACTTTCCTCCCACTTATTTCTTTCGAGAGAAACTCTTTCTCTAGAAAGGATCCATTCTTGGCAACAAAGATCTTGCCTTCGGACCTGAGGTAGAAGGTATACCCAATAGTTTCTTTAGGGTATCCTATGAAGACGCATTTTTCCGACTTGGGTTTGAGCTTTTCAGGTTGAAGTTTCTTGACATAAGCATCGCATCCCCAAACTTTTAGAAACGACAGCTTAGGTTTCTTCCCAAACCATAATTCATACGGTGTCGTCTCAACGGATTTCGACGGAGCCCTATTTAAAGTGAATGCGGCAGTCTCTAAAGCATAGCCCCAAAATGATAGCGGTAGATCGGTAAGAGACATCATAGATCGCACTATATCCAATAGAGTGCGATTACGACGTTCGGACACACCATTATGCTGAGGTGTTCCAGGCGGCGTGAGTTGTGAAACTATTCCACATTTTCTTAAGTGTGTGCCAAATTCGTGACTCAAGTATTCTCCCCCAAGATCTGATCGTAAGAACTTGATTTTCTTGTCACGTTGATTCTCAACCTCACTCTAAAATTCCTTAAACTTTTCAAAGGTCTCAGAATTGTGTTTGATTAAGTAGACATACCCATATCTACTCAAGTCATCTGTGAGGGTGAGAACATAACGATAGCCACCGCGAGCCTCAACACTCATTGGACCGCACACATCAGTATGTATGATTTCCAATAAGTTGGTTGCTCGCTCCATTGTTCCTGAGAACGGAGTCTTGGTCATTTTACCCATGAGGCATGGTTCGCACGTGTCAAATGATTCGTAATCAAGAGACTCCAAAAGCCCATCTGCATGGAGCTTCTTCATGCGCTTGACACCTATGTGACCAAGGCGGCAGTGCCACAAGTATGTGGGACCATCATTATCAACCTTGCATCTTTTGGTATTCACACTATGAATATGTGTAACATTACGCTCGAGATTCATTAAGAATAAACCATTCACCATCGGAGCATGACCATAAAACATATCTCTCATAATAATAGAACAACCATTATTCTCGGATTTAAATGAGTAGCCATCTCGAATTAAACAAGATCCTGATACAATGTTCATACTCAAAGCTAGCACTAAATAACAATTATTGAGGTTTAAAACTAATCCCGTAGGTAAATGTAGAGGTAGCGTGCCGACGGCGATCACATCGACCTTGTAACCATTCCCGATGCGCATCGTCACCTTGTCCTTCGCCAGCCTCCACTTATTCCGCAGCTCCTGCTTTGAGTTACAAATGTGAGCAACCGCACCAGTATCAAATACCCAGGAGCTACTACGAGTACTGGTAAGGTACACATCAATTACATGTATATCACATATACCTTTAGTGTTGTCGGCCTTCTTGTCCGCTAAGTATTTGGGGCAGTTCCGCTTCTAGTGACCACTTCCCTTGCAATAAAAACACTCAGTTTTGGGCTTGGGTCCATTCTTTGGCTTCTTCCCGGCAGCTTGCTTACCGGGCGCGGCAACTCCCTTGCCATCCTTCTTGAAGTTCTTCTTACCCTTGCCTTTCTTGAACTTAGTGGTTTTATTCACCATCAACACTTGATGTTCCTTTTTGATTTCCACCTCTGCTGATTTCAGCATTGAATATACCTCAGGAATGGTCTTTTCATTCCCTGCATATTGAAGTTCATCACAAAGCTCTTGTAGCTTGGTGGAAGCGACTAAAGGATTCTGTCAATGACCGCATCATCCGGGAGATTAACTCCCAGCTAAGTCAAGCAGTTATGCAACCCAGACATTCTGAGTATGTGCTCACTGACAGAACTATTTTCCTCCATCTTACAACTGAAGAACTTGTCGGAGACTTCATATCTCTTGACCCGGGCATGATCTTGGAAAACCATTTTCAGCTCTTCGAACATCTCATATGCTTCGTGTCTCTCAAAACACTTTTGGAGCCCCGGTTCTAAGCTGTAAAGCATGCCGCACTGAACGAGGGAGTAATCATCGGCACATGACTGCCAAGTGTTCATAACGTCTTGGTTCTCTGGGACAGGTGCGTTACCTAGCGGTGCTTCTAGGACATAATCTTTCTTGGCAGCTATGAGGATGATCCTCAGGTTCCGGACCCAGTCCGTATAGTTGCTGCCATCATCTTTCAGCTTGGTTTTCTCTAGGAACGCGTTGAAGTTGAGGAAAACGTGGGCCATTTGATCTACAAGACATATTGTAAAGATTTTAGACTAAGTTCATGATAATTAAGTTCATCTAATCAAATTACTCAATGAATTCCCACTCAGATAGACATCCCTCTAGTCATCTAAGTGAAACATGATCCGAGTAAACTAGGCCGTGTCCGATCATCACGTGAGACGGACTAGTTAACATCGGTGAACATCTTCATGTTGATCGTATCTTCTATACGACTCATGCTTGACCTTTCGGTCTTCTGTGTTCCGAGGCCATGTCTGTACATGCTAGGCTCGTCAAGTCAACCTAAGTGTATTGCGTGTGTAAATCTGGCTTACACCCGTTGTATTTGAACGTTAGAATCTATCACACCCGATCATCACGTGGTGCTTCGAAACAACGAACCTTCACAATGGTGCACAGTTAGGGGGAACACTTACTTGAAATTATTACGAGGGATCATCTTATTTAAGCTACCGTCGTTCTAAGCAAATAAGATGTAAAACATGATAAACATCACATGCAATCAAATAGTGACATGATATGGCCAATATCATTTGCTCCTTTTGATCTCCATCTTCGGGGCTCCATGATCATCGTTGTCACCGGCATGACACCATGATCTCCATCATCGTGTATTCTTGAAGTTGTCTCGTCATCTATTACTTCTACTACTATGGCTAACGCTTTAGCAATAAAGTAAAGTAATTACATGACGTTTATGTTGACACGCAGGTCATAAAGACAACTCCTATGGCTCCTGCCGGTTGTCATACTCATCGACATGCAAGTCGTGATTCCTATTACAAGAACATGATCAATCTCATACATCACATATATCATTCATCACATCCTTTTGGCCATATCACATCACACGGCACATGCTGAAAAACAAGTTAGACGCCCTCTAATTGTTGTTGCAAGTTTTTACGTGGATGCTATAGGTTTCTAGCAAGAACGTTTCTTACCTACGCCAAAAACCACAATGTGATATGCCAATTTCTATTTACCCTTCATAAGGACCCCTTTCATCGAATCCGGTCCGACTAAAGTGGGAGAGACATACACCCGCTAGCCACCTTATGCAACTAGTGCATGTCAGTCGGTGGACAGTCTCACGTAAGCGTACATGTAAGGTCGGTCCGGGCCGCTTCATCCCACGATGCCGCCGAATCAATATAAGACTAGTAACGGCAAGCAAATTGACAATATCCACGCCCACAACTGCTTTGTGTTCTACTCGTGCATAGAAACTACGCATAAACCTGGCTAATGATGCCACTGTTGGGGAACGTAGCAGAATTTTAAAATTTTCTACGCATCACCAAGATCAATCTATGGACTCATCTAGCAATGAGGGAGAGGGGAGTGCATCTACATACCCTTGTAGATCGTGCGCGGAAGCGTTCAAGAGAACGGGGTTGATGGAGTCGTACTCGTCGTGATCCAAATCACCGATGACCTAGCGCCGAACGGACGGCACCTCCGCGTTCAACACACGTACGGTTGGGAAGACGTCTCCTCCAACTTGATCCAGCAAGGGGGAAGGAGAGGTTGATGAAGATCCAGCAGCACGACGGCGTGGTGGTGGAAGCAACGGTGATCTCGGCAGGGCTTCACCAAGCTCAGGGAGAGGGAGGAGTGTCACGAGAGGGAGAGGGAGGCGCCAGGGGCTAGGGTGCGGCTGCCCTCCCTCCCCCCACTATATATAGGACCCCTAGGTGGGGGCGCCGGCCCTAGGAGATTGAATCTCCAAGGGGGGGCGCCATCCAAGGGGGTGGAGTGCCCCCCAAGCCAAGTGGGGTGCCCCCACCCCTAGGGTTTCCAACCCTAGGCGCAGGGGGAGGCCCAAGGGGGGCGCACCAGCCCACTAGGGGCTGGTTCCCCTCCCACTTCAGCCCATGGGGCCCTCCGGGATAGGTGGTCCCACCTGGTGGATCCCCGGGACCCTTCCGGTGGTCCCGGTACAATACCGATTACCCCCGAAACTTTCCCGATGGCCGAAACTCGACTTCCTATATATAAATCTTCACCCCCGGACCATTCCGGAACTCCTCGTGACGTCCGGGATCTCATCCGGGACTCCGAACAACTTTCAGGTTACTATATACTAATATCTCAATAACCCTAGCGTCACTGAACCTTAAGTGTGTAGACCCTATGGGTTCGGGAGACATGCAGACATGACCGAGACGACTCTCCCATCAACAACCAACAGCGGGATCTGGATACCCATGTTGGCTCCCACGTGCTCCTCGATGATCTCATCGGATGAACCACAATGTCGAGGATTCGATCAATCCCGTATACAATTCCCTATGTCAATCGGTACGTTACTTGCCCGAGACTCGATCGTCGGTATCCCAATACCTCGTTCAATCTCGTTACCGGCAAGTCACTTTACTCGTACCGTAATGCATGATCCCGTGATCAACCACTTGGTCAAATTGAGCTCATTATGATGATGCATTACCGAGTGGGCCCAGAGATACCTCTCCGTCATACGGAGTGACAAATCCCAGTCTCGATTCGTGCCAACCCAACAGACACTTTCGGAGATACCTGTAGTGTACCTTTATAGTCACCCAGTTACGTTGTGATGTTTGGCACACCCAAAGCACTCCTACGGTATCCGGGAGTTGCACAATCTCATGGTCTAAGGAAATGATACTTGACATTCGGAAAAGCTACAGCAAATGAACTACACGATCTTTGAGCTATGCTTAGGATTGGGTCTTGTCCATCACATCATTCTCCTAATGATGTGATCCCGTTATCAATGACATCCAATGTCCATAGTCAGGAAACTATGACTATCTTTTGATCAACGAGCTAGTCAACTAGAGGCTCACTAGGGACGTGTTGTGGTCTATGTATTCACACATGTATTACAATTTCCGGATAACACAATTATAGCATGAACAATAGACAATTATCATGAACAAAGAAATATAATAATAATCATTTTATTATTGCCTCTAGGGCATATTTCCAACAGTCTCCCACTTGCACTAGAGTCAATAGTCTAGTTACATTGTGATGAATCGAACACCCATGCAGTTCTGGTGTTGATCATGTTTTGCTCTAGGGAGAGGTTTAGTCAACGGATCTGCCACATTCAGGTCCGTATGTACTTTACAAATATCTATGTCTCCATTTTGAACACTTTCACGAATGGAGTTGAAGCGACGCTTGATATGCCTGGTCTTCCTGTGAAACCTGGGCTCCTTGGCAAGGACAATAGCTCCAGTGTTGTCACAGAAGAGAGTCATCGGGCCCGACGCATTGGGTATGACTCCTAGGTCGGTAATGAACTCCTTCACCCAGATTGCCTCTTGTGCTGCCTCTGAGGCTGCCATGTACTCCGGTTCACATGTAGATCCCGCCACAATGCTTTGCTTGCAACTGCACCAGCTTACTGCCCCACCATTCAAAATATACACGTATCCGGTTTGTGACTTAGAGTCATCCAGATCTATGTCGAAGCTAGCATCGACGTAACCCTTTACGACGAGCTCTTCATCACCTCCATAAACGAGAAACATATCCTTAGTCCTCTTCAGGTACTTCAGGATATTCTTGACCGCTGTCCAGTGTTCCATGCCGGGATTACTTTGGTACCTTCCTACCAAACTTACGGCAAGGTTTACATCAGGTCTGGTACACATCATAGCATATATGATAGACCCTATGGCCGAGGCATAGGGGACGACACTCATCTTTTCTCTATCTTCTGCCGTGGTGGCGGGATCTACGTGTGAAGCGGAGTACATAGCTGCTTCGGAAGCAGCAAATGAAGGAGTCTGGATGATGGAGTTCATATCCGATCTAGGTGTCATACCTAGTGCATCGGGTCCAATGAAAATCTTTTGTGACAATACTGGAGCAATTGCCTTGGTGAAGGAATCCAGATTTCACAAGAGAACCAACCACATCAAGAGACACTTCAATCCCATCCTCGATCTAGTCCAGGTGGGAGACATAGAAATTTGCAAGATACATACAGATCTGAATGTTGCAGACCCGTTGACTAAGCCTCTTCCACGAGCAAACCATGATCAGCACCAAGACTCCATGGGTGTTAGAATCATCACTGTGTAAATCTAGATTATTGACTCTAGTGCAAGTGGGAGACTGAAGGAAATATGCCCTAGAGGCAATAATAAAGTTATTATTTATTTCCTTATATCATGATAAATGTTTATTATTCATGCTAGAATTTTATTAACCGGAAACATAATACTTGTGTGAATACATAGACAAACAGAGTGTCACTAGTATGCCTCTACTTGACTAGCTCGTTGATCAAAGATGGTTATGTTTCCTAGCCATAGACATGAGTTGTCATTTGATTAACGAGATCACATCATTAGGAGAATGATGTGATTGACTTGACCCATTCCGTTAGCTTAGCACTCCATCATTTAGTATGTTGCTATTGCTTTCTTCATGACTTATACATGTTCCTATGACGATGAGATTATGCAACTCCTGTTTACCGAAGGAACACTTTGTGTGCTACCAAACGTCACAACATAACTGGGTGATTATAAAGGTGCTCTACAGGTGTCTCCGAAGGTACTTGTTGGGTTGGCGTATTTCGAGATTAGGATTTGTCACTCCGATTGTCGGAGAGGTATCTCTGGGCCCACTCAGTAAAGCACATCACTTAAGCCTTGCAAGCATTGCAACTAATGAGTTAGTTGCGGGATGATGTATTACGGAACGAGTAAAGAGACTTGCCGGCAACGAGATTGAACTAGGTATTGAGATACCGACGATCAAATCTCAGGCAAGTAACATACCGATGACAAAGGGAACAATGTATGTTGTTATGCGGTCTGACCGATAAAGATCTTTGTAGAATATGTGGGAACCAATATGAGCATCCAGGTTCCGCTATTGGTTATTGACTAGAGACGTGTCTTGGTCATGTCTACATAGTTCTCGAACCCATAGGGTCCGCACGCTTAAAGTTTTGATGACAGTTATATTATGAGTTTGTGAGTTTTGATGTACCGAAGGTTGTTCGGAGTCCCGGATGTGATCATAGACATGATGAGGAGTCTTGAAATGATCGAGACATGAAGATTGCTATATTGGAAGCCTATATTTGGATATCGGAAATGTTCCGGGTGAAATCAGGATTTGACCGGAGTACCGAGGGGTTACCGGAACCCCCCGGGTGATTAATAGGCCATAGTGGGCCTTAGTGGAGAAGAGGAGAGGTGGCTAGGGCAGGGCCGCGCCCCCCTCCCCCTCTAGTCTGAATAGGACAAGGAGAGGGGGGCGGCGCCCCCCCCTTTCCTTCCTCTCTCCCTCCTCTTTCCCCCTTCTCCTAATCCAACAAGGAAGGGAGGGAGTCCTACTCCCGATGGGAGTAGGACTCCTCTTGGCGCGCCTCCTCCTGGCCGGACGCACCTCCCCCCTTGCTCCTTTATATACGGGGGCATGGGGCACCCCATAGAGACAACAATTGATTTGATCTTTTAGCCGTGTGCGGTGCCCCCCTCCACCATAGTCCACCTCGATAATACTATAGCGGTGCTTAGGCGAAGCCCTGCGTCGGTAGAACATCATCATCGTCACGACGTCGTCGTGCTGACAAAACTCTCTCTCAACTCTCGGCTGGATCAGAGTTCGAGGGACGTCATCGGGCTGAACGTGTGCTCAACTCAGAGGTGCCGTGCGTTCGGTACTTGATCGGTCGGTCGTGAAGACGTACGACTACATCAACCATGTTGTGCTAACGCTTCTGCTTTTGGTCTACGAGGGTACATGGACAACACTCTCCCCTCTCGTTGCTATGCATCACCATGATCTTGCGTGTGTGTAGGATTTTTTTTTTGAAATTACTACGTTCCCCAACATTCCGGTGATGACCATACTTTCAGGAGTTCATGTATTCACTATGTGTTAATGCTTTGGTCCCGTACTCTATTAAAAGGAGGCCTTAATATCCCTTAGTTTCTGCTAGGACCCCGCTGCCATGGGAGGGTAGGACAAAATATGTCATGCAAGTTCTTTTCCATAAGCACGTATGACTATATTCGGAATACATGCCTACATTACATTGATGATTTGGAGCTAGTTCTGTGTCACCCTAGGTTATGACTGTTACATGATTAACCACATCCGGCATAATTCTCTATCACCGATCCATTGCCTACGAGCTTTCCATATATTGTTCTTCGCTTATTTACTTTTCCATTGCTATTGTTATCATCACTACAAAATACCAAAAACATTACTTTTGCTATCATTACCTTTTGCTACCATTACCACTACTATCATATTACTTTGCTACTAAATACTTTGCTGCAGATACTAAGTTTCCAGGTGTGGTTGAATTGACAACTCAGCTGCTAATAGTTGAGAATATTCTTTGGCTCCCCTTGTGTCGAATCAATAAATTTGGGTTGAATACTCTATCCTCGAAAACTGTTGCGATCCCCTATACTTGTGGGTTATCAAGACTATTTTCTGGCGCCGTTGCCGGGGACCATAGCTATATTCTTTGAGTCACTTGGGATTTATATCTGCTTATCATTATGAAGAACTTAAGAGATCCAAAAACCAAGATTTATCCCTCAACTACGAGGGGAGGTAAGGAACTGTCATCTAGCTCTGCACTTGATTCACCCTCTGTTTTGAGTAAGCTTACGACACCTAAACCTGCTTCTACTATTGATTCTGATATGTCGCATATTATTGATGATGCCACTTCTGCTATGCATGATACTTATGATGAAACTACTTCTATGCTTGATACAACTATGCCACTTGGTGAATTTCTTGATGAACAACTTGCTAGGGCTAGAGAGAATGAAATTATTGAAACTGATAATACTCATGAAAGTGATTATGAAGGCTCTCCTAATAAATATGAATTACCTGTTGTGCCTAAGGGCTATGTTATGGATGAAGAAACTAAAAGAGACTTTCTTGCTTGCAATGATAGAAGTGATCTTAAGAAATTATTAGCTAAGCTTAAAAAAAACTCTGAATGCTAGAATGAAATATGATCCTGCTTATGCTACTTCACCTATCTTTGTTACTGATAAGGATTATGAATTCTCTATTAATCCTGATATAATTACGTTGGTTGAATCTGATCCTTTTTATGGCTATGAATCTAAAACTGTTTTGGCACATCTTACTAAATTAAATGATATAGCTACCCTGTTCACTAATGATGAGAGAACTTGGTACTTTTATATCCTTAAAATATTCCCGTTCTCATTGTGTGCTAAGATATGGTTTAATTCTCTTGATCCTCGTTGTGTGCGTAGTCCCCAGGATATGATTTATTACTTCTCTGCTAAATATTTCCCTGCTCATAAGAAACAAGCTGCCGTAAGGGATATATATAATTTTGTGCAAATTGAAGAAGAGAGTCTCCCACAAGCTTGGGGGAGGCTTCTCCAATTACTTAATGCTTTGCCTGATCACCCTCTTAAGAAAAATGAAATACTTGATATCTTTTATAATGGACTAGCCGATGCTTCCAGAGATTACCTGGATAGTTGTGCTGGTTCTGTTTTCAGGGAAAGAACACCGGATGAAGCTGAAATTCTATTGAATAATATGTTGACAAATGAAAATAATTGGACACTTCCTGAGCCAACTCCTGAGCCTATTCCTAAACCAACTCTGAAGAAAAGGGGTGTTCTATTTCTCAGTCATGAAGATATGCAAGAGGCAAAGAAATCCATGAAAGAAAAGGGTATTAAAGCTGAAGATGTTAAGAATTTACCTCCTATTGAAGAAATACATGGTCTTAATTTACCGCCTGTTGAAGAAATATATGGTTTTAATCCATCACCTATTGAAGAAACACATGGTCTTGATAACCCGACACAGGTAATAAAGGTAAATTCTCTCTGTAGATATGATAAAGCTGAAATCCCATTTACTAAGTTTGCTAGCCCATGCTTAGATGAGTTTGATAAATTTATGGTTAAGCAAGAAAACTTCAATGCTTATTTTGGTAGAGAATTAAAACGCAATGCTGATATGCTTGAACACTTGGGTGATTATATGGCTAATGTTAAAGGTGAACTTAAACTTATTAGTAAACATGCTTCTATGGTTACCACTTAAGTAGAACAAGTACTTAAAGCTCAAAATGATTTGCTCAATGAATTGAATAGTAAGAATAAGGACTATGCTGTTAGAGTGGCTACTAGAACTGGTAAAATGACTTAGGAACCTTTGTATCCTGAAGGCCACCCTAAGAGAATTGAGCAAGATTCTTAGAGAAATAATATAGATGCACCTAGTCCTTCTGAAAGGAAGAAAAATAAAAATGATAGGACTTTGCATGCTTCTAGTGAACCTATTGCTGAAACACCTGAGAATCCAAATGACATTTCTATTTCTGATGCTGAAACACAATCTGGTAATGAACATGAAACTAGTGATAATGTAAATGATAATGTTCATGTTAATGCTCAACCTAGTAATGATAATGATATAAAAATTGAACCTGCTGTTGATCTTGATAACCCACAATCAAAGAATCAATGTTATGATAAGAAAGACTTTGTTGCTAGGAAACACAGTAAGGAAAGAGAGCCTTGGGTTTAGAAACCCATGTCTTTTCCTCCCAAACCATCCAAGAAAAAGGATGATGAGGATTTTGAGCGCTTTGCTGAAATGATTAGACCTATCTTTTTGCGTATGCGATTAACTGATATGCTCAAAATGAATCCTTATGCTAAATATATGAAAGAAATTGTCACTAATAAAAGAAAGATATCGGAAGCTGAGATTTCTACCATGCTTGCTAATTATACTTTTAAGGGTGGAATACCAAAGAAACTTGGAGACCCAGGAGTACCCACTATACCATGCTCCATTAAAAGAAACTATGTTAAAACTGCTTTATGTGATCTTGGAGCCGGTGTTAGTGTTATGCCTCTCTCTTTATATTGTAGACTTGATTTGAATAAGTTGACACCTACTGAAATATCTTTGCAAATGGCTAATAAATCAACTACTATACCTGTTGGTATTTGTGAGGATGTGCCTGTTGTGGTTGCAAACGTTACTATTTTAACGGACTTTGTTATTCTTGATATTCCCGAGGATGATAGTATGTCTATTAGTCTTGGAAGACCCTTTTTGAACACTGCAGGGGCTGTTATTGATTGCACCAAAGGCAATGTCACTTTTCATGTTAATGGCAATGAGCATATGATACACTTTCCGAGGAAACAACCTCAAGTCCACAGTATCAATTCTGTTGGAAAAATTCCATCGATTATTTTTGGAGGTTTTGAGTTTCCTCTTCCTACTGTCAAGAAGAAATATGATATTCTTATTGTTGGGGATGTGCATATCCCCGTTGAGGTAACCTAGTGCTATTCGAAAATTCTCCGGTTCCATGTTATTCGGAATGAGTTTGTTAACAAGACTTGATCAACCTTGTTAATGGATTCCTTTTGATGATCATGAGATGGATGAAGTTAGAAAACACAACTCTCTGTACCCTCTTTCTACTTTCTGTTATTTATATTAAATAAAGCAAAAAATAGTAATTTCTTTCTGTTTTCTGATTATCCGTGCAATATAAAAATACCTCGAAAATAAAAGTTCTCCAAATGCCCTAAAATTTAAATATGATTTTTTTCTAGAATATTATAGAATATTTGGCACTGAGAATACAGCAGGGGGCATCCACCTGGCGACGAGGGTGGAGGGCGCGCCCTACCCACCTGGGCATGCCCCCCTGCCTCGTGGGCCCATGGTGGCCCTCCTCCACTCATTCCTGCACCCACACACTCCTTCTTCTTCCCACAAACACCATTATCCAGCTCAAGCACGAGTTCTAGCTCATTTTGCTATGATTTTCGATCTCCTTGCTCAAAGCACCCGTCACAAAACTGCTTTGGGGGATTGTTCCATGGTATGTGACTCCTCCAATGGTCCAATTAGTTTTTGTTCTAGTGCTTTATTCATTGCATATTTTTGCTTCTTAGGTGGCCATGTTCTTGAGCTTGCATGTCAAATTTATGTGGTTCCAAGTAGTTTTGATGCATGATATAGGCTCTAGGCACTTGTAGGAGTAGTTGCTATCAATTTTGTTGAGTTTGGTTCACTTTTATTTGAATTACTAAAAATTTCAGAATTTTTCAGAAAATAATGAAGAGATTTTTGAGGGGCTCATCGAGCCGAAGCTCGAATGAAAAGCAAAAATGAAGAAGAAAAGAGGCCCAAATATAATCTGCCTCGCATCGCGGAGGTTCAGCCGTGTGAATGGCCTTGTGATGATTTCTTGAGAGCAGTCGGGATTTATGATGATTTCTATGAGTTTGGCTGAGAATGCAGGCCTCACCGCCTTCCTCCACGACCAGCGCAAATAGTATCTCTTACTCACCAATATCTTTGTGCAAAACTTCCATTTCCATGCTAGGAGCTCACTGAAGGAAATATGCCCTAGAGGCAATAATAAAGTTATTATTTATTTCCTTATATCATGATAAATGTTTATTATTCATGCTAGAATTGTATTCACCGGAAACATAATACATGTGTGAATACATAGACAAACAGAGTGTCACTAGTATGCCTCTACTTGACTAGCTCGTTGAATCAAAGATGGTTAAGTTTCCTAGCCATAGACATGAGTTGTCATTTGATTAACGAAGTCACATCATTAGAGAATGATGTGATTGACTTGACCCATTCCGTTAGCATAGCACTTGATCGTTTAGTTTGTTGCTATTGCTTTCTTCATGACTTATACATGTTCCTATGACTATGAGATTATGCAACTCCTGTTTACCGAAGGAACACTTTGTGTGCTACCAAACGTCACAATGTAACTGGGTGATTATAAAGGTGCTCTACAGGTGTCTCCGAAGGTACTTGTTGGGTTGGCGTATTTCGAGATTAGGATTTGTCACTCCGATTGTCGGAGAGGTATCTCTGGTTCCTCTCGGTAATGCACATCACTTAAGCCTTGCAAGCATTGCAACTAATGAGTTAGTTGTGGGATGATGTATTACGGAACGAGTAAAGAGACTTACCAGTAACGAGATTGAACTAGGTATTGAGATACCGACGATCGAATCTCGGGCAAGTAACATACCGATGACAAAGGGAACAACGTATGTTGTTATGCGGTCAGACCAATAAAGATCTTCGTAGAATATGTGGGAGCCAATATGAGCATCCAGGTTCCGCTATTGGTTATTGACTGCAGACATGTCTCGGTCATGTCTACATAGTTCTCGAACCCGTAGGGTCCGCACGCTTAAAGTTTTGGTGACGATTTGTATTATGAGTTATGTGATTTGATGTACTGAAGGTAGTTCGGAGTCCTGAATGAGATCGGGGACATAACGAGGAGTCTCGAAATGGTCGAGACATAAAGATCGATATATTGGACGACTATATTCGGACATCGGAAAGGTTCCGAGTGATTCGGTTATTTTTCGGAGTACCGGGGAGTTACGGGAATACGGGGAAGTAGTATTGGGCCTTAATGGGCCTTAGTGGGAAGGAGAGGCAGCAGCCAGGAGGTGGTGCACGCCCCTCCCAAGCCCAGTCCGAATTGGACAAGGGGTTTGGGGCGTGGCCCCCTCTCCCTTCCTTCTCCACTCCCCTCCTTTCCCCCCTTCTCCTAGTTGGACTAGGAAAGGAGGAAACCTACTCCTACTAGGAGTAGGAATCCTACTCCCTTGGCGCGCCCCTCCTAGGGCCGGCCTCCTCCTCCCTTGCTCCTTTATATACGGGGGCAGGGGCACCCCAAGACACACAAGTTGATCTGTTGATCTCTCCTAGCCGTGTGCGGTGCCCCTCTCCACCATATTCCACCTCGGTCATATCGTAGCGGTGCTTAGGCGAAGCCCTGCGTCGGTAGCAATATCATCACCGTCATCACGTCGTCGTGCTGATGGATCGGAGTTCGCGGGATGTCATCAAGCTGGACGTGTGCTGAACTCGGAGGTACCATGCGTTCGGTACTTGGATCGGTCGGATCGTGAAGACGTACGACTACATCAACCGCGTTGTGCTAACGCTTCCGCTTTCGGTCTACGAGGGTACGTGTACACACTCTCCCCCCTCATTGCTATGCATCACCATGATCTTGCGTGTGCGTAAGAAATTTTTGAAATTACTACGTTCCCCAATAGTGGCATCCGATCCAGGTTTTATGCATAGATGTCATATGCACGAGTAGAACACAAGTGAGTTGGGGGCGATATAAGTCATACTGCTTACCAGCATGTCATACTTTGGTTCGGCGGTATTGCTGGATGAAGCGGCCTGGACCGACATTACGCATACGCTTACGCGAGACTGGTTCTACCGACGTGCCTTGCACACTGGTGGCTGGCGGGTGTTAGTTTCTCCAACTTTAGTTGAACCGAGTGTGGCTACGCCCGGCCCTTGAGAAGGTTAAAACAGCACTGACTTGACAAACTATCGTTGTGGTTTTGATGCATAGGAAAGAACGGTTCTTGCTCATCCCGTAGCAGCCACATAAAACTTGCAACAACAAAGTAGAGGACGTCTAACTTGTTTTTGCAGGGCATGTTGTGATGTGATATGGTCAAGACGTGATGAGATATAAGTTGTTGTATAAGATGATCATGTTTTGTTGAAGTTATCGGCAACTTGCAGAAGCCTTATGGTTGTCTCTTTATTGCATAAGATGCAAGCGCCAAATAATTGCTTTACTTTATCGCTATGCGATAGCAATAGTTGCAAGAGCAATAGTTGGCGAGACGACCATGTGACCACACATTGATATAGATCAAGATGACGGAGATCATGGTGTCATGCCGGTGACGATGGAAATCATGAGGGTGCTTTGGAGATGGAGATCAAAGGCACAAGATGATGATGGACATATCATGTCACATATTTTGATTGCATGTGATGTTTATCTTTTATACATCTTATTTTGCTTAGTTCGACGGTAGCTTTATAAGATGATCTCTCACTAATTATCAAGGTACAAGTGTTCTCCCTGAGTATGCACCGTTACGAAAATTCTTCGTGCTGAGACACCATGTGATGATCGGGTGTGATAGGCTCTACGTTCAAATACGACGGGTGCAAAACAGTTGCACACGCGGAATACTCAGGTTAAACTTGATGAGCCTGGCATATAACAGATATGGCCTCGGAACACTGAGGCCGAAAGGTCGAGCGTGAATCATATAGTAGATATGATCAACATAGTGATGTTCACCATTGAAACTACTCCATCTCACGTGATGATCGGACATCGTTTAGTTGATATGGATCACGTGATCACTTAGAGGATTAGATGGATGTCTATCTAAGTGGAGTTCTTAAGTAATATGATTAATTGAACTTAAATTTATCATGAACTTAGTCCTGGTAGTATTAGCATATCTATGTTGTAGATCAATAGCTCGCGTTTAGCTCCCCTGTTTTATTTTTGATATGTTCCTAGAGAAAACTAAGTTGAAAGATGTTAGTAGCAATGATGTGGATTGGATCCATGATCTGAGCTTTATCCTCATTGCTGCACAGAAGAATTATGTCCTTGATGCACCGCTAGGTGACAAACCTATTGCAGGAGCAGATGCAGATGTCATGAACGTTTGGCTAGCTCAATATGATGACTACTTGATAGTTTAGTGCACCATGCTTAACAGTTTAGAATCGAGACTTCAAAGACGTTTTGAACGTCATGGACCATATGAGATGTTCTAGGAGTTGAAGTTAATATTTCAAGCAAATACCCGAGTTGAGAGATATGAAGTCTCCAACAAGTTCTATAGCTAAAAGATGGAGGAGAATAGCTCAAGCAGTGAGCATGTGCTCAGATTGTCTGGGTACTATAATCGCTTGAATCAAGTGGGAGTTAATCTTCCAGATAAAATAGTGATTGACAGAATACTCTAGTCACCATCACCAAGTTAGTAGAACCTCGTGATGAACTATAATATGCAAGGGATAACGGAAATGATTCCTAAGCTCTTCGTGATGCTGAAATCGATGAAGGTAGAAATCAAGAAAAGCATCAAGTGTTGATGGTAAACAAAACCACTAGTTTCAAGTAAAGGGACAAAGGAAAGAAAGGGGAACTTCAAGAAGAACGGCAAGCAAGTTGTTGCTTAAGTGAAAAAACCCAAATCTGGACCTAAGCCTAAAACTAAGTGCTTGTACTGCAAAGGGACTGGTCACTGGAAGCGGAACTACCCCAAGTAATTGGCGGATAAGAAGGATGGCAAAGTGAACATAGGTATATTTGATATACATGTTATTGATGTGTACTTTACTAATGTTTATAGAAACCCCTCAGTATTTGATACTAGTTCAATTGCTAAGAATAGTAGCTCGAAACGGGAGTTGCAGAATGAACAGAGACTAGTTAAGGGTGAAGTGACGATGTGTATTGGAAATGGTTCCAAGATTGATATGATCATCATCGCACACTCCCTCTACTTTCGGGATTAGTGTTAAACCTAAAATAAATGTTATTTAGTGTTTGCATTGAGCATAAATATGATTGGATCATGTTTATTGCAATACAGTTATTCATGTAAGTTAGAGAATAATTGTTGTTCTGTTTACATGAATAAAACCTTCTATGGTCATACATCCAATGAAAATGGTTTGTTGGATCTCGATCATGGTGATACACATTTTCATAATATTGAAGCCAAAAGATGCAAAGTTAATAATGATAGTGCAACTTATTTGTGGCACTGGCGTTTAGGTCATATTGGTGTAAAGCGCATGAAGAAAATCCATGCTGATGGGCTTTTGGAATCACTTGATTATGAATCAGTTGATGCTTGCGAACCATGCCTCATGGGCAAGATGACTAAAACTCCGTTCTCCAGAACAATGGAGCGAGCAACAGATTTGTTGGAAATCATACATACTGATGTATGTGGTCCGATGAATATTGAGGCTCGCGGGAGGTATCATTATTTTCTGATCTTCACAGATGATTTGAGCAGATATGAGTATATCTACTTGATGAAACACAAGTCTGAAACATTTGAGAAGTTCAAAGAATTTCAGAGTGAAGTGGAGAATCATCGTAAAAAAAATATCCTACGATATGATCGCGGAAGTAAAATATTTGAGTTACGAGTTTGGCCTTCAGCTAAAACAATATGAAATAGTTTCACTACTCACGCCACCTGGAACACGACAGTGTAATGGTGTGTCCGAATGTTGTAACCGTACTTTATTAGATATGGTGCGATCTATGATGTCTCTTACCGATTTACCACTATCGTTTTGGGGTTATGCATTAGAGACAACTACATTCATGTTAAATAGGGCACCATCTAAATCCGTTGAGACGACACCGTATGAACTATGGTTTGGCAAGAAACCTAAGATGTCGTTTCTTAAAGTTTGAGGTTGCAATGCTTATGTGAAAAAGTTTCAACCTGATAAGCTCAAACCCAAATCGGAGAAGTGCGTCTTCATAGGATACCCAAAAGAAAATGTTGGGTACACCTTCTATCACAGATCCAAAGGCAAGATATTCATTGCTGAGAATGGATCCTTTCTAGAGAAGGAGTTTCTCTCGAAAGAAGTGAGTGGGAGGAAAGTAGAACTTGATGAGGTAACTGTACCTGCTCCCTTATTGGAAAGTAGTTCATCACAGAAATCTGTTCCTGTGACTACTACACCAATTAGTGAGGAAGTTAATGATGATGATCATGTAACTTCAGATCAAGTTACTACCAAAACCTCGTAGGTAAACCAGAGTGAGATCCGCACCAGAGTGGTACGGTAATCCTGTTCTGGAGGTCATGTTACTTGACCATGATGAGCCTACGAACTATGAGGAAGCAATGATGAGCCCAGATTCCGTGAAATGGCTTGAGGCGATGAAATCTGAGATGGGATCCATGTATGAGAACAAAGTATGGACTTTGATTGACTTACCCAATGATCGGCGAGCCATTGAGATTAAATGGATTTTCAAGAGGAAGACAGACGCTGATAGTAGTGTTACTATTTACAAAGCTAGAGTTGTCGCAAAAAGGTTTTCGACAAGTTCAAGGTGTTAACTATGATGAGAGTTTCTCACAAGTATCTATGCTTAAGTCTGTCCGAATCATGTTAGCAATTGCCGCATTTTATGAAATCTGGCAAATGGATAAACAAAACTGCATTCCTTAATGGATTTATTAAAGAAGAGTTGTATATGATGCAACCAGAAGGTTTTGTCAATCCTAAAGGTACTAACAAAATATGCAAGCTCCAGCGATCCATCTATGGACTGGTGCAAGCATCTCGGAGTTGGAATATACTCTTTGATAAGTTGATCAAAGCATATAGTTTTATACAGACTTGCGGTGAAGCCTGTATTTACAAGAAAGTGAGTGGGAGCACTACAACATTTCTGAGAAGTATATGTGAATGACATTTTGTCTATCGGAGATAATGTAGAATTATTGTGCAAAGCATAAAGGAATGTTTGAAAGGAGTTTTTCAAAGAAAGACCTCGGTGAAGCTGCTTACATATTGAGCATCAAGATCTATAGAGATAGATCAAGACGCTTGATAAGTTTTTCAATGAGTACATACCTTGACAAGATTTTGAAGTAGTTCAAAATGGAACAGTCAAAGAAGGAGTTCTTGCCTGTGTTACAAGGTGTGAAGTTGAGTAAGACTCAAAACCCGACCACGAAAGAAGATAGAGAGAGAATGAAAGTCATTCCCTATGCCTCAGCCATAGGTTCTATAAAGTATGCCAGGTTGTGTACCAGACCTATTGTATACCCTGCCCTGAGTTTGGCAAGGGAGTACAATAGTGATCTAGGAGTAGATCACTGGACATTGGTCAAAATTATCCTTAGTGGAATAAGGATTTGTTTCTCGATTATGGAGGTGACAAAAGGTTCGTCGTAAAGGGTTACATCGATGCAAGTTTTGACACTGATCCAGATGACTCAAAGTCTCAATCTGGATACATATTGAAAGTGGGAGCAATTAGCTAGAGTAGCTCCGTGCAGAGCATTTTTGACATAGAAATTTTCAAAATACATACGGATCTGAATGTGGCAGACCCATTGACTTAACTTCCCTCACAAGAAAAACATGATCACACCTTAGTACTCTTTGGGTATTAATCACATAGCGATGTGAACTAGATTATTGACTCTAGTTAACCCTTTGGGTGTTGGTCACATGTCGATGTGAACTTTGGGTGTTAATCACACGGTGATGTGAACTATTGGTATTAAATCACATGGCGATGTGAACTAGATTATTGACTCTAGTGCAAGTGGGAGACTGAAGGAAATATGCCCTAGAGGCAATAATAAAGTTATTATTTATTTCCTTATATCATGATAAATGTTTATTATTCATGCTAGAATTGTATTAACCGGAAACATAATACATGTGTGAATACATAGACAAACAGAGTGTCACTAGTATGCCTCTACTTGACTAGCTCATTGAATCAAAGATGGTTAAGTTTCCTAGCCATAGACATGAGTTGTCATTTGATTAACGGGGTCACATCATTAGAGAATGATGTGATTGACTTGACCCATTCCGTTAGCATAGCACTTGATCGTTTAGTTTGTTGCTATTGCTTTCTTCATGACTTATACATGTTCCTATGACTATGAGATTATGCAACTCCCGTTTACCGGAGAAACACTTTGTGTGCTACCAAACGTCACAACGTAACTGGGTGATTATAAATGTGCTCTACAGGTGTCTCCGAAGGTACTTGTTGGGTTGGCGTATTTTGAGATTAGGATTTGTCACTCCGATTGTCGGAGAGGTATCTCTGGGCCCTCTCGGTAATGCACATCACTTAAGCCTTGCAAGCATTGAAACTAATGAGTTAGTTGCGGGATGATGTATTACGGAACGAGTAAAGAGACTTACCAGTAACGAGATTGAACTAGGTATTGAGATACCGACGATCGAATCTTGGGCAAGTAACATACCGATGACAAAGGGAACAACATATGTTTTATGCGGTCAGACCGATAAAGATCTTCGTAGAATATGTGGGAGCCAATATGAGCATCCAGGTTCCACTGTTGGTTATTGACTGGAGACATGTCTCGGTCATGTCTACATAGTTCTCGAACCCGTAGGGTCCGCACGCTTAAAGTTTCGGTGACGATTTGTATTATGAGTTATGTGATTTGATGTACTGAAGGTAGTTCGGAGTCCCGGATGAGATCGGGGACATGACAAGGAGTCTCGAAATGGTCGAGAGATAAAGATTGATATATTTGACGACTATATTCGGACATCGGAAAGGTTCCGAGTGATTCGGGTATTTTTCGGAGTACCGGGGAGTTACGTGAATACAGGGAAGTGGTATTGGGCCTTAATGGGCCTTAGTGGGAAGGAGAGGCAGCAGCCAGGAGGTGGTGCACGCCCCTCCCAAGCCCAGTCCGAATTGGACAAGGGGTCTGGGGCGCGACCCCCCTCTCCCTTCCTTCTCCACTCCCTCCTTTCCCCCCTTCTCCTAGTTGGACTAGGAAAGGAGGAAACCTACTCCTACTAGGAGTAGGAATCTTACTCCCTTGGCGCGCCCCTCCTAGGGCCGGCCTCCTCCTCCCTTGCTCCTTTATATACGGGGGCATGGGGCACCCCAAGACACACAAGTTGATCTATTGATCTCTCCCAGCAGTGTGCGGTGTCCCCCTCCACCATATTCCACCTCGGTCATATCGTAGCGGTGCTTAGGCGAAGCCCTGCATCGGTAGCAACATCATCACTGTCATCACGCCGTCGTGCTGATGGATCGGAGTTCGCGGGACGTCATCAAGCTGAACGTGTGCTGAACTCGGAGGTGTCGTGCGTTCGGTACTTGGATCGGTCGGATCGTGAAGACGTATGACTACATCAACCGCGTTGTGCTAACACTTCCACTTTCGGTCTACGAGGGTACGTGGACACACTCTCCCCCCTCGTTGCTATGCACCACCATGATCTTGCGTGTGCGTATGAAATTTTGAAATTACTACGTTCCCCAATACTCACCACCTACGGTGGAGTTTTATTTATATGATGAGCATAAGGAGATGTCACTTCATGATTTTTGTCGGGTTTTTTTATCCCTTTCGAGGGCATCATAGAGGAACCACATCGCGGCGATGTGGATGGGTCTATTGATACCATCACTGTAGGGGAAACAATGAAGGTTTACGATGCACAAACTACTAGCATACACTTTCCTGTTCTATGTTACTTTGCTATATTTGCTAGTAGATGCTTAATTGGGCGCGGAAACTGTGGAAACCTGAGTGCCCGTAATATTGTTATTTTGTGCCACGCCTTATTTCGTGATGATACATTCAGCATGGGTGCTATTATTGCAAAGCGGTTAAATCTTAACCGTACCAAGGGCCCGGTCTTTGGAGGCATCTTTGCCTCGCGCCTAGCTGCACATTTTAACATACCTATTAGGCATTATGAGAAGGAAGAAAAATTGCTGCCTCATGTTTATTTAGATTATAAGAGTATGGTAGCACACGATTTTATTGTTAATAATAGGGAAAATGAGCTCAAATACAAATTGTTTTTTGATAAACATCATCCTGAGACTATTACCCTGCCTGCTCCTTCCTTGTTTGATTTATCTGCAGGCAAGTACCTTGTTTCGTTAGAGGCTATTCACGCCTACCGGAACCCTACATCAGCCACAGAGCCAGAGTTGGAACCACAAGTTGATCCTCCATGATAGTCTAATTACCAGTGGGATCCGGAGATGATTGCCAACCAGTGGCAATCAGAGTCTTTTTCTTCGCAGTATGACCCCAACTATTACTATGGATATCCGCCAGGCCAACCGTGGCCATAGACCAACTTAGGCCAAAAGCCTAAGCTTGGGGGAGTACGTATTTCTCACCGACATTACATTTATGTTCACACACTCATTGCTAGATGTCGGTGCTCATACTTTTTCATTGTAACATCCATGCTAGTTTATTTTCTCTTTTTTACACTTTCTTCTTGTGTGTTTAATAAACCTTAAGAAAAACAAAAAAAATAGTTGTAGTTTTTGTTGGGGAACGTAGCAATAATTCAAAAAAATTCTTACGTGTCACCAAGATCAATCTAGGAGATACTAGCAACAAGAGAGAGGGAGTGCATCTTCATACCCTTGAAGATCGCTAAGCGGAAGCGTTAGAAGAACGCGGTTGGTGGAGTCATACACACAGCGATTCAGATCGCGGTCGATTCCGATCTAAGCGCCGAACAACGGCGCCTCCGCGCTCAACACACGTACAGCCCGGGGACGTCTCCTCCTTCTTGATCCAGCAAGGGGAGAGGAGAAGTTGAGGGAGAACTCCGACAGCACGACGGCGTGGTGGTGATGGAGCTCGTGGTTCTCCGGCAGGGCTTCGCCAAGCGCTACGGAGGAGGAGGAGGTGTAGGAGAGGGGGAGGGGCTGCGCCAGGGGAAGGGTGCGGCTTCCCTCTCTATCCCTCACTATATATAGGGGGAAGGGGGTGGAGGAGGCGCCCTAGGGTTCCCTAGGGGAGGGGCGGCGGCCACAGGGAAAACCCTAGATGGGTTTGGGTGCCCCCACCCCTAGGAAACTTGCCCCCAAGCTGGGAGGGGTGGCTACCCTAGGGGAGGCGCCCCCACCTCTCCAAGTTACGTGAGATGGGGTGGGAGGGGCGCTCGGCCCCTTAGCGGGCTGATGTGCCCCCTCCCCTTGGCCCATAAGCCCCCCCCCAACGCTTGTCGGGGCCTCTGAAACCCCTTTCGGACACGCTGGTCGTCACCCGGTACCCCCGGAACAATTCCGGACTCCAATACCCTTCGTCCAATATATCGATCTTCACCTCCAGACCATTCCGGAACTCCTCGTCACGTCCGGGATCTCATCCGGGACTCCGAACAAGCTTCGGTAACCACATACTATTTCCCATAACAACTCTAGCGTCACTGAACCTTAAGTGTGTAGACCCTACGGGTTCGGGAACCATGCAGACATGACCGAGACATCTCTCCGGCCAATAACCAATAGCGGGATCTGGATACCCATATTGGCTCCCACATGTTCCACGATGATCTCATCAGATGAACCACGATGTCGGGGATTCAATCAATCCCGTATACAATTCCCTTTGTCTATCGGTATGTTACTTGCCCGAGATTCGATCATCGGTATCCCCATACCTTGTTCAATCTCGTTACCGGCAAGTCTCTTTACTCGTTCCGTAACGCATGATCCCGTGGCTAACTCATTAGTCACATTGAGCTCATTATGATGATGCATTACCTAGTGGGCCCAGAGAGACCTCTCCGTCACACGGAGTGACAAATCCGAGTCTCGATTCGTGCCAACTCAACAGACACTTTCGGAGATACCTATAGTGTGCCTTTATAGCCACCCAGTTACGTTGTGACGTTTGGTACACCCAAAGCATTCCTACGGTATCCGGGAGTTGCACAATCTCATGGTCTAAGGAAACGATACTTGACATTAGAAAAGCTCTAGCAAAACGAACTACACGATCTTGTGCTATGCTTAGGATTGGGTCTTGTCCATCACATCATTCTCCTAATGATGTGATCCTGTTATCAATGACATCTAATTTGCATGGTCAGGAAACCATAACCATCTATTGATCAACGAGCTAGTCAACTAGAGGCTTACTAGGGACATGTTGTGGTCTATGTATTCACACATGTATTACTGTTTCCAGTTAATACAATTATAGCATGACCAATAGACAATTATCATGAATAAGGAAATACAATAATAACCATTTTATTATTGCCTCTAGGGCATATTTCCAACAGTCTCCCACGTGCACTAGAGTCAATAATCTAGTTCACATCACTATGTGATTGTAATGAATCCAACACCCATGGGGTATGTTCATATCTCGCTTGTGAGAGAGGTTATTAGTCAACGGGTCTGAACCTTTCAGATCCATGTGTGCTTTACAAATCTCTATGTCATCTTGTAGATGCAGCTACCACGCGCTACTTGGAGCTATTCCAAATAACTGATCTACTATACGAATCCGGTTTACTACACAGAGTCATCCGGATTAGTGTCAAAGTTTGCATCGACGTAACCCTTTACGACGAACTCTTTTACCACCTCCATAGTCGAGAAAATTCCTTAGTACACTAGTTACTAAGGATAAGTTCGACCGATGTCATGTGATCCATTCCCGGATCACTCTTGTACCCCTTGACTAACTCATGGCTAGGCACACTTCAGGTGCGGTACACAACATAGCATACTATAGAGCCTACGTCTAAAGCATAGGGGACGACCTTCGTCCTTTCGCTCTCTTCTGCCGTGGTCAGGTCTTGAGTCTTACGCAATACTCACACCTTGTAACACAGCCAAGAACTCCTTCTTTGCTGATCTATTTTGAACTCCTTCAAAATCTTGTCACGGTATGTATTCATTTGAAAGTACTATTAAGCGTTTTTGATCTATCCTTATAGATCTTGATGCTCAATGTTCAAGTAGCTTAATCCAGGTTTTCCATTGAAAAACACTTTTCAAATAACCCTATATGCTTTCCAGAAATTCTACATCATTTTTGATCAACAATATGTTAACAACATATACTCATCAAAAATTCTATAGTGCTCCCACTCACTTCTTTGGAAATACAAGTTTCTCGTAAACTTTGTATAAACCCAAAATCTTTGATTATCTCATCAAAGCGTATATTCCAACTCCAAGATGCTTACTCCAGTCCTTAGAAGGATTGCTGGAGCTTTGCATACTTGTTAGCATCTTTTAGGATTGAGAAAAACCTTCTGGTTGTATCACATACAACCTTTCCTCAAGAAAATTGTCGAGGAAACAATGTTTTGACATCCTATCTGTAAGATTTCATAAATAATGCAGTAACTGCTAATACAATTCCAACAGACTCTTAGCATCACTACGAGTGAGAAAGTCTCACCGGAGTCAACTCCTTGAACTTGTCGGAAAACATCTTAATGACAAGTCAAGCTTTCTTAATGGTGATACTTACCATCATTGTTCGTCTTCCTTTTAAAATCCATATGTACCCAATAGCCTTAGGACCATCAAGTAGTTCTTCCAAATTCTATACTTTGTTTTCACACATGGATCCTCTCGGATTTTATGGCCTCGAGCCATTTGTCGGAATCCGAGCCCACCATCATTTCTCCATAGCTCGTAGGTTCATTGTTGTCTAGCAACATGACTTCCAAGACAGGATTACATACCACTCTGAAGTAGTACGCATCCTTGTCGACCTACGAGGTTTGGTAGTGACTTGATCCGAAGTTTCATGATCACTATCATAAGCTTCCACTTCAATTGGTGTAGGTTCCATAGGAACAACTTCCTGTGCCCTGCTACACACTAGTTGAAGTGACGGTTTAATAACCTCATCAAGTCTCCACCATCCTCCCACTCAATTCTTTCGAGAGAAACTTTTCCTCAAGAAAGGACCTGTTTCTAGAAACAATCACTATTGCTTCCGGATCCAAAATAGGAGGTATACCCAACTGTTTTGGGTGTCCTATGAAGATGCATTTATCCGCTTTGGGTTCGAGCTTATCAGGCTAAAACCTTTTCACATAAGCGTCGCAGCCCCAAACTTTTAAGAAATGATAGCTTAGGTTTCTCTAAACCATAGTTCATACGGTGTCATCTCAACGGAATTACATGGTGCCCTATTTAAAGTGAATGCGGTTGTCTCTACTGCCTAACCCATAAACAATAGTGGTAATTTGATAAGAGACATCATGGTTTGCACCACATCTAATAGGGTGCAGCTATGATGTTCGGACGCACCATCACACTATGGTGTTCCAGGCGGCATTAGTTGTGAAACAATTTCCACAATGTCTTAATTGTGTGCCAAACTCGTAACTCAGATATTCATCTCTATGATCATATCATAGACATTTTATCATCTTGTCACGACGATCTTCAACTTCACTCTGAAATTACTTAAACCTTTCAATAATTCAGACTTGTGTTTCATCAAGTAAATATACTCAGCATCTACTCAAATCATCTGTGAAGTAAGAACATAACGATATCCACTGCGTGCCTCAGCACTCATTGGACTGCACACATCAAAATGTATTACTTCCAACAAGTTGCTTTCTTGTTCCATCTTACTGAAAATGAGGCCTTTCAGTCATCTTGCCCATGTGGTATGATTTGCATGTCTCAAGTGATTCAAAATCAAGTGAGTCCAAATGATCCATCTGTATGCATATCTACCAATAGACATGGTTCACATGTCTCAATCTTTTCAAAAACGAGTGAGTCCAAAGATCCATCAACATGGAGCTTCTTCATGCGTTTTATACCAATATGACTCAAATGGCAGTGCCACAAGTCTGTGGTACTATCATTACTATCTTATATCTTTTGGCATGAACATGTGTATCACTACGATCGAGATTCAATAAACCATTCATTTTAGGTGCAAGATCATTGATGGTATTATTCAAATAAACAGAGTAACCATTATTCTCCTTAAATGAATAATCGTATTGCGATAAACATAATCCAATCATGTCTATGCTCAACGCAAACACCAAATAACAATTATTTAGGTTTAACACCAATCCCGATGGTAGAGGGAGCGTGCGATGTTTGATCACATCAACCTTGGAAACACTTCCAACACATATCGTAATCACACCTTTAGCTAGTCTCCGTAGCCTTTTATTTCGAGTTACTAACACTTAGCAACTGAACCGGTATTTATTACCCTGGTGCTACTAGGAGTACTAGTAAAGTACACAATAGTATAACGTATATTCAAAATACTTCTGTCGACCTTGCCAGCCTTCTCATCTACCAAGTATCTAGGGTAGTTCTTCAGTGACCGTTCCCCTCATTATAGAAGCACTTAGTCTCGGGTTTGGGTTCAACCTTGGATTTCTTCACTAGAGCAGCAACTGATTTGCCGTTTCATGAAGTATCCCTTCTTTCCCTTGCCCTTCTTGAAACTAGTGGTTTTACTAACCATCAACAATTGATGCTCCTGCTTGATTTCTACTTTCGCGGTGTCAAACATTGCGAATTGCTCAAGGATCATCATGTCTATCCCTGATATGTTATAGTTCATCACGAAACTCTAATAGCTTGGTGGCAGTGACTATGGAGAACCATCACTATCTCATCTGGAAGATTAACTCCCACTTGATTCAAGCGATTGTAGTACTCAGACAATCTGAGCACATGCTCAATGATTGAGTTTTTCTCCCTTAGTTTGCAGGCTTAAGAAACTTGTCAGAGGTCTCATACCTCTTGACGTGGGCACTAGTCTGAAATTCCAATTTCAGTCTTTGGAACATCTCATATGTTCAGCGACGTTTCAAAAACGTCTTTGGTGCCACAATTCTAAACCGTTAGTATTACGCACTGAACTATCACGTAGTCATCAAAACGTGTATGTCATATGTTTCCCAACATCTACAGACAATGCTCGAGGTTCAACACACTGAGCGGTGCATTAAGGACATAACCTTTCTGTGCAGCAATGAGGACAATCCTCAGTTCACGGACCCAGTCCGCATAATTGCTACTGTCAACTCTCAACTAAATTTTCTCTAGGAACATATCTAAAACAGCAGAACCAAAGCGTGAGCTACGACATAATTTGCAAAGACCTTTTGACTATGTTCATGATAATTAAGTTCATCTAATCAAATTATTCAATGAACTCCCACTTAGATAGACATCCCTCTAGTCATCTAAGTGATACATGATCCGAGTCAAATAGGCTGTGTCCGATCATCACGTGAGACGGACTAGTCATCATCGATGAACATCTTCATGTTGATCGTATCCACTATACGACTCATATTCGACCTTTCGGTCTTCCGTGTTCCGAGGCCATGTCTGTACATGCTAGGCTCGTCAAGTTAACCTAAGTGTATTGCGTGTGTAAATCTGGCTTACACCCGTTGTATGCGAACGTTAGAACCTATCACACCCGATCATCACGTGGTGCTTTGGAACAATGGACCTTAGCAACGGTGCACAGTTAGGGGGAACACAATTCTTGATATTTTAATGAGGGATCATCTTATTTATGCTACCGTCGTTCTAAGCAAATAAGATGTAAAAACATGACAAACATCGCATGCAAATCATAAAGTGACATGATATGGCCAATATCATCTTGCGCCTTTAATCTCCATCTTCCAGGCGCGGCATGAACACCATCGTCACCAGCATGACACCATTATCTCCATCATCGTGTCTTCATGAAGTTGCCTCGCCAACTATTACTTCTACTACTATGGATAACAGTTAGCAATAAAGTAAAGTAATTACATGGCGTTTTCATTGACATGCAGGTCATAAATAAATTAAGACAACTCCTATGGCTCCTGCCGGTTGTCATACTCATCGACATGCAAGTCGTGATTCCTATTACAAGAACATGATCAATCTCATACATCACATATATCATTCATCACATCCTTTTGGCCATATCACATCACAAAGCAAACCCTGCAAAAACAAGTTAGACGTCCTCTAATTATTGCTGCATGTTTTACGTGGCTGCTATGGGTTTCTAGCAAGAACGTTTCTTACCTACGCAAAACCACAATGGTGATATGCCAATTGCTATTTACCCTTCATAAGGACCCTTTTCATCGAATCCGATCCGACTAAAGTGGGAGAGACAGCCACCCGCCAGCCACCTTATGCATCAAGTGCATGTCAGTCGGCGGAACCAGTCTCACGTAAGTGTACGTGTAAGGTCGGCCCGGGCCGCTTCATCCCACAATGCCGCCGAATCAAGATAAGACTAGTAACGGCAAGCAAATTGAACAAATCACCCCCCGCAACTACTTTGTGTTCTACTCGTGCATAGAATCTACGCATAGACCTAGCTCATGATGCCACTGTTGGGGAACATAGCAACAATTCAAAATAATTCCTACGTGTCACCAAGATCAATCTAGGAGATACTAGCAACGAGAGAGAGGGAGTGCATCTTCATACCCTTGAAGATCGCTAAGCGGAAGCGTTACAAGAATGGGGTTGGTGGAGTCATACACGCAGCGATTCAGATCGCGCTCGATTGCGATCTAAGCGCCGAACAACGGCGACTCCACGTTCAACACACGTACAGCCCGGGGACGTCTCCTCCTTCTTGATCCAGCAAGGGGAGAGGAGAAGTTGAGGGAGAACTCTGACAGCACGACGGCGTGGTGGTGATGGAGCCCGTGGTTCTCCGGCAGGGCTTCACCAAGCGCTACGGAGGAGGAGGAGGTGAAGGAGAGGGGGAGGGGCTGCGCCAGGGGAAGGGTGCGGCTACCCTCTCTCTCCCTCACTATATATAGGGGGAAGGGGGTGGAGGAGGCGCCCTAGGGTTCCCTAGTGGAGGGGCGGCGGCCACAGGGAAAACCCTAGATGGGTTTGGGCGCCCCCACCCCTAGGAAACTTTCCCCCCAAGCCGGGAGGGGTGGCTGCCCTAGGGGAGGCGCCCCCACCTCTCCAAGTTACGTGAGATGGGGTGGGAGGGGCGCTCGGCCCCTTAGTGGGCTGATGTGCCCCCTCCCCTTGGCCCATAAGGCCCCCCAACGCTTGCCGGGGCCTCTGAAACCCCTTTCGGACACGCTGGTCGTCACCCAGTACCCCCGGAACAATTCCGGACTCCAATACCCTTCGTCCAGTATATCGATCTTCACCTCCGGACCATTCCGGAACTCCTCGTCACGTCCGGGATCTCATCCGGGATTCCGAACAACCTTCGGTAACCACATACTATTTCCCATAACAACACTAGCGTCACTGAACCTTAAGTGTGTAGACCCTACGGGTTCGGGAACCATGCAGACATGACCGAGACATCTCTCCGGCCAATAACCAATAGCGGGATCTGGATACCCATATTGGCTCCCACATGTTCCACGATGATCTCATTGGATGAACCACGATGTCGGGGATTCAATCAATCCCGTATACAATTCCCTTTGTCTATCGGTATGTTACTTGCCCGAGATTCGATCATCGGTATCCTCATACCTTGTTCAATCTCGTTACCGGCAAGTCTCTTTACTCGTTCCGTAACGCATGATCCCGTGGCTAACTCATTAGTCACATTGAGCTCATTATGATGATGCATTACCGAGTGGGCCCAGAGATACCTCTCCATCACACGGAGTGACAAATCCCAGTCTCGATTCGTGCCAACTCAACAGACACTTTCGGAGATACCCGTAGTGTGCCTTTATAGCCACCCAGTTACGTTGTGACATTTGGTACACCCAAAGCATTCCTACGGTATCCGGGAGTTGCACAATCGCATGGTCTAAGGAAACGATACTTGACATTAGAAAAGCTCTAGCAAAACGAACTACATGATCTTATGCTATGCTTAGGATTGGGTCTTGTCCATCACATCATTCTCCTAATGATGTGATCCCGTTATCAATGACATCTAATGTCCATGGTCAGGAAACCATAACCATCTATTGATCAACGAGCTAGTTAACTAGAGGCTACTAGGGACATGTTGTGGTCTATTTATTCACACATGTATTACGGTTTCCAGTTAATAAAATTATAGCATTAACAATAGACAATTATCATGAATAAGGAAATACAATAATAACCATTTTATTATTGCCTCTAGGGCATATTTCCAACAGTTTTTAGCTAGTTTTAATTTCCATGCTTGTAATAGTAATTAAAAAGAAAACCCAAAAAGATTTCCTGTTCTTCTTTTTGCTTGTTGGGAGCCTTCCCGCGTAAATAGTTCTATTTCTTTTCTTTTCTTTGGGGGTCGATAGGAGAAGACCATGATTAAATTATTAAAGTGGCTCTTATATGCATTATTGTTGATCTGACAAAAGAGCCCATATTGCTTTGTCTTCTCCTGTTTATTGAATGCTTGCAGATTCCATCTTAGTCCAATGCACATGCACTATTATTATTATCCACATCGTTCGGTCATGCAAGTGAAAGGCAATTATGACGATATATGATGAACTGATTGAGATGGGAGAAGCTGGTATGAACCCGACCTCTCTTGTTTTTGTAAATATGGTTAGTTCATTGTTCCTGATTCAACCTATTATGCATAAACATGTTTGCGATGACAATTAGAGATCATAGTTTCTCATGACATGCTTAATTATCTAGGAGCTTATAATGGTTTACCTTGTGTGCCAACATGGTATTAAAATGGTTGTGATGTGATATGATAGGGCGGTATCCTCTTTTGAACTATTCGAGTGGCTTGACTTGGCACATGTTCACGCATGTAGTTGAAACAAAATCAACATAGCCTCTACAATATTTATGTTCATGGTGCATTATATCCTACTCATGCTTTCATTCGGTGTTGATTAATTTTAATGCATGTTTATGACTGTTGTTGCTCTCTAGTTGGTCGCTTCCCAGACTTTTTCTAGCCTTCACCTGTACTAAGCGGGAATACTGCTTGTGCATCCAATCCCATAAATCCCAAAGTTATGCCATATGAGTCCACCATATCTACCTATATACGGTATCTACCTGCCGTTCCAAGTAAATTTGTATGTGCCAAACTCTAAACCTTCAAATAAATATCCTGTTTTGTATGCTCGAATAGCTCATGGATCAACTAGGGTTGTGTGTATCTTCCCTGTTAGGCGGGTTATTCTCAAGAGGAGTGGACTCCGCTCCTCACTAACGAGAAAGTGGCTGGTCACCGGGATGCCCAGTCCCATGCTTTATGCAAATCAAATCAAAATAATTGCAAACAAAACTCCCCCTGGGACTCTTGTTAGTTGGAGGCACTCGTTGTTTCGAGCAAGCCATGGATTGATGCTTGTTGGTGGAGGGGAGTATAAATTTTACCATTCTGTTTGGGAACCGCCTATAATGTGTGTAGCATGGAAGATATCGCCATCTCTTGGTTGTTATGTTGACAATGAAAGTATACCGCCCAAAATATTATTCATCTCTATTTCAAAACCGAGCTCTCGCACCTCTGCAAATCCCTGCTTCCCTCTGCGAAGGGCCTATCTATTTACTTTTATCTTGAGTCATCATCCTCTTATTAAAAAGCACCAGTTGGAGAGCACCACTGTCATTTGCATTCATTACTGTTAGTTTACATTGAGTATGACTTGACTGGATCTCTTTTACCATGAATTACAATGTCTAGTCAGTCCTTGATCTTTAAAGGTGATCTGCATTTATGTTTTGCGGTCTCAGAAAGGGCTAGCGAGATACCATCTTGTTATATCATATTATGATTGTTTTGAGAAAGTGTTGTCATCCGAGATTTATTATTATTGCTCGCTAGCTGATTATGCCATTGATATGAGTAAACATGAGACCTAAGAGTTATTGTGAATATGGTTAGTTCATAATCTTTGCTGAAAACTTGAATGCTGGCTTTACATATTTACAACAACAAGAGCAAACAGAGTTTGTAAAAGTTTTTCTTTATTACTTTCAGTTTACCAACTAAATTGCTTGAGGACAAGCAAAAGTTTAAGCTTGGGGGGGGGGGGGTTGATACGTCTCCGCCGCATCTACTTTTCCAAACACTTTAGCCCTTGTTTTGGACTCTAACTTGCATGCTTTGAATGGAACTAACCCGGACTGACGTTGTTTTCAGCAGAATTGCCATGGTGTTATTTATGTGCAGAAACAAAAGTTCTCGGAATGACCTGAAACTTCACGGAGACTATTTTTCGAAATAATAAAAAATACTGGCAAAATATCAAGACTGGGGGACCACACCCTAGCTATGAGGGTGGGGGCGCGCCCCCTACCTCGTGGCCCCCCTGGAACTCCTCCGACCTCAACTCCAACTCTATATATTCGTGTTCGGAGAGAAAAAAATCAAGGAGAAAGATTCATCGCGTTTTACGATACGGAGCCACCGCCAAGCCCTAAACTCTCTCGGGAGGGCTGATCTGGAGTCCGTTCAGGGCTCTGGAGAGGGGAATCCGTCGCCATCGTCATCATCAACCATCCTCCATCACCAATTTCATGATGCTCACCGCCGTGCGTGAGTAAGTCCATCGTAAGCTTGCTGGACGGTGATGGGTTGGATGAGATTTATCATGTAATCGAGTTAGTTTTGTTAGGGTTTGATCCCTAGTATCCACTATGTTCTGAGATTGATATTGCTATGACTTTGGTATGCTTACTGCTTGTCAATAGGGCCCGAGTGCCATGATTTCAGATCTGAACCTATTATGTTTTCATGAATATATGTGAGTTCTTGATCCTATCTTGCAAGTCTATAGTCACCTACTATGTGTTATGATCCGGCAACCCCGAAGTGACAATAATCGGGACCACTTCCGGTGATTACCGTAGTTTGAGGAGTTCATGTATTCACTATGTGTTAATGCTTTGGTCCGATACTCTATTAAAGGAGGCCTTAATATCCCTTAGTTTCCGCTAGGACCCCGCTGCCACGGGAGGGTAGGACAAAAGATGCCATGCAAGTTCTTTTCCATAAGCACGCATGACGGAATACATGCCTACATTACATTGATGAATTGGAGCTAGTTCTGTCTCACCCTAGGTTATGACTGTTACATGATGAACCGCATCTGGCATAATTCTCTATCACCGATCCATTGCCTACGAGCTTTCCATATATTGTTCTTCGCTTATTTACTTTTCTGTTGCTATTGTTATCATCACTACAAAATACCAACAACATTACTTTTGCTATCATTACCTTTTGCTACCATTACCACTACTATCATATTACTTTGCTACTAAATACTTTGCTGCAGGTACTAAGTTTCCAGGTGTGGTTGAATTGACAACTAGGCTGCTAATACTTGAGAATATTCTTTGGCTCCCCTTGTGTCGAATCAATAAATTTGGGTTGAATACTCTACCCTCGAAAACTGTTGCGATCGCCTATACTTGTGGGTTATCGGGATGGGGGCCGGACCTCCATGCACTTCAGTGGTTGCTCTACGCCACAAGCTGCAGGATCTGGCGCGTCCAACTTGCAGCGGTGGAGCCAGGATACATTCGGGAGTGTTAGTAAAGGAGATAAAAAAGCTCAAATAGATGTTAGAGGAACTCAAAAGCGACCCAGCAAGATCGGGTCCTTCCCATGTTGAGCTAAAAATCAATGAGCAGCTGATTGAGATGTATCACAGGGAGGAGATTATGTGGCGGCAGAGAGCCAGGGTAGAGTGGCTCTCGGCAGGAGACAAAAACACAAATAGTTCTTACTAAATGTAAACTTACTAAAAATAGAAATAAACTAAAAATAAACTAGTTCAACTAGTTATATTAATTTTCTTACTAGAAATACATTAGTTCTATTAATTCAACTAGTTCTTACTAAAACTAAACTAGTTCAATTAGTTTATTAATTTACTTACTAATTATTTTAAACACTTACTAAAAACAGTAAAAAACTACATTATACAAAGTAGGGAGGAGGGGAAGGGAGGAGGAAGAGAGAGGAGGAGGGGGAGGAGGCC
>NC_041390.1:61381791-61389061 GCF_002162155.2 Triticum dicoccoides | reverse complement strand
AGGAGGGAGGGGGCGGCCGGAGGAGGAAGGAGAGGGGCGGTGGGAGGAGGGCGGCCGGAGGAGGAGGGGGAGGAGGGAGTACCTCGGCGAGGAGCAGCGCGGCGGCGGTGGCGGCGGACCACGTAAAGGTTCGGCGCGGGCGAGAGGGAATGAGTGTGGAGGGTGAAGCGTGCTACCTCTTGAGCACTGCGTTGGATTTCCTTGAAGAGGAAAGGATGATGCAGCAAAGTAGCTTAAGTATTTCCCTCAGTTTTTGAGAACCAAAGTATCAATCCAGTAGGAGGCTACGCGCGAGTCCCTCGTTCCTGCACAAAACAAATAACTCCTCGCAACCAGCGCGATAAGGGGTTGTCAAGCCCTTCACGGTCACTTACGAGAGTGAGATCTGATAGATATGATAGAATAATATTTTTGGTATTTTTGTGATAAAGATGCAAAGTAAAATAAAAGCAAAGTAAAAAGCAAAGGAAATAACTAAGTATTGGAAGATTAATATGATGAAGATAGACCCGGGGGCCATAGGTTTCACTAGTGGCTTCTCTCAAGAGCATACGTATTTTACGGTGGGTGAACGAATTACTGTTGAGCAATTGACAGAATTGAGCATAGTTATGAGAATATCTAGGTATGATCATGTATATAGGCATCACGTCCGAGACAAGTAGACCGACTCCTGCCTGCATCTACTACTATTACTCCACTCATCGACCGCTATCCAGCATGCATCTAGAGTATTAAGTTCATGAAAATAGAGTAACACCTTAAGCAAGATGACATGATGTAGAGGGATAAATTCATGCAATATGATAAAAAACCATCTTGTTATCCTCGATGGCAACAATACAATACATGCATTGCTGCCCCTACTGTCATTGGGAAAGGACACCGCAAGATTGAACCCAAAGCTAAGCACTTCTCCCATTGCAAGAAAGATCAATCTAGTAGGCCAAAACAAACTGATAATTCGAAGAGACTTGCAAAGATAACCAATCATACATAAAAGAATTCTGAGAAGATTCAAATATTGTTCATAGATAATCTTGATCATAAACCCACAATTCATCGGTCTCAACAAACACACCGCAAAAAGAAGATTACATCGAATAGATCTCCACAAGAGAGAGGAAGAACATTGTATTGAGATCCAAAAAGAGAGAAGAAGCCATCTAGCTAATAACTATGGACCCGAAGGTCTAAGGTAAACTACTCACACTTCATCGGAGAGGCTATGGTGTTGATGTAGAAGCCCTCCATGATGGATGCCCCCTCCGACGGAGCTCTAGAATAGGCCCCAAGATGGGATCTCGTGGATACAGAAGGTTGCGGCGGTGGAATTTGGTTTTTGACTCCGTCTCTGATCGTTTGGGGGTACATAGGTATATATAGGAGGAAGGAGTATGTCGGTGGAGCAACAGGGGGGCCACGAGGGTGGAGGGCGCGCCTGGGGGGTAGGCGCGCCCCCCTACCTCGTGGCTTCCTCCTTTATTTCTTGACGTAGGGTCCAAGTCTCCTGGATCATGTTCGTTCCGAAAATCACATTCCCGAAGGTTTCATTCCGTTTGGACTCCGTTTGATATTCCTTTTCTGCGAAACTCTGAAATAGGCAAAAAAACAACAATTCTGGGCTGGGCCTCCGGTTAATAGGTTAGTCCCAAAAATAATATAAAAGTGGATAATAAAGCCCAATAATGTCCAAAACAGTAGATAATATAGCATGGAGCAATAATAAATTATAGATACGTTGGAGACATATCAAAGCGCTCCAGGATAAGGTAAGTAGTAGCGCATTTCAGAGAAACGCGCTACTTCTACGGGCCGTAGCAGTAGTGCTGGTCAACGGTTCGCGCTACTGCTAAGTGGGGCTAGCCATCTGCGCCCAGTACAAATATAGCAGCAGCGCGGTTTCGCGGAACACACTACTGCTAAAGTAGTAGCAGCAGCGCGGTTTATTTAAAAACGCTACTACTAAGTAGTAGTAGCGAACTGTTTTGTCCAGCGCTACTGCTAAGATTCTGTGTATAAGGTTTTCCCTAGTACTGTCGGGATGGGGGGCCGGACCTCCATGCACTTCAGTGGCTGCTCTACGCCACAAGGTGCAGGATCTGGCGTCCAACTTGCAGCGGTGGAGACGGGATACATTTGGGAGTGTTAGAAAGGAGATAAAGAAAGCTCAAACAGATGTTAGAGGAACTCAAAAGCGACCCGGCAAGATCGGGTCCTTCCCATGTTGAGCTAAAAATCAATGAGAAGCTGATTGAGATGTATCACAGGGAGGAGATTATGTGGCGGCAGAGAGCCAGGGTAGAGTGGCTCTCGTCAGGAGACAGAAACACAATTTTTTTACCTTCGAGCGAGTCTACAGCGCAAGAAAAATATGACCAAGGCATTACAGAATTCTCTGGGAGTGGAGATATCCGATCCAGCAGAGCTAAAGGTATTAGCTAATGATTTTTATAAGTCCTCATATCTCTCTGAAGGGGTTCAGAACATGGATGCCATGCTCGACCATGTGCCGACGAAGGTGACAGCCGTGATGAATTCTAACTTGTGTGCTCCGTACACCAAGGAAGAGGTTAAGATTGCTTTATTTCAGATGTTTCCGACCAAGGCCCCTTGCCCAGATGGTTTTCCTGCTCATTTTTACCAAAGGCACTAGGATGTTTGTGGGGATGAAGTAACGAGTATAGTGCTCAGAATAGTGAAGGGCGAGGGGGGCGCAGAATCTGTAAATGATACAGTCTTGGTTTTGATTCCTAAGATAACGACTCCTATGGTGCTTGCTCAATTCCGACCTATAAGTCTATGCAATGTTCTCTATAAAATAGCCTCGAAAGTGATAGCCAACAAGTTGAAGAAGATATTGCCTGATATAATTTCTGAGGAACAGTCTGCTTCTGTCCCTGGGAGTCTTATTACGGATAACATCATATGTGCTTACGAGTGCTTACATTTTATGAAAAGGTCGAGAGCAAAGTCAAATAGTTTTTGTGCTTTGAAGCTGGACATGATGAAGGCATATGACAGACTAGAGTGGGCATATCTGAGAGGTATCATGACTAAACTGGGTTTTGATCTACACTGGATAGATGTGGTCATGGGTATGGTTTCTTCATTCTCCTTTTCTGTTTGCTTTAATGGTGAGAAGCTTTACTCTTTTATACCCTCATGTGGTATCCAACAGGGAGACCCAATCTCCCCCTACTTGTTCTTGATTGCAGCAGAGGGCCTTTCGTGCCTCCTTAAATCAAGTTCTCAGTCGTCTCTGACAGGTATCCAGGTGGCTCCAACGGCTCCCACCGTCAACCACCTCTTGTTTGCAGATGATAGCATGTTGTTATTTAAGGCAAGTGGGGAGAGTTCAACTATGGTGTCAAACCTGCTTGACATATATTGTACTGCTTCTGGACAACGGATCAATAATGAAAAATCCTCTATTTTCTTCAGCAAGGGCTGCCCAGTGCAGACAAGAGTATCTGTCAAGAACAATCTGCAAGTACAAAATGAGTCTTTGAGTGAACGTTACCTGGGAATGCCGACAGATGTTGGCTACTAAAAAAACGGTATGTTCAAATATCTTTGGGATCGAGTGTGGGAGAAGATCAAGGGGTGGATGGAGAAGTTACTGTAAGCTGATGGTAAAGAAGTTTTGATCAAATCTGTTGCACAAGCTATACTAGTCTATTCCATGGCTTGTTTCAGATTGCCACGAGGACTTTGTGGGAGCATAATGTCTATCATACGACAATTCTGCTGGGGCTCCAAACATGGAAAGAGAAAGCCCAGTTGGGTGGCATGGGACATAATGACTCTGCCAAAGCATTTGGGAGGCCTAGGTTTTTGTGACATGGAGATTTTCAACCTCGCCCTTCTGGCAAGGCAGGCGTGGCGCACCTTGACAGACAGCACCTCGCTCGGTGCTCGTATCCTCAAGGCAGTTTACTTCCCACATTGCTCTCTCCTTCAAGCCGAACTGGGATCGCACCCATACCAGATATGGCGGGCAATTTTGGATGGCCGTGACATCTTGGCACAAGGGGTTATTAGGCGCATTGGAGATGAGGAGACAACAGATATCTGGCGGCATAATTGGATCCCACGTGATGGCCTCAAGCGACCCATATGCTCACTTGTTCAGAACACTCCGGCGAGGGTGGCGCAGCTCATAGTCCAACGTCGGCAACGTGAAATGAGAGTCTGGTGCATTCAGTGTTCACTCACTTTGATGCGGAAGAGATCCTATGGATTCCTCTATGTACACGCCGGGTGGGAGATTTCTGGGCCTGGCATGAGGAACCTCGAGGAACTTTCAGTGTTCGTTCTGCTTACCGAATGATACTAAAAACGAAATATAGCAGGGAGGCATGGTTAGCAGAGGAGGATGGTACATCATATGAGCGTCAAGAGACCAAGAAGTGGTCTATGATCCACTAGTAGAAAAAGGGTCAAATGTGAAGCACATTAGTGCCGGTTTGAATTTGAGCCAGCACTAATGTGACCATTAGTGCCGGTTCCAATGGCTAGGCGGGCGGGCATCATTAGTACCGGTTCATGGGCAACCTTTAGTACCGGTTCATGCCACGAACCGGTACTAATGAGGCCAGTGCGGCTGTGGTCAGGCTGGGGCCCCCACGAAGACCTTTAGTACCGGTTCATGGCATGAACCGGTACTAGAGTTTCTTAGTAAGCTGATTTTTAGTCCCACCTCACCAAGAGAGAGGCAGTATGAGCGGTTTATAGCCCGTGAGTGTAGAGACAATGACGAAGAGGCGCAATGCTCACCTGCACGTTGATTAGCTTCAAGCCTTTCGGAATAGCATAGATTACACTGAGCTATGTGCAGTGCAGTCTACACTATTCCGAAAGGCTTGAAGCAAATTAATCAGCATTGCACCTCTTTTTTATTTTTAGTAACTTATTTGAACTCCGGACTTCTTGTGTTCTATATGCAGCATTCAAAGCGACGTCATCAATTTCCAACATGTTCTGACATCATTTGTTGTGTTTTAGTCATTTACTGAATTGTTTAAAGAGCTAAATGACCGTGAAATTGAAAATCTCTACAAAATGAACTGTGAAAATGTTGAAATTTAGCATGGTATCATCATTTAACCCGCATAGCAAGTGCGAAAGAGTAGAGAGTGTCATGGCAAAAACTGGACGCACTTCGTGTACAAACTGGACAATCTCTTTCGGAGTATCAGGGTTTCGGACGAGAACTCATCTGTTACACGGGCACTTCAATGTTTTTTAAAACTTATTTGAACTCCGGACTTGTTTTGTGTTCAGTATGCAACATTTAAAGCGACGTCATCAATTTCCAACATGTTCTGACATCACTTATTTTTCAGTCATTTACCGAATTGTTTAAAGAGCTAAATGACCGTGAAATTGAAAATCACTACAAAATGAACTCTGAAAATGTTGAAACTTGGCATGGTATCATCATTTCACCTGCATAGCATGTGCGAAAGAGTAGAGAGGGTCACGGCAAAAACTGGACGCACTTCCTGTACAAACTGGACAATCTTTCAGAGTATTAGTGTTTCGGATGAGAACTCATCTGTTACACGGGCACTTCAATGTTTTTTAAACTTATTTGAACTCCGGACTTCTTTTGTGTTCAGTATGCAGCATTCAAAGCGACGTCATCAATTTCCAACATGTTCTGACATCATTTGTTGTTTTTCGGTCATTTACCTAATTGTTTAGAGAGCTAAATGACCGTGAAATTGAAAATCACTACAAAATGAACTCTAAAAATGTTGAAACTTGGCATGGTATCATCATTTCACCCGCATAGCATGTGCGAAAGAGTATAGAGGGTCACTGCAAAAACTGGACGCACTTCGTGTATAAACTGGACAAACTCTTTCCGAGTATCAGGGTTTCGGACGAGAACTCATCTGTTACACGGGCACTTCAATGTTTTTTAAACTTATTTGAACTCCAGACTACTTTTGTGTTCAGTATGCAGCATTGAAAGCGACGTCATCAATTTCCAATATGTTCTGACATCATTTGTTTTTTTTCAGTCATTTACCTAATTGTTAGAGAGCTAAATGACCGTGAAATTGAAAATCACTACAAAATGAACTCTAAAAATGTTGAAACTTGGCATGGTATCATCATTTCACCCTGCATAGCATGTGCGAAAGAGTAGAGAGGGTCACGGCAAAACACTGGACGCACTTCGTGTACAAACTGGACAAACTCTTTCGGAG
Organism: Triticum dicoccoides; assembly: GCF_002162155.2. Lineage (NCBI taxonomy): Eukaryota > Viridiplantae > Streptophyta > Magnoliopsida > Poales > Poaceae > Triticum > Triticum dicoccoides. Next base: position 61,382,840 of record NC_041390.1, on the reverse strand, counting down.
TATCAGGGTTTCGGACGAGAACTCATCTATTACACTGGCACTTCAATGATTTTTGAACTTATTTGAACTCCGGACTTCTTTTGTGTTCAGTATGCAGCATTCAAAGCGATGTCATCAATTTCCAACATGTTCTGACATCTTTTGTTGTTTTCAGTCATTTACCTAATTGTTAGAGAGCTAAATGACCGTGAAATTGAAAATCACTACAAAATAAACTCTGAAAATGTTGAAACTTGACATAGTATCATCATTTCACCCGCATAGCATGTGCGAAAGAGTAGAGAGGGTCACAAAGAAACTAAATACAGAAAAAAATCTACTCAAAAATAAATAAAAGAAAATAAATAAAGCAGAAAAGAAAAAACTATATAAAAATTACTCAAAAATAAATAGAAGAAAATAAATAATACAGAAAAGAAAAAACTATATTAAAAATTACTCAAAAATAAATAGAAGAAAATAAATAATGCAGAAAAGAAAAAACTATATAAAAAATTTGTTGGGGCGCTGCCCAGTGGGCCTGCCAGACCTAGGGTGTGCAAATGCAGGTCCAGAAGGGCCAGCAGGCTCACAGGGCAGCGCGCCATAATTAGGCCCAGAAGCCTGCTATATAGAGAAGTTCAAAGGAGCAGCCACGGCTGGGTTTATAAACCAGTGCGGCTGCCCTTCGCTTGGCGAGGTGGGACTAAACATTATGCACCGCCGGCGGCAGCGCACAACCATTAGTGCCGGTTGGTGGCTCCAACCGGTACTAACGATTGGGCCTTTAGTACCGGTTCGTGGCACGAACCGGTACTAAAGGGGCCATTTCCCGCCCCTTGGCCTGGCGAAAATTGGCCTTTAGTACCGGTTGGTGGCTCCAGCCGGTACTAAAGGCCCCTCCTATATATATGGCACTTACGAAAATTTCAGTTTCATCGACCACCACTTCTTCTCGATCCAACTTCTTCACGCGACATCGCCGCCGTCGCCGCGCCCGTCGCCCATCACGCACCGCCCTGGCAGGCCCCGCCGCCCTCGCCGCCCCCGCCGCCCGTCGTCGCCGTCAC
>NC_041390.1:61376235-61381038 GCF_002162155.2 Triticum dicoccoides | reverse complement strand
AGTAAGAAATTAATAGAACTAGTTTATTTTTAGTAAATGCTTAGTTGAATTAATAGAACTAGTTTATTTAGTTGATTAATAGAACTAGTAAGTGTTTAATGTTTCACCTATATATGAACATATGTTAGATATTAATGTCAAATGTTAGATGAATTAGATATAAATTATATGTTAGATATATATTTAATTTAGTTATATGAGATTTCATTATCTAATTAACATTTTATTATATAGAACTAGCTACCTTATTTTTAGTAAGAAAATTAATAGAACTAGTTTAGTTGAATTAGTTGAATTAATTAGTTGAACTAGTTAGTTGAATTAGTTCAATTAATTAGTTGAATTAATAGAATTAGTTCAATTAATAGAACTAATAAGTGTTTAATGTTTCACCTATGAACATAGGAATGTCGTCTGACAACGAACACGATTTCATTATGTGTGAATACTGCGAAGACCAGCGCGGCCTGTGCGGCAGAAATTTTCTAGTTGATGATAGACGCTTCAGCATCAAGTTGGATGAGAACTTCGAAGTGGATACAATAAGTCATAACGACAAGTCTTTTTTCGTAATTAAGCATGACTTATGCTTCATTTGCTTCAACTTTTAATTTTAATTTTTCACTATTCTACTAGCGTATCCCCTGCCATGCAAATTTTTTTGTCTTGGATAAGATAGGTTTCAGTCCTAACGAAACTATGGAGGTAAAAAGAGTTTACTTGAACACCGAGCATGGTTATACCTTCAACCTCAAATTATACAATGCAGACACATACACCTATTTTGAATGCAAAACTTGGCAAGCACTATGCAAGGCTTATGCATTTGAGCCTGATATGGTTATCACCTTTGATATTCGTCCGGAAGATGATATTGAAGATAATAGAGACATCTGGGTCGATGTGCAGACGCCTCCAGTTCTACCATTATGTGAGTTTATCAACCATATTTATGTCTTCGATATGAGATTATTTGAACCAGTTGAATAATTAATAAATCTCAATTTATATTGACAGCTTACTTCCAATCAAGTAAACATGTCCGGCGCTTGGTAGACAGGACCGTCCACTGTCCCGGGGTTGAACTAAACTGCGAGGAGACAAGTCATTATGTTTCATGGCTTGAAGATCTTGATGCTGTCAAGACAAATTTCTTTCCTGCACTTAGAAATGTTAGTACTAAAAACGTGCGACCAATAGTGTTCGTACTGAACTACGGTCACATATATTTAGGAAAGATGGTAAGATTTCTACTATTTCTCCTCAGTGCATCTGTTGCATACATTATTTTTTAAGCTAAACTTCATTGCTAAGTATGTTACTATACGATGTTCTTCAACAGGGACTCCCGATGAATGTTGTGCCTGATTGGATCGAGACTAAAGGTATCATGAATATTGTTAGCTTACGGCCAAGATATCCTACAATGCACTTTAGTGCATTCAGGATTTCTAATAGCGAGGAATGCTTAATAGTAAAAGACTGGAGCAAAATTGTGAACGATCACAGAGAAGTACTAGGGGGCAGCAATCAGAAGCGCAACCCACGATTAGGAGACAGGTTCATCTGCATGCTCCAATATGATGAATCAGCAAAGCTATACATGTTCTATGCTATTTTACCTGAGAAAGAGAGCAGCAGGAGTGATTAATTAGCTAGTTCATGCTCTTAGTACTTGTCCTCTCATGTCCGTGTTCTTCGTCCTGAACTTAATATCAAAGAGTGATTCGCTTTTGTGGTGTTATGAACGCTTATAATATCATTACCATGTTGAACTCGATGATGTCTTTGCTATGAAAACTGTTGTTGGTGATGATATATATGATGCAAGAGTTTTTATATTAATATGATGATGATGATGATGAGTTATTATATCATTTATGAAAGAAACTGCATATTAGGTTCAACTGGATGGATTCTAGCTACGTGATCAAGTATATGCCATATCCATATTACCTCAATCACTTGATTAGGTGATCAAGTATATATAATATGGAGATGACATATACTTGATGACTTAGCCAGGATCCACGCATCCAGTCAAACTAATCTGCGGTACATTCACCTAATGATTTAACAACTCATTATAATATAAAACAATCACTAAATTAAATTGAAAACACAAAATTAAAGTAAAAATAAAAAATAAAACCAAAAGACACCCAAACATTTAGTACCAGTTGGTGTTACCAACGGGTACTAATGTCCTACGCGCCCACGGAGCTGGCTCGTGCCACGTGGTTGCCCTTTAGCACCGGTTCGTGCTGAACCGGTACTAAGGGGGGGCCTTTAGTGCCCACAATTTAGTGTTGGTTACCAAACCGGCACTAAAGGGCCTTACGAACCGGTGCTATTGCCCGGTTCTGCACTAGTGATCTGGCACATGCAAGTTCCATCTAAACTCAAGGTTTTTGTTTGGCGGCTAACTCGTCACTCCATACCAACGGGCTCGGTCCTCAAACACCGTCACATGGCAACGGATGATACTTGCTTGTTATGCGGGGCTGTTGACACATGGAAACATGCACTTATTTCATGTCCGATGGCAGCAAGTGTTTGGGCATTGGTTCCAGATGAGTTGGTCCAGCATACGGTTGAGCGCCAGGAAGATGGTTCGAAGGAGTGGCTGTTTTCATTGCATGAAATATTGACGAAGGATCTCTTTGATCGATTGGTGGTGACGCTCTGGGCTCTTTGGTACGCGAGACGTAAGGCAATTCATGAGAATATATTTCAGCCACCATACTCTGTCAACAGCTTCATATCAAAATATTTGGACGAGCTACAAGTGACCCACAACAGACAACCATCGAAGCCACCTCCAACCAGTGCCCGACCAGCAAGATGTCTCGCCCCGCCATCAGGCAACGCGAAGTTCAACGTTGACGCAGCGGTAACCAGAAACTGTGGGGCAGTTGGGGTCATATGCAGAGATGACAGAGGTATGTTTATGGGAGCTTCGACTCTTTCTTTCAGATACATTGTGGATCCCCCGACTTTGGAAGCCCTTGCCATCAGAGAAGCACTCGCTTTGGCGGATAATCTCTACTTGAGGCGAATCCAAGTTGCATCAGATTGCAAGACGGTGGTGCAGGACATACATAAGGAGAATTTGGCAAGTTATGGAGCAGTTATTCATGAGATAGTAGAACATTCTTTAGCCTTTGATTTACTCCCTCCGTCCATGAATAAGTGTATTTCTAGCTTTTGCCTTAAATCAAAGTTTAAAACTTTGACCAACTTTATAGGAAAAAGTAGCAACATTTATGACACTAAATTACTATCACTAGGTTCGTTTTGAATTGTGCTTTCATAATATATCAATTTGATGTTATATATGTTACTATTCTTTTGTATATAGTTGGTCAAAATTTTAAAATTTTGACTTAGGACAAAACCTAAAAGTACACTTATTCGCGGATGGAGGGAGTATGTAATTTCAGCCATGAGTTTAGGAGCTTAAATTTTGAAGATCACAACTTAGCGAAGCATGCTTTATCTCTCGGTGGTGGCCGCCATGTTTGGTTAGGGCATCCCGAGAACTTACCTTTCGTCCCTGTAAACATTGTGACGATTTAATAAAAGCTCCGTGATGTTGCTAAAAAAAACTGGCCGGTAAGCTGGCCGCCGTCTGGATCATGAGACACATCATCGGCAGAGGGCTTATTTATTGAGCCCATGGGTGAAAACCCAGTAGTGATTCGTTCGTCGATTCCTCGTGTGCGTACACACTCCTAGACGTAGAGAGCTCCCTGATGGGAATCTGTCCGTGGTTAGGAGCACTGACAGAACACAATTTACTATGCCACACGACAGTTCGCAAGAGAGAGAAGCAACGCATGAACGAACCGCCTTGGAGGATTAAGGCTGCATGAACCTCGATAGCGCCAATATATACTGTACTGTACTCCTTTTTGTGGCTTCAGTGTCTCCCATGCAAATGCGCCTTCAGCTCCTCTCTTTCCTTCTTCGATCCGCCTGCGCTGCGCTCGACCCAACGCCGAATCCACCATTCCCCCATACCCTGCTGGCTTTGCGTTTGTCTCTTCCGAATAGAATCTCTCGGGAGGGAGCCATGCATGAGACGAAACGAATGGATTAATCCTACTAGTTCGTACAGCAGCAATTGGCATGCATGCAGCTCCTCCGTCCTCCTTTCTTCTTTATCGGGCTCGCTGCTCTGCTAGCTTCCCCTCTGATTCATGCATTCATGGCGGTGGTCATGCCAGCCTGCCTGGCACTTGTGGGATCCTTCCCTTCTTTGCTGGATTTGGTTGCGCGCCACATCGATGGTGCCTGCCGGCAAGTTGCGGGCCCGAATCATGCGCCTTTCCCTTGTGTTGCATGCATGTCACCGCTTAATAATCTATTTAGATACGCTGACTGTGACTGACAGTCTCGTGTTAATCTATCTATGCAGAATCTGCTCACTAACTTCTATGCATACTGTTACATGTCTTTACGTACCTGTGGTTCGTTAGAATTAACATATGTTTGGACCCATAATAATGCCACTGTTTAGCAGCAATGTTGATGAAAGCACGGGTTTGGGATTGAGGGGGTACTAGTATCATCACATGATCCTCCGTCTAGAAAGGCGCGCAATACATAAGATACAGTATACACCGCGTCAGATTGCCATTGCTCAAATTAGAGAAGAAGTTGAAAGTTGAATCATGAACTTTGAAAACCCAGAAACTCTAGTTCTACAACTGGTGCGTGTAAAGTTTTAGTTGCGCGGCCGCGGCTGGTTCGCTTGTATCTCTCCGTTCCTAAATTTCAATATAGACTAAATATGGATAT
>NC_041390.1:61342324-61376145 GCF_002162155.2 Triticum dicoccoides | reverse complement strand
ATAGACGTATTTTAGATTGTAGATTCACTCATTTTGCTTGTATGTAATTTATATTGAAATCTCTAAAAAGACTTATATTTAGCAACGGAGGAAGTACTTTCAAACTGAGTTTACGACTCAGGAACACAGAGTCTACAATGCCTGAGCTAGTTCTGACGACCGAGTTTTAAACAAGTTTCAGCGAAGGCACACTAACTGTTCAACAGCCGTAGCAGTGTCGTGAAACCTAGCTGCTTCTGCATAGTAGTTTCAGTCTCCGGCTAAAAAAAATCATGAAGAAAAAAAAGCATGAGCGCGTTTCGAGGATAAACAAAAGAGGTGGATGGACCGAATGCTTTTTCCATGATCGAACGAAAAGCAAAACAACACCAAAGTATTAAGTTCCACAATACTGATCTGTGGGCCTGGACTGGAGTAGCCGATCCGTATATTCTCGGTAAACTTTCCAGGATGGGCCACCCTCCTCTGTATACTCATTCTTGACTGGCCTGGCTGGCCACATGACCTACTCCAAAACAAACGATTTCCACTTTTGTTTCAAAAAAGAAGAAGAAAACTAGTTCCTGTTGCAGCAGTTCATGAATCAGCAAACAAAAGTTCAGCCGTTCATTCATCTCTGCTATCAAATTCACTTATTTGAGGGCGAGGCAGTTGGCAATTTGGCACACCGTGGTGCGTTTTACGATTTTACCAGTCGGAAGGAGCGCATGCTCATTGCATTTCCGTGGCATACAGGCAAGGGCAGGATATGAAAGCTCTGAATGCTGTGCTGATGCATCCAGTATCTTTAACTGCATCTATCATCAACTGATTCTGCTCTTTTTTGCGTTCAAAGCCGCGCAAGTGCTCGAAGGCCGCGGCGAGTTCATGCCACCGCCGCGCGAGCCGATGGCGGTTCGCCTTGCCCTTTGCCGTCGAGTATTGACCAATGCCTTCAAGGGAGAAAAGCCGTCTGCAACTGCATCTCTGTACTAGGAAAAGTAACTTTGACAGCGAGAGAGATACTTGTGCTCCACCCTCCCCACCTCTCCACCTGAGCGAGAAAAATCACCGCTTTGGCGCCACCAACAAATTCAAAACAAACTGCCTTTTACTATGCATTAAGCATCCCGCCTTTTACTGAATTTTCTTTGTCTTCTTTCTGCCCCGTGACACCGCGGCGTATGTGTCCAGCTCCGGAAATGAGTCCGACAGGAATTCACCGCGTGGGATTCAGCGTTATCTTGTTTCCAATTCATCCCAACCCATCCCATCCATCCCAAACAAGCAAAGCATGTCCATATCTCTATCTATACGTAGCTCTGCTGTTGTTGCATCACGACCAGGCCGGCTTCAATAATTTGCTCAAAGCGCTGGGACGACGGACAGTAGAGGCTCAGCTCAGCATGCAGCTGCTTTCGGAAAAGCAAGCAGCGTACAATGATCGACGAGTAGTACGTATCGGAGAGACGCTTTGCCCCTCGAGTCAAGTATGAGTACGAGCGTGAGAAAAGGAGGAGGAGAGACGGACGAACCGAAATTTCCACTCAACCTCATCTGCACGCTTTTGGCGCGAAATGCTTTGGATGGATGGCGAGATGGATGGCTGATTTGACGGCAAAATCGATGGTTAAACCATGATTGGACGGTATATATACGGAGTCGTCCGCTATTTCCTCTTGCTGTCGGGTGTCGCTCTCCTTGTTCGTAGGTAAGGTTTGCCTGCTGGAGCGGTACGATTTTTGTTGGATCCAGATGTGCATTTGCGGTCGCGCGAGGAATCTCTGAATCAGTGACCCTGAATATGCAGTGTCACAGTGTGCACCACCTCGCTCGCCTGCTTGTTTGGAGGACCGCACGCTGTGCGTGCGTGGTCACCGTCTGTATCGGGGGACAGTAGTGGACAGACAAACAAACTGCCGCTCGTTCTCGTTTGAATTTTGTTCTTGTATGTAGGAGTAACAACCATGTCAGTGCTACCTGGTGGGTCATCTACTGATACTTGTGTGTTTACTGCAAAGACCACAATGCATGCATGCATGCATGCCACGCAACAGTTCACAAGTCCTCGGCCATTGGCGGAGCCGGTCGCCCATCCAAGAGGAAGAAGGTACTACTCCGGCAGCAGCAGCTTAAGGTTAAGGCTGCATCAACCTCGATTGCAGGCAAGGCAGCATAAATGTTGCTGCAGCGTCACCTCCCGCGCAAAAGCGCCTTCAATTCTTTTCTTTCTTTGATTGATTTGATCCGCCTGCGCTTCGTCCAACGACGAACCCTCATCCGTTTGTCTCTTATTACGCGGGGAATCTATAGGGAGCCACGAAATGAAGTGGTAGCAACTGTTGTGGTACGGCAATTGGCATGCATGCAGCTCCTCCATCGTGCTCGCTCCTTCAATTCGTCCCGTACATTGGGAGAAGCGAAGGCTTACACACACCTTGGCCCTTCATTTCTTCTTTTTTGGCCTCGCTCCTTCCCCTCTCATCCATTCATTCATTCATGGTGAGGATCATGGCATGGCAGGATGGTACTTGTGCAGGAGCGTGATCCTCGGTGGATTCGGTTGCGCTGCACATGATGGGTGCCGGATGATCGCAAGCACGAATCATGCGCCTTTCTTCGCCTCCGTCTCAGGCTCTCAGCTGATCGAATCGATCTCGGCGACGATGACAGTCGATGGTTAATCTATATAGAGTCTCGCTTCCTTCTATGCATGCATGTCTTTCTGTAGCTACAGGTTAGTTAGGATTAGCATATGTTTTGACCCATAATGATGGCACTCTTTGGCAAAGTTGGCGAGACCACCGGGGTTGGGATTGAGGGTATAAGATCACCGCATAGATCCTCCGTCTAGAAAGAAGGGATGCGACTTTGTGATTTCATAATACTTTGAGCTCCACGTACGGATGCATGGGAGTTCCTCGCTTTCTTGTCGGTGAATTGGCCACACCTTCGTACACGCCCGAATACATCCATTGCGTCTGAAACAGCCTAGGTACACATTGTGTTGTGCCTTGCTGTTCCAAGTAGGAGTCCTGTAGTAGTAGTAACTTTTTCCAGCTGGCCGTCCTCTCATGGCAATACCCATCTTGACTGACCTTGCTAGCCCATGACCAACACCAAATAAAAATTCCAATTTCTCTTTTGCAGTTTCATTCATTTTTGCTGCTAATTTGAATCCACCAATTTGGGAGTGGGTCAATTGGCAATTTGGCATGACAAAGATCATCTTTCCTAGCCTGCCCACTCCACGCGGATGGACAGCTACCGTTCGTGCATGCATGCATTGGACTCCCGGATGAACAGAATATTTCGACTGCTTTCTTTCTTCTTTCACTTTGTTTTTTGCATGCATGTCCGAGTAGACTGATGGACAGATGAAAATAGTATGACACTTGGCTCTTTCTTCCGTTTAATTGATCAATTAAACGCTTTGTGTTTTTTTCCCTTTCCCGAGAAGACCAAGGCCATATGTGAAAATTGTCTAACTCTTACAAACATGATTGCAAAAGCAGACAATAACACACCAGTGCTTAGCTATATCAATAGTGTCTTCCAACTTACATACAAAATCTGCCTTTTTTCGACAAACTTCTTTCTATATATAGAGTAACTGGCATTCATCTAGTCTCCATTTTGAAATGGACATTTTTTTAGAGTTGGAGCAAAGGAAAAAAAAATAGAAGTCCGTGTTGGTCAAATACACGAGATGGCGTTTTGGCTCTCGGCCTCCATGAAGGCCGAATTTTTGAAAAAATCGAAAATTTTGGTTTTAAAAGATCTGAAATTTCTTGTACAAGTAAACTAGGATGTGAGGCGTATGTGCGCAAAATTTCAGGATGAAACTTGTTGAAATGTGACCTGTACAAAAAAGACAAATTCATAGTCTGAGAGGATAAATAGTATCATGTGTTAAAATGCCTCAGATTTGGTATTTTCGCACAGCCTTTATTTCGACGTATTTTGTCCTGAAAATTTATACACTTGCTCATTATGCCTTCATCTATCTCTGTATTTTTTTTTCAGTTTTTTTGAAATGTAAAAATATGAATCCTCCATGAAGCTCGGCCTCCAAAAGCATTTTCGTGAAATGCACCAACTATCTATATCGCCCTTCCCTTTTTTTTCCTCACAAGTCATGCAAGCACAAGAGGAGTTAATTAATTTGTAATCAAGGACAAATTAGGTAGCCGGTATAGGGCCACTTGCACCTGTGACGCAAAAGGCAAATTAGCAAACTATTCACGGTTCACGGGTGCGACGTGCGGCCCGGGTGTTGCGCCGTGACAGCGGGTAAGGTACAGTACGCAAAACCTGCAAATAATAACACCATGCAGATCCATCGTTCAGATCTTTCGATCAGACGTGGTCCATGCATGCATCCATGCATTTTGGCGCCTCTTATGAATGATGCATCCATGTGGCGCCTTCCTTGACCCTCGAGCTAGGGCGCACGACAAAGGGGCATAACACCATTGATCGACCTCCGCACCGAACAGGCCCCGTCGTCGTGTGAGTTTATTAGAAATTCAGAGTAGGAACATATCTAGTGGTGAACCAAGGATGCGCATGTGCGTAACGTATACGCGTATGTATACTAGTACATTATGTGCATGCATACAAGATGCTACTACAGGATACGTACAAGACTTACCGTATGATTGAGGCCGTTATGATGGACGGATGGACCATTGTATATACGTTGTATATATAACTACTCCACTATATATGAGGCACCCATGACGGTAGCATTGCATCATGTTGGATACAAAAATTAATTAAGGTCGGTCATTATCCAGAAATCTGTTTCCTTGATTGCCACTGATGAAGTTAGCCGTGTTTTTCTGAAGTTCCGGTTATGGGTACCTGACAATGGTGATTCACGCTCCTTTGTTGAATGCATTATATCTGGAGCTTGGTTGAAATTTTGTTCTTGGATGAGAAGACATGATGTGGTCTTCTTGGATTGCTGTATGCTGAAATTTTATCTATTTTGAGCCTAGTCTAATAGTAGTTTCAGAAATTTTTAATAAATCCTAGAGGCCCACGCAGCCCATTCATGCAAGGCAAGAGGTGGAAATAAAGGTTAGTCCCACATTGCTAGTTTAGAGGGAGTTGGACCTTTTTATAAGGGAGGTTCTTTCCCCACTTGTATGAGCATGAGAACAAGAGGGACATCCACGCGCGCTCCTCCTTTGCTGCCTGCCTCGTCACGTCGCGGGTTGCGGGAATGAGCCGAGCCGATGTCTAAATTTTTGCCACGCACTACGGGTATACGAAAGGTCACACGAAAGCTGAAAAGATTTTTGCGAAAGTAGAGTTCGAATGCGAACGGTGCAGCCCTTCGGCTGCTGGCTGTTCGCTTCATCTCCGTCTTTTCGTTTCACCTCCCGTCGCTGCCCTCTCACCTCCTTCTCTTGCGCCTATAAAAGGGAGGTCGCTCCTCCCAGAGAGACGCACTAGAACTACTCCTTTCCTCGCCATCGGTTCCATCTCTCTGAGTTGCTGTTGTCTTCCTCATCCCGGCTTGCGGCGTGCACCGCACGTCGAGACAGTAGGCCTCCGAAACCGCACCTTTTTGAGTCATGTACAGGAGAAGGGTGATAAAGTTTTTGGGGAGCGCTCAGCGCGACTACTGGTTGCTTCATCACGGACGATTCGGACGCCGACGACTTCTTCCCCGATGTCCACGACCTCCTCGGCGACATGGCAGGCGAGGACACCGACCCCAAGTCCAGCGCTTCTGCTGCTGCTGTCCCGTACGTGTTCTTCTCCTTTCTATTAGAGGTCCTGCTACAGTTCCTTGTTCTAGTATTTGCCCTAGATATGTTAGACTCTATTTCATATATGCAACTTGCTATACTGTCTGCTCTAGATATGTTTAGTTACAGTTCATATATGAAGATGTTGTTTACCTTCTCTTTGTCAAATCGCATGGCTTGATTTATCACTACTATACTTGTCATGCTTTATCTAGTATTTCTGTTAATAAAATCATTTAAAAAATTGCTCATATTTCCAACACTGTAGGCATGAATTCCTTCTTCGATTCAGGGGCGTAGCCAGGCCCCAGGCTACCAGGGCCATGGCTTGAGGCATGGCAGCTAATCTGTTTATTCTCTGTAGCAATTAAAACATTATTTGCACTATTAACTACTGGAGCTAGGCAGTTGGCTCCGAACGTGCTCCCAACCTGGCTACGGCTTTGCTTGGATTGCTGTAAGCATGAATTGCCATCCGTTTGATCGGGATCTGATGTAAATCTAAAATCAGTTTTATATTAGGGTTATATCCGTGAAGTCACTAATTACTCCCTCCTTTCTGGTTTATAGGGGTTATTTCAAAATTTTAGTTTTTTCATTTTATAAGGCTCAATTTGATTGTTTCCCATCACAAGTTCAGGTTACAAGGTACATTAAATCATTGCATGCAAGTGTTAAGAGAAAATTGACCAATGCATGTACTTTATACATGCATGCATTGCAATTAATGCATTGCTAAACATAATTTTTAATGAAAAAACAAGGACATTAATTGGGTTCTTTTGTAAACTACAAAAAATATTCCACCACTCACCATCTATCTTGATTGGTGAGATTTTTGAATTGAGCCTTATAAACCGAAAAAGAGGGAGTACATAGTAAATCTGCCAATTCTAATTAAAACCCAGGACCCAGCAAAAAGAAAAAAAAAGGCGACGAGACCTGGGGTGGTATCGTATCCACTGGTCTACCCACATCCTATCCGTACAAAGGATTCACGCGGGGCCAAAAATCAATTGAAGAATGATTCGGCGATCCACTTGGCACGTACTCTCATGCACACACACAGGTTACTGCTTGCATGGCCGGTCTCGTTGTTAGGACAACGACGGCGACGGCGACGCTGTCTCTCTCGTCTTGCTTGCTTGTGACATTGTCCATCTGACAAAACAAAGCATGTGACCGACTCACTGTGCACTGTTGCATGGAAGTACTACTTTCTCTCTCTATCTCTCCGTCTTGATGATGGGCCATGGATGAGACAAGCTGCCAATGTTCATCAAGTTTCCATGGCATACGGGCAAGGCCACCATGAAGCCTCTGCCGTGTTCACGACGCATCCACTAGAGGATCTTGCGCCAAATGATATTATCTTCTTTTTGGACCAGCACGCAGGAAGGATCGTGTTCGTCGCTGGACTGGATGTTGATATTACCACTCCAGCGAAATATTCCAGTACGTTGCTGTATTGCATGAGAGATCTTGCATGCTTTAGTTTTGTCACGTATGCAGGTGCGTGCGTGCGTGTTTGGCCAGTCAGATGCAGACTTCGTGTTTTCTGTTCACTAACCACACCTCCAACTATAGTTAATTCGTATTGGTACCATGATGATTGCCGAGTGAGTAGAGCGCAGCTGACACAAGCCTTTTGCCTTTTTCCTCTTCTTCTTTTCTTGATATTGTTCCTTTATTTTGTTTTTCAGATTTTGATTTCGTCCTTTTTGTGTGGAGAGTGATAGCTGACCTTCTGAGATTACATGTCACTTTGGCTTTGCTATATAGCTACGTCGACGTACCTTGCACAAGTTAGTCAGGAGACCAGAAGGAAGAGATGACAAACAGGTTTATTTATTTTTGAATTTAAACTAACACGGATGCCATTAAAATTCTTGGCCGCCTGCAGACGTCTAATGATTAATAGTCATGCTGATTAAGCGAGCAAGCACGTTGTAGTGCTCATCACGTGCATGAAGCAGTGGGGAAAAAAATTGACTAACCCTAAATAGTTTTCAAGCGATTGAAGGGTAGCTAAAGCGAAAACGAAACGGAGGGCAAGATGGATCAGCTGATTGTGGGCGTGATCATGGTAATCACCACCATGCATGATACTCCTACTACGTAAACGTACGTTCATACATTTCCCAATTATTAGTTATTTTTATAAGCACGGCTAGTTTAGTTGTTAAGAACCCTAAGGCCCTAGCTCAGCTGATCTTTCCGCAGAACTAGACGCATAAAGGATTCTGAATATCTGTCTGATTCTGAATCCTCTCGCCGAGATTAAAATACTACTAAATCACCTTGGATCGGTTCATCATCGCCATGATTACGCCAAGGGCTAGGTAATGCTATTTTGGCTCAGATCGATATGGATAACGAAACTATTTAACCTTTTTTTTGTCAAAGAAAACGATAGTATGATCATTCGTGCTATAAACTAGAGCTAGCTAGCTCTGCCGCCTCAGGTGAGAGGAGAAAAATAGTTGGGTGCCAAACCATGTGATTGACCTTATCCATTGCCGAGCATATTCCAAACCTTGGACGGCACGGTACATACCAGCTCATCAAAATGCCAAAGAAGCCACCTTTCCTCGTCTCGAGATTCTTTGCAGAACGAACCGATTCCTGTTCTATACCCAGGGGAAAAGCAGCATTGCACTTTTGATCAAGACATACGAAACCGCCATGTGGTCTCGTGCGTACCACCAATGTGAACTGAGGTTCTTCGGAACTCGATCGACACGCGTATCAGTGCTGCGATTCCATGCAGTTTGCACTACGAGGAACACAAAGTTTCGGTGGTCAAGTATACAACCCAAGTATAAAAAACTATTTACACTTTTCGCTTAGTACTAAATCTCCCACCTCTGAATCCACAATAGCTTATTTTTTTCGAGAAGACCAATAGAAGACGCTCCTTACAACAATAGCATATGTGTCATTTGGCATACCGTCACTGTCTTACTCTTGCATTCGCCGGTAGCGCACTATGGGCAAAGCTCGATGCTGCCTCTATAAATCCAAAACATCCTCGGAGCCGGGGTAACATTGTTGACGCAGTGGTCGGGAAGTCACATGTTGAAGCCAGAAGAAGCCGGTGACAATGAAACCAGATCGCCGTCTCAGGGAAGAAAGCAACAAAAAGGTTTGTACAATCATCCTCGATCCGTCCACATGGTCTATCCTCACTTGCATTGAGAAGAGCCAATGGTTCCCACAAAATTTCTTTGCGAGTAGTAGCTTCTTCTCTATCATGGCAAAGAAATGGTGCAGTTTTTGTAGAACAATGGGTCAGATCCGAGAAAGCTGAAGACGGAATTGCATTGTCAAATTCAAAGGGCCCTGTTGCGATTTTTCCCACTAGTATGCGGTAATGCAATGGTATTGACCTACACGCCTACGCTGAACAACGGCTTTGCGGGAGGAAAGTGGCCTGCAACTGCATCTCTGGATTAGGAAAAGTAACTTTGAGGGAGGGAGAAAAGGACCACTGCATATATACTGCGATGCTCTGTTTCACTGCACTGCGTGAAGACATACATGTGCTCCACCACCACCACGACTGCGTATTTGGCGCCACCTTCAAATTTGAAACAAATTGTATTTCGCTCTTTTAAGTAGTTCGTGCCTTTTAAAGTTAAAATCAACCTACAAATTAGTACTCCCTCCGTCCGAAAAAGATTATCCCTACGTATGAGATTCCATAGAAAAGGAACACTCTCTCTTTCTTTCAAGTACTCCCTCCATCCGAAAAAACTTGCCCCTCATGTATTCTCTCCGTCGGGAAAAGCTTATCCCTCAAATTGATGTATCTAGCATCAAATTAATGCTAAATACATCCATTTAAGGAACAAGCTTTGAACAAGACTTTTCTGGCAAAGGGAGTATATGCTAGTACTACAATGGTAGCTGCTTAGAAACGAGGCCGACAGGAATTCACCGTGTGGAATTCAGTGTTTTTGTTCTACCATTCCATCCCATCCATCCAAAACATGCAAAGCATATCTCGTGGTACTAGCTCTCTGTTCCGATGTTGCTCAAAGCGCCGGGACGGGACAGGAGAGGCCCAGCTAGCAGCTGCTTTCGGAAAGCAGAAGTACCATGCTGAGCAGTACGTATCCAAGACGAATATGCTTCTCCGTCGAGTGCGAGCGAGCGCGAAATTCCCACTGAAATCTTCTTAGCTTTTGGACGCAAAAATGCTTGGCCATCTGCCTGCCGCTGCTCGATCTCGAATTTCTCGATTGACTTTTGTTCAATGCATTTGTATGCCACTATGTATGCAGTTGCAGTGCACAGGCGCAGGCAAGACGCCGGCCGGGTCGACAGGCATGAATGACACACAACAGTTTACAGGACCCCATTGCTGGACGGCCGTCCGTCCAAGAAGAAGGCTGCATCAACCTCGAATGCAGGCAAATGCGCGCCTTCAATTCTTTTCCTCCTTTCCTTTGATCTTCCCTGCGCCGCGCCTGCGCTCCATCCCATCCACTATGTATGCTCTTGTCTCTTCCGCCGTGAATCTCTAGGGAGCCACGAAATAAATGGACAGTGATTCTAGTGTATACAACAATCGGCATGCATGCAGCTCCGCCACTCCACTTCAATTCGTCCCGTCCATTGGGAGAAGAGAAGGGTTACACACCTCGCTCCTTTCTTGGGCTCGCTGCTAGCTTCCCCTCTAATTCATCCATTCATTCATGGCGGTGGCCATGGCATGGCAGGATGGCTTTAGGCTGGTTGTGACGATAAGTATCATATCATTGTATTATGCATATGATATTAGTGTATAATTTTCATGATTAAATATTCAAATCAAAGTTTTAAATGTTAGAATATGAATAATTCTAATTATAGAAAAATTGAACTATACAAATGTGCATATAATTATTAAAATGCTTGTATAATTGAAGTTGTAGTTTATGAAATATTTTTAGTATATAAAATTATAATTTTTTTATACTTCACCAGGTCAATTTTATAATTTTTTTAGGCTGGCAGAGTGGTTTGGCCCGTACATGATGTAGCATGTGGTTTTGGGTTTGAATCCTGGCGGCACCTACTTTTTTGTTATTTATTATTTTTAACAAGCAGGACCCGCTGGTCACTGAGGTGAAGAATGCCACGTCTACATGGACCTTTTTTTCAATCAAAATTCCGAGGTTTATTTTGTGAAAATGAGGCCACACACTCTTTCTCCTTAGTCTAGTCACTAACAGCAGGGTCCACATGCCTAGTCAGCGCACATTTCTTATACAAAAGGGATAAGCAACTGTATTTGCACGTCCGAGCCAAATTTTTGCACCACTTCAATGTATGTCACAACTTGTAGCACTAAAGTGACCATTTGCGCCAAGTTGTAGCACCACCAGTGTAATTGACTCTTTAATATGATACGGTATCATGGTATGATACCCAAGCATCTTTTTCTTCATTTAATTCTATGTTATCTTATCGAAATTGCTTAGTTAGCATGCATGATACTATCATTACGGACAGCCTTATGATCCTTCTCAACTGGACGCGCCACATGATGCGTGCCGGCGGACCACGAGCCCGAATCATGTGTCTTTCTTCGCCTCCGCCTCAGCTGGATCCACACTAACAGTCTCCGGTTAATCTATATGCAGTCTCACTTCCTTCCATGCGTGACTTTATCAAGCTATAATAGTTACGATTAGCATATGTTTTGGCCCATGATAATGTCACTGTTTGGCAAAGTTGGTGAAAGCACTGGGGTTGGGATTGAGGAGGTAGTATCATAACAGAATCCATCTTGAAAGAAGAGAGCCACGAGTATATACACTAATTTACTGCGCGATCCCGATTGTGATTTCATAAGTACACATTGTGATCTCATAAGTACAGATTGTGATTTCATAAGTACATTGAGCTCAACACTGTCAATACTTATCTTGACTGCCCTACGTAGCTAGCCCACATCCAGCGCCAAACAGACACACAAAAGAGTTCCACTTTCCCTTATTTTTTAGAGCACGACAATATCCGGTTAGCCGTTCCATTCATGCATGGTAATGTGCTATCGAATCCACTAATTTGGGAGTGGGGCAATTGGCAATTTGACATGGCATGGGTCATCTTTCCTAGCCTGCCCACTCCACGTAGATGGACAGCTACGGTTCATGAAATGCATGCATGGCATGGGATGGTGCCCCAGAAGAACAGAATATATCCACTTCACTTCACTGGTTTCTCCTTTGCTTCTGCATGCATGTCCGGGTAGACTGACGGACAGATGAGATGGAGGTGTATTTTTCTTGAGATCAAACACACGTCCCTTTCGTCTGTCTACTTACCGAGTTAAAGGTGCATCTCTATATTCACTGAGAGAGTGACGGATCATCTAGTCCATCCCTTTCGAAATGGATGTCCTTTTTTTTTGAGATTTGGAGCCAGAATTGGCACTACGTGTCGGTGAAATGTCTATACTGCCCCGTGCCTTTGTTTTTGTCGACAGTCATGCGAGCATAATGAGTTAATTAGCAGAAAAAATCATTGTGTGAAGTAATGCATGCCGTTGTCACTTGTGTGAAGCTGCCAAATGTTCATTCCGTTTCCATGGCATACAGGCAAGGCCGCCATGAAAGCTCTGCCGTGTTCACCATGCATCCAGAGCTAGAGTATCCTGCACCAAAGGATTCTCTTCTTTTGGAACGTGTTCGCTGCCTGGTGTACCACTAAAATTAGCTCATCGGCAACCGACACCAGGCCACACGTAGATACAAAATTCCCTTCCAGTGCTTAGATATTTTTAAAAAGGTTTCTTTAGGAAACAAAAAAAGGATACCTAATATGCGTGTTTGACTCGTATTAGAACATGCTATACTTCTTTAAATATCAGTATCTATATTGCATGCTATATATGTATGCAGGGTGATGCATGAGAGAGCTTGCTTTAGTTTTGTCACATGAGGGTTGTCACCTGCGCTTCATGTTCACTAACCACACCTCCCACTATAATTAATTCCTATTAGTACTATGATGATTGCCGACGCAGGAGAGCAGCTGACACATGCCTTTGGCCTTTTTTCCTTGCTATTATTCCTTTATTTTGTTTTGCCCTTTATTAATGGAGAGTGATGGCTGACCTTCTGATGACATGTCCCTTTGGCTAGGTCTCAACGTAGTACGTGCCTTGCACAAGTTAGTTAGGATACCGAAAGGAAGATAAAATGAACGAGCTTAATACCGATGCCCTGGCTTCTGTTTCTAGTTGGTCGATTGGTCTTTGTTCCAATAGAGTAGAGCTAGGGTTGCATGCAGCGTCATGGTTGTTAAGTGTTGAATTTCATTGCTTAATTAGTGCTTGTTGGGTGCTAAATTTTGATTGCTTAACTGATGTTAAGTTGGTCAAGTTAATAGCCAAAGTTACTGAAAATGAGCAACAAAATGGAGGAAGTAAGCCCCAAGCCCAACTTCACACTCGTACACCATCCAATAAAATGGGTTTTACGTTGGTACCACTTTTCACAAATCTATTACTTTGGATACTGATTTTTGTTTTTGTGATTTCTTTTCTTTCAAATGAGAACCTTGACAGGTCTCCTCCCATTGATCCGAAGGAGGCATTGAGTATCTCTAGGCTGCTCAAATTTAATTTTTCTAAAATTAATCAGCTTGGGGTGACACATGAGATTGAGAAGTACAGTTTTCGTAGTAGGTGTGATGGTGATCTTCTTAATAGCCATGCATAACGTGTGCTATAACAAATGATTGTTATAACCTTTTAATTAATTAATATATGGGGCGTTTTCCAAAAGAAATAGAGGAGGTAAGGAAGACTATTTACGGTAAGCCCCATTCTCAACGCCAAACGTACATTGTCGGCTCGATCTACTCACGTGTTGTCCTAAAGGAGGTCCTAATCCTCAATCTTCCTTGTTTAACGACCACTTGTAGATCACTACATATTACTATTATAGTTCTATGGCCTTTTTTAGTTTGCGGAATTCTTTTTTTTTTGTGAAAGTTAGTATGCAGAATTCTAGAATGTATGATTAGAAAAAATGCTCAAAATTCATATACATTTTATGTTATTTATATGGGCTTTGCTTCGATTTGTTTTATTCATTGATAAAGAAGATAGAATTAGTACATGAGGTGGTACAAGACATGACACGAACGCAAGGGGCGTGAACATGATGCCCGAAGAGTGAAGACGAGAGATGCTCGACCCAAACAAAGAAGAACACAGCCAAATTCTCTGACTAGAGAAACTATCCAGCTAACAACCAAACTACTAACATCTCCAACATTAGCACCGAGGACGCCATGAGCAAAACAAGACAACACCTTCACGAAGGAGAACGACACCGATACGCCGTCGTCGTCCGGTCTGGAAAAGCGGGCCTAGGGTTTCCCCTGAAGCTCGAAGAGGGGCGCAGAAGATGGCCATGGCAGCGCCTTCAAGAAGGGCACAACATCCACGGATGTCGCCACTGCCAGTATAAGCTGTAGGGATTTCTGCCTGGCCAAATTCTGAGCAATCCCAAGCCGTTGGAGCATAGATCAGAAATGAGGAAGCCAGGCCAATGCCAGAGCAGCGAATGCGGGAAGGGGAACCGTGCCCGACGCCAAAGGAGGCACCGGGCGCTGCTGGACGCGCGAGCTTCGGAGGAGGACGAGGTTGCGTGGCTGAGCGGAGTGAAAGGCGACGGGGATGCGACGGTGGCTGGAGCCCCGGACAAGCCATGATCTGGAAGGGAGTATAGATCTAGGCCACCAGGACCGGAGCAGTAGGGACACCGGCGTGCCCAGGGAGCCGGAAGGGGATAAAGCTCCCGAAGATGCGCCAGGATGGACGACCAACCAAGGTACTGCTACCTCTTGAGCACTGCGTTGGTTTTCCTCGAAGAGGAAGGGATGATGCAGCAAAGTAGCGTAAGTATTTCCCTCAGTTTTTAAGAACCAAGGTATCAATCTAGTAGGAGGCTATGCGCGAGTCCTTCGTACCTGCACAAAACAAATAAATCCTCGCAACCAACGCGAATAGGGGTTGCCAGTCCCTACACGGCCACTTACGAGAGTGAGATCTGATAGATATGATAAGATAATATTTTTGGTATTTTGTGATAAAGATGCAAAGTAAAATAAAGGCAAAGTAAAAAAGCAAAGAAAATAACTAAGTAGTAGGAGATTAATATGATAAAGATAGACCCGGGGGCCATAGGTTTCACTAGTGGCTTCTCTCGAGAGCATAAATATTCTACGGTAGGTGAACAAATTACTATTGAGAAATTGACAGAATTGAGCATAGTTATGAGAATATCTAGGTATGATCATGTATATAGGCATCACGTTTGAGACAAGTAGTCCGACTCCTTCCTGCATCTACTACTATTACTCCACTCATCGACCGTTATCCAGCATGCATCTAGAGTATTAAGTTAAAAACAGAGTAACGCCTTAAGCAAGATGACATGATGTAGAGGGATAAATTCATGCAATATGATGAAAACCCCATCTTGTTATCCTCGATGGCAACAATACAATACGTGCCTTGCTGCCCCTACTGTCACTGGGAAAGGACACCACAAGATTGAACCCAAAGCTAAGCACTTCTCCCATTGCAAGAAAGATCAATCTAATAGGCCAAACCAAACTGATAATTCGAAGAGGCTTGCAAAGATAACCAATCATACATAAAAGAATTCAGAGAAGATTCAAATATTATTCATAGATAGACTTGATCATAAACCCACAATTCATCGGTCTCAACAAACACACCGCAAAAAGAAGATTACATCAAATAGTTCTCCACAAGAGAGGGGAAGAACATTGTATTGAGATCCAAAAAGAGAGAAGAAGCCATCTAGCTAATAACTATGGACCCGTAGGTCTGAGGTAAACTACTCACACTTCATTGGGGGGCTATGGTGTTGATGTAGAAGCCCTCCGTGATCGATGCCCCCTCTGGCGGAGCTCCGGAACAGGCCCCAAGATGGGATCTCGTGGATACAGAAAGTTGCGGCGGTGGAATTAGATTTTTGGCTCAGTATCTGATCGTTTGGGGGTACGTAGGTATATATAGGAGGAAGGAGTACGTCAGTGAAGAAACAGGGGGCCCACGAGGGTGGAGGGCGCGCCTGGGGGGGTAGGCGCACCCCTACCTCGTGGCCTCCGCTTTTGTGTCTTGACGTAGGGTCCAAGTCTCCTGGGTCTTGTTCGTTGAGAAAATCATTTTCCCGAAGGTTTCATTCCGTTTGAACTCCGTTTGATATTCCTTTTCTTCTAAACCCTAAAACAGGCAAAAAACAACAATTCTGGGCTAGGCCTCCGGTTAATAGGTTAGTCCCAAAAATAATATAAAAGTGGAAAATAAAGCCCAATAATGTCCAAAACGGTAGATAATATAGCATGGAGCAATCAAAAATTATAGATACGTTGGAGACGTATCAAGCATCCCCAAGCTTAATTCCTGCTCGTCCTCGAGTAGGTAAATGATAAAAACAGAATTTTTGATGCAGAGTGCTACTTGGCATAATTTTAATGTAATTCTTCTTAATTGTGGTATGAATATTTAGATCCGAAAGATTCAAGACAAAAGTTTAATATTGACATAAAAATAATAATACTTCAAGCATACTAACAAAGCAATTATGTCTTCTCAAAATAGCATCGCCAAAGGAAGTTATCCCTACAAAATCATATAGTCTGGCTATGCTCCATCTTCACCACACAAAATATTTAAATCATGCACAACCCCGATGACAAGCCAAGCAATTGTTTCATACTTTTGGTGTTCTCTAACTTTTTCAATCTTCACGCAATACATGAGCGTGAGCCATGGACATAGCACTTATAGGTGGAATAGAATGGTGGTTGTGGAGAAGACAAAAAGGGAGAAGATAGTCTCACATCAACTAGGCGTATCAACGGGCTATGGAGATGCCCATCAATAGATATCAATGTGAGTGAGTAGGGATTGCCATGCAACGGATGCACTAGAGCTATAAGTATATGAAAGCTCAACAAAAGAAACTAAGTGGGTGTGCATCCAACTTGCTTGCTCATGAAGACCTAGGGTATTTTGAGGAAGCCCATCATTGGAATATACAAGCCAAGTTCTATAATGAAAAATTTCCACTAGTATATGAAAGTGAAAACAGGAGAGACTCTCTACTATGAATATCATTGTGCTACTTTGAAGCACAAGTGTGGCAAAAGGATAGTAGCATTGCCCCTTCTCTCTTTTTCTCTCATTTTTTTATTTGGGCCTTCTCCTTTTTTATGGCCTCTTTTCTCTTTTTTTTTTATTTGGTCTTCTTTGGCCTCTTTTATTTATTTATTTATTTTCGTCCGGAGTCTCATCCCGACTTGTGGGGGAATCATAGTCTCCATCATCCTTTTCTCACTGGGACAATGCTCTAATAATGATGATCATCACACTTTTATTTTTCTTACAACTCAACAATTACAACTCAATACTTAGAACAAAATATGACTCTATATGAATGCCTCCGGCGGTGTACCAGGATATGCAGTGACTCATGAGTGACATGTATGAAAGAATTATGAACGGTGGCTTTGCCACAAATATGATGTCGACTACATGATCATGCTAAGCAATATGACAATGATGGAGTGTGTCATAATAAACGAAACGGTGGAAAGTTACATGGCAATATATCTCGAAATGGCTATGGAAATGACATAATAGGTAGGTATGATGACTGTTTTGAGGAAGGTATATGGTGGGTGTATGATACTGGCGAAAGGTGCGCGGTATTAGAGAGGCTAGCAATGATGGAAGGGTGAGAGTGCGTATAATCCATGGGATCAACATTAGTCATAAAGAACTCATATACTTATTGCAAAAATCTACAAGTTATCAAAACAAAGTATTACGCGCATACTCCTAGGGGGATAGATTGGTAGGAAAATACCATCGCTCGTCCCCGACCGCCACACATAAGGAAGACAATCAAAAGATGAATCATGATCCGACTTCATCACATAACGGTTCACCATACGTGCATGCTACGGGAATCACAAACTTTAACACAAATATTCTTCAAATTCACAACTACTCAACTAGCACAACTTTAATATCACCATCTTCATATCTCAAAACAATTATCAAGCATCAAACTTCTCATAGTATTCAACGCAGTCATACGAAAGTTTTATTATTAATCTTATATACCAAGCATATTTGGATTTTAAGCAAATTACCATGCTATTTAAGACTATCAAAATAATCTAAGTGAAGCATGAGAGATCAATAGTTCCTATAAAACAAATCCACCACCGTGCTCTAAAAGATATAAGTGAAGTACTAGAGCAAAACTACATAACTCAAAAGATATAAGCGAAGCACATAGAGTATTCTAACAAATTCCAAATCATGTATGGCTCTCTCAAAATGTGTGTACAGAAAGGATGATTGTGGTTAACTAAAAAGTAAAGACTCAAATCATACAAGACGCTCCAAGCAAAACACATATCATGTGGCGAATAAAAATATAGCTCCAAGTAAAGTTACCGATAGAAGTAGACGAAAGAGGGGATGTCTTCCGGGGCATCCCCAAGCTCTGGCTTTTAGGTGTCCTTAGATTATCTTGAGGATGCCATGGGCATCCCCAAGCTTAGGCTCTTGCCACTCCTTGTTCCATAATCCATCAAATCTTTACCCAAAACTTGAAAACTTCACAACACAAAACTTAAAGTAGAAAATCTCGTGAGCTCCGTTAGCGAAAGAAAACAAAAGACCACTTCAAGGTACTATAATGAACTCATTCTTTATTTATATTGGTGTTATATATACTGTATTCCAACTTCTGTATGGTTTATAAACTATTTTACTATCCATAGATTCATCAAAATAAGCAAACAACACATGAAAAACAGAATCTGTCAAAAACAGAACAGTCTGTAGTAATCTGTAGATAGCGCAAGATCTGGACCCCAAAGTTTCTAAAATAAATTGATGGACATGAGGAATTTATCTATTAATCATCTGCAAAAAGAATTAACTAAATATCAATTTCCAAATAAAAATGTCATTAGTTCTCGTGAGCGCTAAAGTTTATGTTTTTTACAGCAAGTGTAACAAGACTTTCCCCAAGTCTTCCCAACGGTTCTACTTGGCACAAACACTAATTAAACACAAAAAACACAACCAAAACAAAGGCTAGATAAATTATTTATTACTAAACAGGAGCAAAAAGCAAGGAATAAAAATAAAATTGGGTTGCCTCCCAACAAGCGCTATCGTTTAACGCCCCTAGCTAGGCATAACAAGGAAGGATAGATCTAGGTATTGCCATCTTTTGTAGGAAATTCTTCAATGAGGCATCTACCATTTTTAGGAATTTCTTTCTTTTTATTGATTAGGAAACTTTTAGGCACAAGATTGAAAAATTCATTTGTAACAAATGGCTCATTAATGATAAAAAGATTGGGATGAATACTTATAGATTTTAGATCCGCAGTTTCCTTAATAGAGGATTCACCCTTATTTTTAGGAACATACATAAGCTTGACAATTTTAGTAGGAGGACTTGGAGTGTTCTTTACGGAAGAAAAAGCGGTTCCCAAGTTGGTAATAATATCCTCAAGTTTATCAATTCTAGTGGAATCATGATTTATTTTCTCATTAACTATGTGTTCCTTCTCTTTAATATTTTTCAAAGTGACTCCTACTTTAGATCCATATTGAGAGATTCGGTTGTGAATCTTTTTATCCAAATTTTCAATTAACTCTACGGTAGCAACCTCATTTTCAATAATTTCAAGCCTTTGCATTACATGCTCCAAAGTTAATACAATTCCATTAACCAAAAGAGGGGGTGAGCCAAACGAATCTATCATAGCATTATAAGAATCAAAAGTGTGGCTACCCAAGAAATTCCCTCCAGTAATGGTATCAAGGACATATCTATACCAAGGAGCAACGCCTACATAAAAATTGCGAAGAAGAACGGAAGTAGATTGCTTCCTGGTAGATCTATTTTGAGCATTGCAAATTCTATACCAAGCGTCTTTTAGATTTTCTCCCTCCCTTTGC
The DNA here is from genome assembly GCF_002162155.2 of Triticum dicoccoides. Taxonomy (NCBI): domain Eukaryota; kingdom Viridiplantae; phylum Streptophyta; class Magnoliopsida; order Poales; family Poaceae; genus Triticum; species Triticum dicoccoides. Next base: position 61,356,375 of record NC_041390.1, on the reverse strand, counting down.
TTAAATTTAGAACTTCATTCTCGGGAGACAACGGAGAAGATAAGGGACTAGCCATAATGACAAGCAAACGGAAAAGAGGCGAATAGAGAAAGAGAGGGAGGATAAAGAGAGAGGGCGAATAAAACGGCAAGGGTGAAGTGGGGGAGATGAAAATGAGAGGCAAATGGCAAATAATGTAATGCGGGAGATAAGGGTATGTGATGGGTACTTGGTACGTTGACTTTTGCGTAGACCTCCCCGGCAACGGTGCCAGAAATCCTTCTTGCTACCTCTTTAGCACTGCGTTGGTTTTCCTCGAAGAGGAAGGGATGATGCAGCAAAGTAGCGTAAGTATTTCCTCAGTTTTTGGGAACCAAGGTATCAATCCAGTAGGAGGTTACGCGCAAGTCCCTCGTACCTGCACAAAACAAATAAATCCTCGCAACCAACGCGAATAGGGGTTGTCAATCCCTACACGGCCACTTACGAGAGTGAGATGTGATAGATATGATAAGATAATATTTTTGGTATATTTGTGATAAAGATGCAAAGTAAAATAAAGGCAAAGTAAAAAAGCAAAGGAAATAACTATGTAGTAGGAGATTAATATGATAAAGATAGACCCGGGGCCCATAGGTTTCAGTAGTGGCTTCTCTCGAGAGCATAAGTATTCTACGGTGGGTGAACAAATTACTGTTGAGCAATTGACAGAATTGAGCATAGTTATGAGAATATCTAGGTTTGATCATGTATATAGGCATCACGTCTGAGACAAGTAGACCGACTCCTGCCTGCATCTACTACTATTACTCCACTCATCGACCGCTATCCAACATGCATCTAGAGTATTAAGTTAAAAACAGAGTAACGCCTTAAGCAAGATGACATGATGTAGAGGGATAAACTCATGCAATATGATCAAAACCCCATCTTGTTATCCTCGATGGCAACAATACAATACGTGCCTTGCTGCCCCTACTATCACTGGGAAAGGACACTGCAAGATTGAACCCAAAGCTAAGCACTTCTCCCGTTGCAAGAAAGATCAATCTAGTAGGCCAAACCAAACTGATGATTCAAAGAGACTTGCAAAGATAACCAATCATACATAAAAGAATTCAGAGAAGATTCAAATATTATTCATAGATAGACTTGATCATAAACCCACAATTCATCGATCTCAACAAACACACCGCAAAAAGAAGATTACATCGAATAGTTCTCCACAAGAGAGGGGGAGAACATTGTATTGAGATCCAAAAAGAGAGAAGAAGCCATCTGGCTAATAACTATGGACCCGTAGGTCTGAGGTAAACTACTCACACTTCATCGGAGGGGCTATGGTGTTGATGTAGAAGCCCTCCGTGAGCGATGCCCCCTCCGGCGGAGCTCCGGAACAGGCCCCAAGATGGGATCTCGTGGATACAGAAATTTGCGGCGGCGGAATTAGGTTTTTGGATCCGTATCTGATCGTTTGGGGGTACGTAGGTATATATAGGAGGAAGGAGTACGTCGATGGAGCAAAAGGGGGCCCACGAGGGTGGAGGGTGCGCCTGGGGGGGTAGGCGCGCCCCTGATAACCCACAAGTATAGGGGATCGCAGCCGTTTTCGAGGGTAAAGTATTCAACCCAAATTTATTGATTCGACACAAGGGGAGCCAAAGAATACTCTCAAGTATTAGCAGCTGAGTTGTCAATTCAACCACACCTGGAACTTAGTATCTGCTGCAAAGTGTTTAGTAGCAAAGTAGTATGATAGTAGTGGTAATGGTAGCAAAAGATAACAGTAGTAAAAGTAATGTTTTTGGTATTTTGTAGTGATGATAGCAATAGCAACGGGAAAGTAAATAAACGAAGAACAATATATGGAAAGCTCGTAGGCAATGGATCAGTGATGGAGAATTATGCCGGATGTGGTTCATCATGTAACAGTCATAACCTAGGGTGACATAGAACTAGCTCTAGTTCATCAATGTAATGTATGCATGTATTCCGAATATAGTCATACGTGCTTATGTAAAAAAACTTGCATGACATCTTTTGTCCTACCCTCCCGTGGCAGCGGGGTCCTTACGGAAACTAAGGGATATTAAGGCCTCCTTTTAATAGAGTACCGGAACAAAGCATTAGCACATAGTGAATATATGAACTCCTCAAACTACGGTCATCACTGGTAAGTATCCCGATTATTGTCACTTCGGGGTTAACAGATCATAACATATAATAGTTGACTATAGACTTGCAAGATAGGATCAAGAACATTCATATATTGATAAAAACATAATAGGTTCAGATCTGAAATCATGGCACTCGGGCCCTAGTGACAAGCATTAAGCATAGCAAAGTCATAGCAACATCAATCTCAGAACATAGTGGATACTAGGGATCAAACCCTAACAAAACTAACTCGATTACATGATAGAGCCCATCCAACCCATCACCGTCCAGCAAGCCTACGACGAAATTACTCACGCACGGCGGTGAGCATCATGAAATTGGTGATGGAGGATGGTTGATGATAACGATGGCGACGGATTCCCCTCTCCGGAGCCCCGAAAAGACTCCAGATCAGCCCTCCCGAGAGGTTTTAGGGCTTGGCGGCGGCTCTGTATAGTAAAACGCGATGAATTCTTCTCTCTGGTTTTGTTCTCCCCGAAACACAATATATAGAGTTGGAGTCGGAGAGGCACCAGGGGGCCCAAGATGTAGGGGGCGCGCCCCCCACCCTCGTGGAGAGGTGGTGGCCCCCCTGTCCTTCATCTTTTGTAGGTATTTTTTATATTTTCCAAAAAGTTGCTCCGTGAAGTTTTAGGTCATTCCGAGAACGTTTGTTTCTGCACATAAATAACACCATGATAATTCTGCTGAAAACAGCGTCAGTCCGGGTTAGCTCCATTCAAATCATGCAAGTTAGAGTCCAAAATAAGGGCAAAAGTGTTTGGAAAAGTAGATACGTTGGAGACGTATCAACTCCCCCAAGCTTAAACCTTTGCTTGTCCTCGAGCAATTCAGTTGACAAACTGAAAGTGATAAAGAAAAACTTTTACAAACTCTGTTTTCTCTTGTTGTTCTAAATATGTAAAGCCAACATTCAAGTTTTCAGCAAATATTATAACTAACCACATTCGCAATAACGCTTAAGTCTCAAGTTTACTCATATCAATAGCATAATCAACTAGCAAGCAATAATAATAAATCTCGGATGACAACACTTTCTCAAAACAATCATAATATGATATAATAAGATGGTATCTCGCTAGCCCTTTCTGAGACCGCAAAACATAAATGCAGAGCACCTTTAAAGACCAAGGACTGACTAGACATTGTAATTCATGGTAAAAGAGATCCAGTCAAGTCATACTCAATGTAAACTAACAGTAATGAATGCAAATGATAGTGGTGCTCTCCAACTGGTGCTTTTTAATAAGAAGATGATGACTCGGCATAAAAGTAAATAGATAGGCCCTTCGCAGAGGGAAGCAGGGATTTGTAGACGTGCTAGAGCTCGGTTTTAAAACAGAGATGAATAATATTTTGAACGGTATACTTTCATTGTCAACATAACAACCAACAGATGGCGATATCTTCCATGCTACACACATTATAGGTGGTTCCCAAACAGAATGGTAAAGTTTATACTCCCCCTTCCACCAACAAGCATCAATCCATGGCTTGCTCGAAAAAACGAGTGCCTCCAACTAACAAGAGTCCCAGGGGTTTTTTTTTGTAATTATTTTGATTTAGTTTGCATAAAGAATGGGACTGGGCATCCCGATGACCAGCCATTTATCTCGTGAGTGAGGAGCGGAGTCCACTCCTCTTAAGAATAACCCACCTAACATGGAAGATACAGACAACCCTAGTTGATACATGAGCTATTCGAGCATACAAAACAGGATATTTATTTGAAGGTTTAGAGTTTGGCACATAAAAATTTACTTGGAATGGCAGGTAGATACCGTATATAGATAGGTATAGTGGACTCATATGGAATAACTTTGGGGTTTAAGGGATTGGATGCACAAGCAGTATTCCCGCTTAGTACAAGTGAAGGCTAGCAAAAGACTGGGAAGCGACCAGCTAGAGAGCGACAAGAGTCATGAACATGCATTAAAATTAATCAACACCGAATGCAAGCATGAGTAGGATATAATCCACCATGAACGTAAATATCGTGAAGGCTATGTTGATTTTGTTTCAACTACATGCGTGAACATGCGCCAAGTCAAGTCACTTAAATCATTCAGAGGAGGATACCACCCTATCATACCACATCATAACCATTTCAATAGCATGTTGGCCCACAAGGTAAACCATTATAACTCATAGCTAATTAAGCATGGCACAAGAAACTATGATCTCTAGTTGTCATTGTAAACATGTTTATTCATAATAGGCTAAACCAGGAACGATGAACTAATCATATTTACAAAAACAAAAGAGGTAGAGTTCATACCAACTTTTCTCATCTCAGTCAGTCCATCATATATCATCATAATTGCCTTTCACTTGCATGACCGAATAGTGTGAATAATAATAATAGTGTACGTGCATTGGACTAAGCTGGAATCTGCAAGCATTCAATAAACAGGAGAAGATAGGGCAATATGGGCTCTTTTGTCAGATCAATAATAATGCATATAAGGGACACTTCAACAATTTAATCATTGTCTTCTCCTATCGACCCCCAAACAAAAGAAAAGAAATAAAACTATTTACAAGGGAAAGCTCCCAACAAGCAAAAGAAGAACATGAAATATTTTTGGGTTTTCTTTTTAATTACTACTACAAGCATGGAAAGTAAACTAACTAAAAGCTACAACTAATTTTTTTGGTTTTTCTTAAGGTTTATTAAACACACAAGAAGAAAGCATAAAAAGGAATATAAACTAGCATGGATGATACAATGAAAAAGTATGAGCACCGACATCTAGCAATGAGTGTGTGAGCATAAATGTAATGTCGGTGGGAAATATGTACTCCCCCAAGCTTAGGCTTTTGGCCTAAGTTGGTCTATGGCCACGGCTGGCTTGGCGGATATCCATAATAATAGCTGGGGTCGTACTGCGATGAAGAAGAGGAAGACTCCGATTGCCACTGGCTGACAATCATCTCCGGATCCCACTGATAATTAGAATGTCGTGGAGGATCAACTTGTGGTTCCGGCTCTGGCTCCATGGCTAGTGCAGGGTTTCGATAGGCGTGAATAGCCTTTAACGGAACAAGGTACTGGCCTACAGATAAATCAAACAAAGAAGGAGAAGGCAGGGTAATAGTCTCAGGATGATGTTTATTAAAGAACAATTGGTATTTAAGCTCTCCTTCCCTATTCTTAACAAAAAAATCATGTGCCACCATACTTTTATAATCTAGATAAACACAAGGCAGCACCTTTTCTTCCTTCTCATAATGTCTAATAGGAATGTTAAAATGTGCAGCTAGGCGTGAAGCATAGATGCCTCCAAAGATGGGGCCCTTGGTACGGTTCAGACTTAACCGTTTGTCAATAATACCGCCCATACTAACAGAGTTATCACCATATAAACCGTGAAGCAAAATAATAATATCAGGGATATTAAGGTTTCCATAGTTTCCGCGACCAATTAAACAACGACTAGCAAATAATGGAAAGTAACGTAAAACAGGAAAATGTATGCTAGTGATTCGTGCATCAGAAACCTTCCTTGTTTCCCCTACAGTGATAGTATCAATAAACCCCTCCACATCATCGCGATGCCGTTCTTATTTCTTGCCCTCAAAAGGGACTAAACAAACCAGACAAAAATCATAAAGTGACATCTCCTTATGCTCATCATATAAATCAAACTCCACCGTAGGTGGTGAGATTCTAGAATGGAAATGAAAGTTTTGCACAAAGGTATTTGTGAGTAAGAGATACTGATCGCATTGGTCGTGGAGGAAAGCGGTGAGGCCTGCATTCTTAGCCAATTCATGAAAATCTTCATAAATACCGGCTGCTCTCAAGAAATCATCGGAAGGCCATTCACACGCCCGAACCTCCGCGGTGCGAGGTAGATTATACTTAGGCTTTGGTGCCTTTTCCTTCGAGCTTCGGCTTGATGAGCCCCTCAAAAGTCTCCTCTTCATTTTCTGAAAAATTCTGAAATTTTTAGTAACTTCAAAATAAAAGTAAACCAAACTCAATAATATTGATAGCAACTACTCCTACAAGTTCCTAGGGCCTATATCATGCATCAAAACTACTTTTGACCATATAAATTTGACATGCAAGCTCAAGAACAGGGTCACCTAAGCAGCAAAAATTTGCAATGAATAAAGCACTAGAACAAAAACTAATTGGACTAATGGAGGAGTCACATACCAAGGAATAATCTCCCCAAGCAGTTTTGTGAGAGGTGCTTTGAGCAAGGAGATCGAAAATGGCAGCAAAATGAGCTTGGACTCGGGTTTGAGCTGGATATTCGTATTTGGGGGAGGAAGAAGGAGTGTGTGGGTGAAAGGATAAGTGGAGGAGGGCCACCGTGGACCCACGAGGCAGGGGGGCGCGCCCAGGGGGGTAGGGCGCGCCCTCCACCCTCGTGGGCAGGTGGTTGACCCCCCTGCTGTGTTCTCGGTGCCAAATATTCTCAAATATTCTGGAAAAAAATCATATTTAAATTTTATGGCATTTGAAGAACTTTTATTTTCGGGGTATTTTTATATTGCACGGATAATCAGATAACAGACAGAAAAATATTTATTTTTATTTTATTTAATATAAATAACAAAAAGTAAAAGTGGGGTACAGAAGGTTGTGCCTTCTAGTTTCATCCATCTCACGATCATCAAAAGGAATCCACTAACAAGGTTGATCAAGTCTTGTTAACGAACGCATTCCGAATAACATGGAACCGCAGAAATTTCGAATAACACTATGTTATCTCAACGGGGATATGCACATCCCCAATAATAAGAATATCATATTTCTTCTTGATAGTAGGAAGAGGAAATTCAAAACCTCCAAATATAATCGATAGAATTTTTCCAATAGAGTTGATACTATGAACTTGAGGTTGTTTCCTCGGAAAGTGTACTGTATGCTCATTACCATTAACATGAAAAGTGACATTGCCTTTAGTGCAATCAATAACAGCCCCTGCAGTATTCAAAAAGGGTCTTCCAAGAATAATAGACATACTATCATCCTCGGGAATATCAAGAATAACAAAGTCCGTTAAAATAGTAACGTTTGCAACTACAACGGGCACATCCTCACAAATACCGATAGGTATAGCAGTTGATTTATCAGCCATTTGCAAAGATATTTCAGTAGGTGTCAACTTATTCAAATCAAGTCTACAATATAAAGAGAGAGGCATAACACTAACACCGGCTCCAAGATCACATAAAGCAGTTCTAACATAGTTTCTTTTAATAGAGCATGGTATAGTTGGTACACCGGGATCTCCAAGTTTCTTTGGTATTACACCCTTAAAAGTATAATTAGCAAGCATGGTGGAAATTTCAACTTCTGGTATCTTTCTTTTATTAATAACAATTTCTTTCATGTATTTAGCATAAGGATTCATTTTAAGCATATCAGTTAATCACATATGCAAAAAGATAGGTCTAATCAATTCAGCAAAGCGCTCAAATCCTCATCATCCTTTTTCTTGGATGGTTTGGGAGGAAAAGGCATGGGTTTCTAAACCCAAGGCTCTCTTTCTTTACCATGTTTCCTAGCAACAAAGTCTTTCTTATCATAACATTGATTCTTTGATTGTGGGTTATCAAGATCAACGGCAGGTTCAATTTCTACATCATTATCATTACTAGGTTGAGCATCATCATGAACATTATCATTAACATTATTACTAGTTTCAGGTTCATTACCAGATTAAGTTTCAGCATCAGAAATAGAAATATCATTTGGATTCTCAGGTGTTTCAGTAATAGGTTCACTAGAAGCATGCAAGGTCCTATCATTTTTCTTTTTCTTCCTTTTAGAAGGACTAGGTGCATCTACATTATTTTTCTGAGAATCTTGCTCAATTCTCTTAGGATGGCCTTCAGGATACAAAGATTCCTGAGTCATTTTACCACCTCTAGTCATAACTGTAACATCATTATCATTATCATTATCCTTACTATTCAATTCATTGAGCAAATCATTTTGAGCTTTAAGTACTTGTTCTACTTGAGTGGTAACCATAGAAGCATGTTTACTAATAAGTTTAAGTTCACATTTAACATTAGCCATATAATCACCCAAGTGCTCAAGCATATTTGAATTGTATTTCAATTATCTACCAAAATAAGCATTAAAATCTTCTTGCTTAGCCATAAATTTATCAAACTCATCTAAGCATGGGCTAGCAAATTTAGTAAATGGGATTTCAGCTTTATCATATCTATAGAGAGAATTTACCTTTACTACCTGTTTCGGGTTATCAAGACCATGAGTTTCTTCAATAGGTGATGGATCAAGATCATATGTTTCTTCAACAGGCGGTAAATTAAGACCATGTATTTCTTCAATAGGAGGTAAATTCTTAACATCTTCAGCTTTAATAACTTTTTCTTTCATAGATTTCTTTGCCTCTTGCATATCTTCAGGACTGAGAAATAGAATACCCCTCTTCTTCGGAGTTGGTTTAGGAATAGGCTCAGGAATTGGCTCCGGAGGTGTCTAATTATTTTCATTTGTCAACATATTATTCAATAGAATTTCAGATTCATCCGGTGTTCTTTCCCTGAAAACAGAACCAGCACAACTATCCAGGTAATCTTTGGAAGCATCGGTTAGTCCATTATAAAAGATATCAACTATTTCATTTTTCTTAAGGGGATGATCAGGCAAAGCATTAAGTAATTGGAGAAGCCTCCCCCAAGCTTGTGGGAGACTCTCTTCTTCGATTTGCACAAAATTATATATATCCCTTAAAGCAGCTTGTTTCTTATGAGCAGGGAAATATTTAGCAGAGAAGTAATAAATCATATCCTGGGGACTACGCACACAACCAGGATCAAGAGAATTAAACCATATCTTAGCATCACCCTTTAAGGAGAACGAAAATATTTTAAGGATATAAAAGTAGCGAGTTCTCTCATCTTTAGTAAACAGGGTAGCTATATCATTTAATTTAGTAAGATGTGCCACAACAGTTTCAGATTCATAACCATGGAAAGGATCAGATTCAACCTAAGTAATTATATCAGGATCAACAGAGAATTCATAATCCTTATCAGTAACACAAATAGGTGGAGTAGCAAAAGCAGGGTCAGGTTTCATTCTAGCATTTAGAGATTGCTTATTTCATTTAACTAATAACTTCTTAAGTTCGTTTCTATCTTTGCAAGCTAAAATAGCTAAAGAAGCTTCTTGATCAAAGACATAACCCTCAAGAATAACAAGTGATTCTTCATCATCACTTTCATCAGTATTATCAGATTCAATATTTTCAATCTCTCTAGCCCTAGCAAGTTGTTCATCAAGAAATTTACCAAGTGGCACAGTAGTATCAAGCATAAAAGTAGTTTCGTCATAAGTATCATGCATAGCAGAAGTTGCATCATCAATAACATGCGACATATCAGAACGAATAGCAGAAGCAGGTGTAGGTGTCGCAAGCTTACTCAAAACAGAAGGTGAATCACGTGCAGAGCTAGATGGCAGTTCGTTACCTCCCCTCATAGTTGAGGGATAGATCTTGGTTTTGGATCTCTCAAGTTCTTCATAATGATAAGCAGATATAAATCCCAAGTGACTCAAAGAATAGAGCTATGTTCCCCGGCAACGGCGCCAGAAAATAGTCTTGATAACCCACAAGTATAGGGGATTGCAATAGTTTTCGAGGGTAAAGTATTCAACCCAAATTTATTGTTTGGACACAAGGGGAGCCAAAGAATACTCTCAAGTATTAGCAGCTGAGTTGTCAATTCAACCACACCTGGAAACTTAGTATCTGCAGCAAAGTGTTTAGTAGCAAAGTAATATGATAGTAGTGGTAACGATAGCAAAAGGTAACAGTAGTAAAAGTAATCTTTTTGGTATTTTGTAGTGATGATAACAATAGCAACAGGAAAGTAAGTAAGCGAAGAACAATATATGGAAAGCTCGTAGGCAATGGATCAGTGATGGAGAATTATGCCGGATGCGGTTCATCATGTAACAGTCAAAACCTAGGGTGACATAGAACTAGCTCCAGTTCATCAATGTAGTGTAGGCATGTATTCCAAATATAGTCATAGGTGCTTATGGAAAAGAACTTACATGACATCTTTTGTCCTACCCTCCCGTGACAGCGGGGTCCTTACGGAAACTAAGGGATATTAAGGCCTCCTTTTAATAGAGTACCGGAACAAAGCATTAGCACATAGTGAATACATGAACTCCTCAAACTACGGTCATCACCGGTAAGTATCCCGATTATTGTCACTTCGAGGTTAACGGATCATAACACATAATATGTGACTATAGACTTGCAAGATAGGATCAAGAACACTCATATATTGATGAAAACATAATAGGTTCAGATCTGAAATCATGGCACTCGGTCCAAGTGACAAGCATTAAGCATAGCAAAGTCATAGCAACATCAATCTCAGAACATAGTGGATACTAGGGATCAAACCCTAACAAAACTAACTCGATTACATGATAGATCCCATCCAACCCATCACCGTCCAGAAGCCTACGATGGAATTACTCACGGACGGCGGTGAGCATCATGAAATTGGTGACGGAGGATGGTTGATGATGACGATGGCGACGGATTCCCCTCTTCGGAGCCCCGAACGGACTCCAGATCAGCCCTCCCGAGAGGTTTTAGGGCTTGGCGGCGGCTCCGTATAGAATAACGCGATGAATTCTTCTGTCTAGTTTTTTTGTCCCCGAAACACAATATATAGAGTTGGAGTTGGAGTCGGAGAGGCGCCAGGGGGCCCACGAGGTAGGGGGCGCACCCTAGGGGGGGGGGGGCAGGCACGCCCCCCACCCTCGTGGAGAGGTGGTGGCCCCCCTGGCCTTCATCTTTTGCAGGTATTTTTTATATTTTCCAAAAAGTTGCTCCGTGAAGTTTCAGGTCATTCCGAGAACGTTTGTTTCTGCACATAAATAACACCATGGTAATTCTGCTGAAAACAGCGTCAGTCCGGGTTAGTTCCATTGAAATCATGCCGGTTAGAGTCCAAAACAAGGGCAAAAGTGTTTGGAAAAGTAGATACGTTGGAGACGTATCAGCCCCCTACCTCGTGGCCTCCTATTTTGTGTCTTGACGTAGGGTCCTAGTCTCCTGGGTCTTGTTCGTTGAGAAAATCACGTTGCCGAATGTTTCATTCCGTTTGGACTCCATTTGATATTCCTTTTCTTCGAAACCCTAAAACAGGCAAAAAAACAGCAATTCTGGGTTGAGCCTCTAGTTAATAGGTTAGTCCCAAAAATAATATAAAAGTGGAAAATAAACCCCAATAATGTCCAAAACAGTAGATAATATAGCATGGAGCAATTAAAAATTATAGATACGTTGGAGACGTATCAGGTACCGACAGGGTGGTGGTGAAGCAGAGATTACAAGGAGCCAATGAGCCAAGGGAGCCAGAAAGTGCAGCTCCCGGGGCACGCCTGGTTCGAAGCCGCGTCGGCTGCCAGGAGCACAGGAGGAGGCGCAGGCCCATGGCCACCGAGCTGAAGCCGCTCTTGTCAGGTGGAAGATGAGGGGGGGCTCGCGCACAACCAAAATCCGGACGAAGCGCAGCAAAAAGCCGCCACCGCCAGCCGAAGGGAGGGTGATGCATTTGGCAGGGTGCGCCCGACCACCACGGGGCCAGCCGGAGAGCACCACAGCCAGTGGGGGTGGACCCCTAGATCGGATCCACGGCCGGGCAAAGCTACCACATGAAGTCGCGGTCCGAGGAAGGGGAGGGGGCACCAGCGCCGCTAGTGAGCCAGAGTCGCTAGGAGGGGCATGCACCACCGGTGGAGGCCACCGCCGCCGCAGGCACCAGATCCGGGGGGAGGGGGCGGAGCCGCGGAGGGAGAGGGTTGGTGTGGAGAGGAAGGGCCCCGCCGCTGTCATCCCAGGGCCCCGTGCGGCTTTGCCGGCTGGCCCTTTGGCGACGGTGACACGGAGATTGGTGGGAGGAGGGGGCCGAGCCGGCAGCGGCCGGGGTTTCCCTCAGGTGGCCCGACACGGGCGACGCGGGGGTCGGGGGAGCGAGAACAAACTTGTTTCAGAGCTGAGCTAAAGTATCTTGATTTGTTCTATAGAAACGTAGTATAAATGACTCCTTCAAAATTGATAGTTCTTTTTTTATCAAAAGAGAAAAAAATGCTAAATGGAGGCCGAACTCCACGGAGCTCTTTAGTTCGAAATTTTTGAAGTTCCAAGAAAATCATGCGCGTTCATATGGATGTGCAATACATGTGTGTGAAATTTGAAGAGGATATACATTACGTTGAGAGCTACACAAAAAAGACAAAATTGTTATTTTGCAATGGTGAACGGTACACACTCTGTTCACTATAAAAGATGCACTATAAAAGACAAAATTGTTATTTTGCAATAGTGTGTTTCATTGTCAGACTTTACACACTTGTAAAACACATCGATATGAATGCGTATGATTCTTTTGAGAATTTTCTAAAACTAAAAAAATGATTTTTTGAACATTTTTAATGCTGCACTCCAAAAGATACCCTTAAGATGTCAGCGAGTAAAAGGCAGTGTGGTTTGCTTGAGCAAGATCGGCACACCAAAACACACAAGCGTTTTCTTGAATTTCTTGAATTAAAGAGTTTGAATTGAACGTGTGTCCATTATTATTCCCTTTCGCTTTCTCTCTGGCTACGTTGAGAAGTCGTACAACGTAGTAGTAGACTCGCGTTCATGTACGCTTTGCACTGTTGACCAACGACCACGTTTCCATCGGGATCGGCAGCAATAGCCGTCATATCGATCCGCCGTAGAGAATCCAGTCCCGGCCCGCTCTATATAATTAAACAATGAACCAAAACACACAAGTGGAATAATTGTGTATGCATATGCCCTACGATATGGATGAACTGATTGTGGGCGTGATCATGGTAATCACCACCATGGATGATACTCCTACTACGTAAACGTACGTTCATACATTTCCTAATTAGTTATTTTTATAAGCACGACTAGTTTAGTTGTTAAGAACACTTGGCCGGTGAGGATCTAGCTGATCTTTCCACACAACCAAATGCACGAACATAAAATATCCAAGGCGTGACTAGCCGGTGGTACATGCTAAGCTAGCTAGGATTATTACTCCATAGATAGAGAGAGAAACGATCCGATTCGTTGCGACCTAGTATTATTATTCTGTTAATCGAGAACCGTGCCCTCGTTCAACCAGCACACGATATTCTCAGCAGTTCCATTAGGGCACATGCAAGCTACTCCTACTACTGAGTACCCCTTTCTGAGATGTAAGAATGTTGTTACACTATCGTCAGAGGGAATCATGATGGCGCAAAACGACCCGTGTGTTGTACGTCCATTCATGCTGTTTCCGGGTGCGTATCCGTCAGCAGTGTGCTCGAAAGGAGAGGAGGACACGGCATTCATTGGGCAATCACGCCCCCCTCGCCCTCCTCCCAAATCCCAACTGCTCCTCACGAATCCTTTCTTCTTTTGTGCGGACAAGAATATCTGTCTGATTCTGAATCCTCTCGCCGAGATTATTAAAACCTATACTAGACACACCAATTAGATCGGTTCATCATCGCCGTGATTACACTAAGGGAGCTAATGCTAGTTTGAGTCAGATCGATATGGATGACGGAGCTTTTTCCTTTTCTGTTGAACAAAACGCTAATAGTTGGATGCCAAACCGTGTGATTTATCTTGCCCATTGCTGAGCATATTCCAAACCTTGGGGATTTTTTGTCGAAAAGGACCACATGTCCAACGGAATTGCCAGAAAGGACCGCCTCTAGATGAAATTGACAAAAGAACATTGCCGAGGAAGCCACCTTTCCACGTCCCCAGATTCTTGTGCAAAACCTACAACAAATAGGGAGAGGCGGCATTGCTCTTTTGACCGGGGATGCCAAACCTTCTTCCTCTCTCTCTCTCTCTCTC
>NC_041390.1:61291452-61341830 GCF_002162155.2 Triticum dicoccoides | reverse complement strand
TATACACCACCAATGTGAATAGAGGTTCTTTGGAACTCAATCGGCACACAACGTAGTTGCTGCAATGCACTTGCATGCAGCTTGCAAACATGAGCCAAACAATGTTTATTGACAATTTTTCCTTAATAAATCGAAGAGAATCTACCGTCTCTGCATCCACAAATGCTGCTAGTTCTTTCGACTTGACTAGACCATGCGTTCCAGTGATTCCTTTCTCTGTGGCCGAGTCACCACACAGTCCGTCCGGGCACCGGTGCTGGTGTGCGCGTATGAACAGTATCAAAATCGCAAAAAGAAAAGGAAAAAAAAAGGAGTCCATGGCTAGCGATTTTTTTCCCGGATCGACGACTTTGGTCTCCCTCCCTCGACGAAAAAGCAAGTTCTCGCAGGAAGGCCAGCTGGACTAGCCAAATCCGTGCCAACAAACGCCCGCGCGCTCGTATACAGACAGTAACCGGCCAGTCTTTAAATTTACTATCTACATTCAGATATCTCATACTAGAAATCTTAAATCTATATAAAAGCATGCAACGAAAAAATCCACGTATTAGGTAGATCAACTATCATAGTCATCGTCGAAGATGTCCACTATCTCTGTGCCCGGCTCCGGGTACATGGGCGACACCCGTAGCTCTGGCTCCTCCGCGCCGGCCTCCGCATCCATCTCCGCTTCGACCTCGTCGAAGAGCGCATCGGTCGCTGCATGTTCCTGCCGGTTGGCCTCCATATGGGCCTCATCCTGGATGGACTCCACGACTGCCTGCTGCTTCGCCATCATGTCCGCTTGGGCGACAGCGAACTTCACCTCTGCGTCCTTCAAGTTGAACTTCGCCTCTGCCTCCAGATCCGCCACCTCCATCGGAGCCGGCTGCTGCTCCTCTCCAGAGGCGGCCTGACAACGATGTGTGCGACGCGCGGGGTACACCTTGCTCGGATCTCCTGCTCTATCTCGTATCAGTGCTCCGGCGTGAGCAAAGTGTGCGTGGTCATCTTCCGCCGGACCATGGCGAAGCCGGAGAGCGTGGGAAGAGAGGTGGAGCGGGAGAGATAGGAGGTGGATGGGCTCGGGCTGGCGGTGCGGAGAGCGAGAAGGTGGATGGGCTAGGGTTGGGGGACGCCGACCAACTTAAATAGCCGAATTTGACCGTGAACGGCAAGCCGGAGCGCCCCCCCTCCCCCCCCACCACCACCAGAGAAGATGTCTGTTGGACCGCCGGATTTTCGGGCGATTTCATGTATGACCCATCGTCAGTCCGACATGGTGAACGCGTTCGAGTGCCCTATATTTGAGCTGGATACGAGTGGTACTAGTCAGCCCGAACGGATGAGACCCGTCTGGGTTGCACACCTCAACTGACCAATGGCTTTGCTGGAGGAAAGTCGCCTGCAACTGCATATCTGGATTAGGAAAGTAACTTTGACATGCATGTGAGCAAGAAAATTTGTCGTTTTGGCGCCACCTTCAAATTTAGAACAAATTTTATTCTGTCCAGCCATTTAAAGTTAAAAATGTTAGAATATACGTGTTGTAATCTCAACCTCCTTCCCTCTCTTGTATTCATCTCAAACTCCTCTTGTATTATCTTGTACGCCAAGCCAAGGGCTGCGGCTACACATCAATATAAACACCAACGCGGCTCCCTCGATGGAGTAGGAACGCTTGATATCTTTCATCGTAATCAGAGCCACCTCTTCTCATACATCTAGCCACAACACCAAAACCCTAGAAACCACATATCATCGTCTCCATGGCTTCCTCCGCCGGCGTCTCCCTCAACCTCGGATCGCCGCCGTCTGAGAAGCTCGCAAGAGGCAATTTTATCCTCTGGAAGACGAAGGTCCTCCCAGCCCTGCGAGGCGCGCAGGTGACGGGGCTCCTGGACAACACCGACGCCGCTCCGCCCAAGATGGTGGAGGTCACGAAGGCAGACAAGACCACGGCCCTAGAGCCGAACCCCCTATACGGACCCTGGATCGCCAAAGACCAGCAGGTTCTATCATATCTTCTAAATTCCATGTCTCCAGAAATTCTTGCACAAGTTGTTGGGAAAGATTCCACCTTCGAGCTCTGGACGACGGTGACAAATCTCTTCGCCTCACAATCTCAGTCTCGGATTACTAATCTGAGAATCGCCATCACCAATACCAAGAAGGGCTCCATGTCAAGCTCAGCGTATATGGCGAAGATGAAAAGTCTTGGGGATGAACTTGCTGCTGCCGGTCGTCCCGTATCTGATCCGGAGATGGTGGACTATGTCCTGGCCGGTTTGGACCGCGACTACGACTCCGTGGTGGCGGCGATCGGCGCTGTCAAATACACCATCACAGCCGACGATCTCTTTGCTCAAATCTCTGCCTTTGATCAAAGGATGGAGATGCTAGGCGATTCATCTTCAGGAGGGTTCCACTCATCCGCTAATGCAGTCTACAGAGGCCGTGGCCAGTCACGAGGCAGATCTCGCGGGCGTGGAGGAAGATCGCATGGCCGTGGTGATCGTGGTGACCGTAGTGACCGCCAGTCCTCTTCCTCCAATAGAGGCGGCGGATTCAAAGGCCGTCCTCGACAGCAACAGCAACAGCAGGTCCGTGATCAACAGCATGACTATCCAGAGTGCCAGATATGCTACAAACATCATCCAGGAGGTGCACGAGTTGTGGCGTTATGAAGAAAACGACCAGGAAGAAAAAGAGGCGCATGCAATCTCCTATGGCGTGGACACTAACTGGTACACCGACAGTGCAGCAACAAACCACATCACAGGAGAACCTGACAAGTTGAGATGCGGGAGAAGTACAATGGAGGCGACCAAATTCGCACGGCAAGCGGTTCTGGCATGGATATCACACACATTGGCAGTTCCATTGTTAAAAACCCCGTGAAAAATTTACACTTGACCAATGTCTTGCATGTTCCTCAAACATCTAAAAATCTTGTTTCCGTTCATCAATTCACTCTTGATAACAATGTTCTCACTGAATTCTATCCTTATTTTTTCTTGGTTAAGGATTTGAGAACAAGGAGAGTCATTCTTAGAGGACGGTGCGTGGGAGGCCTCTACCCACTCATATCATCATCATCTTCTTCTTCATGGTCCAATAAACAAGCAAACATTGTCACCAAGCTATCTACATCAAGGTGGCATAGTCGCTTGGGTCACCCATCTTCAGTCATAGTTAGATATGTCCTTAGCAAAAATAAACTCTCTTATGAGCCTAGTGTTGAGTCAGTTTGTGATCCGTGTCAACAAGCAAAAAGTCATCAGTTACCTTACCCAATTTCTACTAGTGTGTCTACTGCCTCTTTACAACTTATCTTTTCAGATGTATGGGGGCCAGCTCCTACTTCAGTTGGTAGATTTTCCTATTATGTAAGTTTTATTGATGACTATAGTAAATTTACTTGGATTTACCTACTGAAGAAACGATCTGATGTATTCCAAGTTTTTCTCAATTTCCAAAATCTTGTTGAACACAAACTGAACTCTAAAATCATTGCTATGCAAAGTGACTAGGGTGGTGAGTATGAAAAATTAAATTCTTTCTTTCAAAAGTTTGGCATATCACATCATGTCTCTTGTCCTCATGCTCACCAACAAAACGGATCTGCTGAAAGAAAGCACCGTCACATAGTTGATATGGGACTTGCATTGCTAGCAAATGCTTCCATGCTACTTAAATTCTGGGATGAAGCATTCTTAACTGCCACATATCTTATCAACTTGCTTCCAAGTAAAGTTATCAAATTTGAAACACCTATTACACGACTTCTTGGTGTCACACCTAACTACACATCTATTCGTATCTTTGGTTGTGCCTGTTGGCCCAATCTTAGGCCCTACAACACACGCAAACTCGTTTTCCGCTCAAAACGGTGTGTCTTTTTAGGCTATAGCCCCATGCATAAAGGGGTCAAGTGCCTTGATGTTCCTACTGGTCGGGTCTATATATCACGAGATGTTGTATTTGATGAGTCCGTGTTTCCCTTTGCCTCTCTTCATCCTAATGCCGGTGCACTTCTCCGCAAGGAAATTCTTCTTCTTCCTTCACATCTTCGGTCTTTTGATCATGGGGGCGACAATTGTACTAACCAATGTGATGATATTCCTGCTAGTACTGGTCTCTCTCTCTTATGCCTGTGCAGGTCCCTGGAGAAAACGGTGCTCAAAATGACCAAGATTTCGAAAATATGGCTGATTTTTACCCAATATTGCATGCTGAGGAAGAAGACGCACCTGGCACAGATGACGAGGGAGATCCGGCGGCGCCTGCCACCCCTGCACGCGGGCAGTCCTCGGATTGAGTGAGCGCATCCGCCTCGGATCGCGCCCCTAACGGCTCCAGTTCCAGATCCAGGGAGGGCCACTCCCGCGCGGCCGCGTCAGCTTCAGGTGGGGCCAGCGGCGGGGCCGAATCCCCCTCGCACCATGCACCAGCGCCAGGAGGGTCCAGCAGTGGGGACAGATTTCCTTAGCACCGCGCGCGCGTCCAGTCGCGGTCGGGTGGCGGATCTTTTGCGCCGGGTCGGACGGGCGATGCCCATGTGCCTGTGAGAGGGGCAGCCACACCAGCAGGCACAGGATCTCCTGCACACATGATGACAAATCAGCCCACTGCATCAGCAGATTCTCCTGGATCTTCTGTGGCGAGTATACCAGTGGTACAGCCAGAGGTTTCTTCACGTGTTATGACCCGGCTACAAAAAGGTATATGAAATACTAAAATTTGGAAAGATGGAACTATACCATATGGAATGTTGTGTATTTCAGGAGAACCAACATCATTAAACAGTGCACTTGATGATCCTAAATGGAAGAAGGCAATGGATGAGGAGTATTCTACACTCATGAGGAATAAAACTTGGCACCTTGTACCAAATCAGAGAGATAAAAATATCATTGACTGCAAATGGGTGTATAGAATTAGAAAGAAAGCAGATGGCTCCATTGATAGATATAAGGCACGTCTAGTTGCAAAGGGCTTTAAGCAATGTGATGGCATTGACTATGAGGACACCTTTAGTCCCGTTGTGAAAGCTGCAACTATAAGACTTGTGTTGGCTATTGCTGTATCCAGAGGATGGAGTCTAAGGCAGCTAGATGTACAGAACGCATTTTTGCATGGTGTTCTGGAAGAGGAAGTCTTTATGAGGCAACCACCTGGTTATGAGAGTAAGAAATTGCCACATTATGTCTGCAAGCTTGATAAAGCACTCTATGGTTTAAAACAAGCACCCAGAGCATGGTATTCCAGATTGAGCTCACAGTTGAAATATCTTGGCTTCATTGCCTCCAAGGCTGACACATCCTTGTTTATTTATAACAAAGCAGGAGTAGTCATTTTTGTGCTTATATATGTTGATGATATCATAGTTGCAAGTTCTTCACAAAATGCTACTAATGCTCTTTTGCATGATTTGAGTTCAGAATTTGCCTTGAAGGACCTAGGAGATTTGCATTTATTCCTAGGTATGGAAGTCAAGAAAACTCAAGATGGTATTGTGTTAAATCAGGAGAAATATATCATTGAGCTTCTGTCTCGCATGGGGATGAAAAATTGTAAGCCAATGCCTACACCTTTATCCTCCTCAGAAAATCTCTCAGCATATGAGGGTGAGCCACTTCAAGAGGAGGAGAGTACAAGGTATAGGAGTACTGTGGGAGCACTACAATATTTAACTCTTACACGTCCAGATATCTCATTTGCTGTCAACAAGGTTTGTCAATATCTGCATGCACCTACTTCTGCACATTGGTCAGCTGTCAAGAGGATTGTAAGATATGTGAAACATACTATGGGAATAGGACTTCATTTCAAACGGTCTAATTCCTCTCTCGTGAGTGCATTCTCTGATGCTGACTGGGCAGGATGTAGTGATGACAGGAGATCAACTGGAGGTTTTGCAGTGTTTTTTGGATCTAATCTTATCTCCTGGAGTGCTAGAAAGCAAGCTACTGTATCACGGTCAAGTACAGAAGCTGAATACAAGTCTTTGGCAAATGCAACTGCTGAAGTCATTTGGGTTGAATCACTTCTTGAAGAATTGGGGATCAAGAAGAATCGTATCTCATGTTTGTGGTGTGATAATTTGGGAGCAACATATCTGACTGCAAATCCAGTATTTCATGCCAGGACAAAGCACATAGAAATTGATTTTCACTTTGTGCGAGAAAGAGTTGCAGCAAAGAAACTTGAGATTCGGTTTATTCCTTCCAAGGATCAAGTGGCTGATGGTTTTACAAAAGCTTTGCCAGCAAGACCATTTGAAGAATTCAAGAATAATCTTAACTTAGGTTAGTTGAGATCAAGGGAGGGTGTTAGAATATACGTGTTGTAATCTCAACCTCCTTCCCTCTCTTGTATTCATCTCAAACTCCTCTTGTATTATCTTGTACGCCAAGCCAAGGGCTGCGGCTACACATCAATATAAACACCAACGCGGCTCCCTTGATGGAGTAGGAACGCTTGATATCTTTCAAAAAACACCCAAAAGATTTATATAGGTCGTAAGGATGAGATAGTGTTGATTCATCTAAATTTTCGCGTCTTCTTTTTTGTATCGTGAGGTTTGACCTCACTAGTGCAGTGCTGCTGGCTGGGGCGGGTCTGGAAATGAGGCCGATAGGAATTCACCGTGTGGGATTCAGCGTTTTTGTTCTCCCATTCATCCCATCCCTCCGAAACAAGAAAGCATATCTCTACGTGGCTGTTTCGTTGTTGCTCAAAGTGGTGGGACAGGACAGGAGAGGCTCAGCTTGCAGCTGCTTTAAAAAAGCAACGAATTTCCACTTAATCTTCTTAGCTTTTGGACGCAAAAATGCCTGGCTCAGATTACGCTGTTGAGGCCGCGAGGAATCTCTGAAATTCAGTGTGTATACGTGGTCAAGTGGCCGGAGTATGCAGGGTGGCCCGTTCGTATACCTGGCGCAGCTCGATCTGGATTGACTTTTGTTCAATGCATTTGTGTGCCACAATGTATGCAGTGCACACAGGCACTGGCAAGATGCCGGCCGGGTCGACAGGCATGACACACAACCGTTTATTTTTTTAGAACGTAGACGCTGGGAGCGTCCGGCCTTAAATTAATAAAGCCCACATCGGAACAGGCAGAGTAGCTAACCGCGGACATAACATGTTTGAGACAAAAGTCAGGGCTACGCGAGGAACAAGAGGTTGAAGGTTCGGAGCCTGACTGCGAGAATGGTTACAAGGCCGAAGCCCATGGCTTTGAGTGCGCAGACTCGCCAAAACAAAATAAGGTGCCCACCCTTAGACTGGCACCACCGACTCCCTAGCCGCGATGTAAACCTGGTGAATACGGATTTGGGCATGCTTCATGAGATCAGCGTCCTTCGGCTTCACCAACGGACTCCATTGCTGCAAGAGGAAAGAGCATTTGCAGATAATATTAGTCGGATGCGTCGGGAGCTGTCCTTCGATGGTAAATTTGTTGCTGTCAGCCACAGGGACCAAAGCATCGCGCCTATGCTAGTCCACAGTACCCTCTTGCCCTGGCCCTGGACCGAGTCCAGGAGCACCACCAGTTCGGACGAGGAGCACGGGTCCCACGAGACCCCGGCCGCCTCACGCATTGCACTCCAAGCAAAACGCGCCAGCGGGAAAAGGAAAAAGACGTGGTTCGCGTTCTCTGGGGTCCCGCACAGCGCACATGGCCCCGAAGCGGGGCCATTCCTTTTTGCAATGTTAACAGATGTGGGAAGTCGATCGCGTAACTACTGCCAGAGGAATACTTTGATTTTCAGAGGGACGCGGGCTTGCCAGAACCCTTTAGCCATTGTTTGTACCGACCCTTGGCACAGTTTGTGGTACAGAGACTTGACGGAGAACTTCCCGGACGCATTGAGGTGCCAAGAAACCCTATCTCGTTCCTCCGTTAGCGCCACGGGGGCTATGAGTTGCAGCAAAGCCTCCCACTTTGCTATTTCCTGCTCGTTCAGGTTCCGACGGAAGGCAATGGCCAGGGGATGAGCCAATGCCTCTGCCACTCGCTGGTCCGGAACCACAGCTAGAGCATACAACTCTGGGAACACTTCCCAGAAAGGGCCTGTGCCCACCCAATAATGTAGCCAGAATCGGGTGGAGCGACCATTACGGACTTGGGACTTAGCACCTTTATCAAAAGCGGGTCTAATGGCCTGTAGGTCTTGCCAAAAGGGAGAGCCCCTTGCTTCCCCTTCAAAGAAATTCCCAATTGGGAAGTACTTGGCCCGAAGGATGTCAGCCCAAAGTCTAGTCGCTCCTTGCAAGAGTTTCCAGATCCATTTGCACATGATCGCTATGTTCTGTAGTCTGGTGTTGATGATCCCTAGTCCTCCCAAGGATTTGGGCCTACATACCGCAACCCATTTTACCATGTGGTATTTGCGCTTAAGGCCCGACCCCTCCCAAAAGAATCATGCACGCGGCATGTCCAACTTGGCATGTACCCCTTCTGCCAATAGGAACAGCCCCATAGCAAACATGGGGAGCGAGGAAAGACTCGAGTTAGTGAGAACCAATCTGGCTGCGGAGGACATAAACTTTCCACGCCACGGGCTCACCTTCTTCCCCGCCTTCCCTGTTAGTGGAGCCCATTCATCTATCTTCACTCTACGTAGCGCTAGAGGCAGCCCCAGATATGTAAAGGGAAATCTTCCCACTTTACAATTGAGGAGGTCTGCGATACGGCGCCCCTCCTCTCTGTCAATCCCCATAGACAAAACTTCACACTTTTGGAAGTTGATTTTTAGGCCGGACATCAACTCAAAACTTAACAGCAGGGCCTTCACCGTAGCGATGCTGTGGTCGTCTGGTTGGAACAGTAGCAGGGTGTCGTCTGCGTACTGCAAGTGGGAGATCCCCCCTGGGATAAGGTGGCCAACCACACCCTTGATATGACCTGCCGCGGTCGCCCTGCGCAGGATTGCCGCAAGGGCATCTACCACGAAGTTGAATAGGAGCGGGGAGCTGGGATCGCCCTGACGCAACCCCCGCTTGTTCCTGAAGAAGTTCCCTACTTCACCGTTTACCGAAATAGCAGTCTGGCCACCCGAGACCAGCTGTATAATCCGGTGCACCCACATGCCCGAGAAGCCTCGGCTAAGAAGGACCTGGCATAGAAAATTCCAATGCACGCGGTCGTATGCCTTTTCAAAGTCAAGTTTTAGAAGAATAGCCGGTTCGTTGGTGCGTTTGAGCTCGTGGATGATCTCCTGAAGCGCAAGAGAGCCTTCCAGAATGTTACGACCACGAATAAAAGCCGTTTGGGTGCGGCTGATGGTGCGATGCGCAATCGGGACCAAATGGGAGGTAGTGGCTTTAGAACATATCTTGAACGGTACGTTGATGAGCGCGATCGGCCTAAACTGGCGGATGTTATCTGCCCCAGCCAACTTAGGGATCAGCGAGAGGATCCCGAAATTTATCCTAGAGATGTCTACCATCCCGCGCATGAAACCGTTACACACATCAAAGACTGGTCCCCGAAGAAGCGGCCAGAAGTGCTTGAACATGGCAACGGGCCAGCCGTCCGGGCCTGGCGCAGTGTCAGTCTTCATGCTCTTGAGAGCCGCATCAATCTCCTCGGGTAAGAAGGCTAGCCCCAACTCCTCGTTTTCCCGGTCTGAGACAAGCTGGGAGGGGTCCCAAATGCCAGCGTGAACCCCTGCACGCTGTTCTTCGCTCGTCCCCATAAGATTGATATAGAAATCATACACGTTCCGCGAAATCGCCTCCTGCGTCAACACCAATCCTTGGTCGGATTGCAAGCGAAGGATCGCACATCTGCACCGTCTCCTGTTGGCGTAGGCGTGAAAGTACTTAGTATTAGCGTCCCCTTTAAGGGTCCACTTTAGGCCTCCCCGGCGCCTCCAGTACCCCTCTTTCGCCCGCAGTAAGGACTGAACTTGGTTCTCCAGCGCGTAGCGTCGAGCCCACTCCTGTTCAGAGAACGGCCGAGCACCTGCTTGCTGATCGATGCTCGTGATCTCGGCTAGGATACCCTCTCTTAGCGATCGCTCCTGCTTGCCCATGTTGGCTCCCCAGCCCTTGAGGCAGGCCCGGAGGCGGCTCCCTACCGCGATCCAGAAGTCCAATGAGCCCCTTTGGTAACCCACCTGGCTTACACAAGCTGACCACTTTTTCCTAAAGAAAGAGTCAAAGTCAGGATACTCAAACCACGCCGTCTCAAAGAAGAAACGAGGGCTGCGGCGAATCCTATCCTCCCCTGAGGCAAGGATAAGTGGCACGTGGTCCGAACCTATTCGGGTCTCTGCTACTAACGAACAGAGCGGATACAACAGTTCCCACTCAGGGGAGATGAAGACTCTGTCAAGCACCGACCGCACAGGATCCAGTTGCTTGTTCGTCCACGTGTAGCATGCGCCCGACCTGGCTACTTCCCTAATACCCATCGAGGCGATCGCATTGTTGAACATGGACACCCTCGTCCAATTGATGTTATTGTTGTTTTTATCCGCACCCGAGCGGATAAGATTAAAGTCGCCCCCCACCACCAGGGGCGTGAGCGTGATGCTCACCGCAAGAACCTTCACTTGTAGTTCGGCTAGAAACGCGGCCGAACGCGCGTGATCTGCTGGCCCATAGACCTGGATCACCACCAGCTCCCTCTGAGTCTAATGGTGGTGAATGTGGCCAGCCAGGAAAAAGGTGCCCGCATCCCACGCGATCACCTTGTATATAGCTTGGTCGAAACCCAACAGCATACCTCCTGAATGTCCGTTGGCAGCAAGGTGATACCAGGAGAACCTTTCCAGGGGATCTATAGATAGTAAGCCGTGGTGCCGGAACTCCGATTTAATGATCTCCTGTAAAGCTACAATATCTATCCCTTCTCTGCGCATATAATCCTTCAATTGTGATCTCCTGCCCGCGTGGCCGAACCCACGAATATTCCAAAAGATAGCCCGCATCTAGATAATTCTATTTCAAAGACCGATACCCCTAGAGGACACCGCAAGGCGAGGGGGGGGCAACCCCTGTTGCCAACACCACCTCATTGGGCCGAGACGCTAGAGCCTGTGAAGCCCCTGCCTCCTGCTCTAACTGAACAGCACACGTCGCTGCCGCAGCAGCGATCGCCGCTTGCGCTTGCTTGGTCGCACGTAACAGCGGCACCAACTCACGCATACCCCCAGAGCAAGACGCGTCCACTCCACTCTCCCGCAACACCTCACCAAAATGGTCGTCAGAAAAGGACTGCAGAATCGTAAAACAGGGGGGGAGGGTTACCTGA
The DNA here is from genome assembly GCF_002162155.2 of Triticum dicoccoides. Classification (NCBI taxonomy): domain Eukaryota; kingdom Viridiplantae; phylum Streptophyta; class Magnoliopsida; order Poales; family Poaceae; genus Triticum; species Triticum dicoccoides. The sequence continues at coordinate 61,330,579 of NC_041390.1, read as the reverse complement.
AGTCTCAAGGTTCTTCTGCGCCTGGATGAGCTGGGCCCGCTGCATCGCCAGCAGGCCAGCCTTAGCACCCCTGGGGCGCGAGCTGGAGCGGACCGGAGCCGCTGCCACCGCCTTGGACCTCTTGGCCTGTGCCATCGGGGCCGCCTTGGAAGCCTCCTGAAGCAGCGCGTCGCCAATGGGCTGCACGGTGGGAGCGGCAAGCGCCATCACCGAATGCCGCAGCGTAGGCGGCGCGCCCAGCGACTTCATGGGCCTGATCTCATCGGTGACCACCTTGCGCCCCGCAAGCTTCTTCGCCTGCTGAACGGACCCACTCTGGCTGCCGTCGAGCCCACCCGAAGCCGGCGAAGCAACCAAGGATGGGAGGACGGTGCTCACGGACAGCAGAATCGGCGTGCGATCTCCCGCAGGCACACCAGTGTCGCAGGAGGCCGTGTGCCCCTTGTCAAGCCCAGACGGAGCCTGGAGAGTCACCAGCCCTAAGTTGGAGCCGTATTGATTGGCCACATCCGTCTCCATCGGCCCCACCGAAGAAACCCACTCTTGACGCGGCTGGGCCGGAGGCGAGCTCACCCCCCTGATGCCAAGCTTGTCCCATGCCGCCGTGTCAATAGAGTCATCCTCCATGCTCGCATCTGGATCCTTGTCGTGCTCATTGTCTTGGGACTTGTCCTTGTCGCCCGGATCCGGGCTCTTGTTGTTGCTTGGCGGCGGAGGAGGAGGAAGTGCCGGAGACCCGCGACGAGGTGCGAGCTCCGGCTCAAGCTTGATGAGGAAGCCTTCTCCGTTGATCCAGAGTTGGACCGATCCGCGCAGCTTCTCGAGCTTGCGACAGGCGAAACGCATCCTCACCGGGCCGGAGCGGATCAAGGACAGCTCATCTACCACTAGCGGGCGGCCCAGCATCGTCAGCCCGGCCATGAGGCGGTCCACCTTACGGTGCTTGGAGGGAATTCCCCAGAGCTTCACCCAGACCTCAGGCATCGTCTCTCCTTTGGGGTCGTCAGCCACGGCGTCGCGGATGAGAGCACTGATGTTGTTGAGGGACAGAAAGATCTTGCCACTGTGGGTCGCCATGTGCAGCATCGCCGGGTCCGGGAAGACCACGGAGAAGCAATCTTCATCGATCTGGGCCACCTGCCAGTCCCACTCTCCCTCAAACAGATGCGGCAGCTCCACCTCCAAGATCTCCTTCGACAGCACGCCCGGGGCCGCGAAAAGGATGGCGGCGTTGACCCCGAACCCGCTCTGGGCGTCGTCAGCAGCTTCTGGGAACTGCAGACAGAAAAAACCCCTCCTGGGATGGCATGGCCCATTGTTTGGAGGAGCAGCGGCTTGCCACGGGAGGGGCACCAAGCCGAGACGTGGCCCTCCTGAGAGCAGAGGATGCAGAGTGGCGCGAAGTTGCAATTGTTCTGAAAGTGCCCCGCCCGGACACACTTAAAGCACTCTCTGTCGTCGGCTTCCTCCACCGGGATTGGCTCGGCCGCCGTGCCCTTCGACGACCCCGCCTGCCACGAGGACGGCGGCTTGGAGCCCGCCGGCCCCGCGGCCTTGAACTTCTTCTTCTTCGACGCGAAAGGGTCGCCGATCCGGTCGCCTTGGAACTGCGGCATCTCCTCGATGCACTTGAGCTCGAGCCCCTTTCTCTTGTGCTCTTCTTTCTTCCGCTTCTTGCGCTCCTGGTCCTTCACCCACCACGCCGACGGCGGCCCCCATCCACCCGACTCGCCAACGCACGACGCTCCATGCGCCTTGGACGACCGCACCTCGCGCTCGCGGCCGCGCTCCGGCTCCGCAGCAGGAGGAGGAAGGGGACGCTTGTCCGAACGCCGGTCGGCCTTGGAGCCCATGGCCACCACCTCGGCGAAGGAGCACACGAGGATCGGCGGAGGGGGAATGGGGAAGAGGGAGCGAGCGGAGTGACCGAGGCGGCGCACCTCCGATTTGGTGGCTGGGAAACCTAGCGACGGATCTAGAGTTCCTCTGGGCAGCCACAACCACTTAAGTACCGGAGCCTCTGGGCTTGGGCCATTTGGACCGGGTCGGCCACCCACTGGCCCAGCGGGAGCCTGGCTGCACTGCCCCAGACTGACCGTCCCCGCGTGGGTTGGATCGGAATCCGAAGTGGGCCGAGCAGCCTGGGAGCCGCTCCGGCCCACCTGGCCCGCCAGCGCCAAGGCGCCAACCCTAGGGCCTGGCAAATCCGACGCCACAGCCGCCGCCCTGGCCGCCGCCGCCGGAGCAGCTACCACCCCTGGGCTTTGCGAACTCGCCCGCCGCAGGAGCATGACCTCCGCCTCCGGCGCTGAGAGGCCAGCACCCCGCAGGCGCGGAGACTTCGACCGGGCCGCCTGACGCGCCGCTCCGACCGGAGGGACTTGCCGACGAGGACCACGGCCTCCGGGCGCGAAGGCACGCCGCCTGCCAGGGTGAAGCGAGCCCCTGAGCTCCGCCGCCCTGGCCACGAAATCCCCCACCGAGCTTAGAGACGGGCGACGGGCCGTCCCCTCCCCGTCGACGACCGCGTCTGCCTCCGCATCTGAGTCCTCTGACGCCTCCCATGCCAGGGCCCAAAAACGGCTGCCGAACCAGCCGCCAGCGCCCACCAGCGCGTCACACCGCCCCTCCCTGGGCGCAGAACCTGCCGGCGCCATGCCGGACTTAACCGGCGTCCACTCCGCCGAGCCCTGCCGGCCATCCACCGTTGCCCCCGCGTCGCCCCCGCCGTCGCCTCTAGGATCGCCTCTCCGTACAAGAGCCGTTGGGGACATTTCCATCTTTCCCCCTGGTCCACAATAGTTTATTACAGGACCACATTGCTGGACGGCCGTCCATCCATCCAAGAAGAAGGCTGCATCAACCTCGAATGCAGGCAAATGCGCGCCTTCAATTCTTTTCCTCCTTTCCTTTGATCTTCCCTGCTCCGCGCCTGCGCTCCATCCCATCCACTATGTATGCTCTTGTCTCTTCCGCCGAGAATCTCTAGGGAGCCACGAAATAAATGGACAGTGATTCTAGTGTACTCCCTCCGTCCGCGAATAAGTGTACATCTAGCTTTTGTCTTAAGTCAAAGTCTTAATACTTTGACCACCTTTCTAGAAAAGAGTAAAAGCATTTATGACACCAAATTAGTATCACTAGATTCGTTTTGAAATGTACTTTCATAATATATCAATTTGATGTCATATATGTTATTACTATTTTCTATAAAGTTGGTCAAAATTTTAAAACTTTGACTTAGAACAAAAACTAGATGTACACTTATTCGCGGACGGAGGGAGTATACAACAATCGGCATGCATGCAGCTCCGCCACTCCACTTCAATTCGTCCCGTCCATTGGGAGAAGAGAAGGGTTACACACCTCGCTCCTTTCTTGGGCTCGCTGCTAGCTTCCCCTCTAATTCATCCATTCATTCATGGCGGTGGCCATGGCATGGCAGGATGGCTTATGATCCTTCTCACGTGGGACGCGCCACATGATGCGTGCCGGCGGATCGCGAGCCCGAATCATGCGTCTTTTCTCAGCTCCGCCTAACCTGAATCGACGCTGACAGTCTCCGCTTAATCTATATACAGTCTCATTTCCTTCTATGCGTGTCTTTATCAAGCTATAATACTAGTTACGATTAGCATATGCTTTGGCCCATGATAATGGCACTGTTTGGCAAAGTTGGTGAAAGCACTGGGGCTGGGATTGAGGGGGTAGTATCATAACAGAATCCATCTTGAAAGAAGAGAGCCACGAGTATATTGAGCTCACCCCTGCTAGCTGCGCGATCCAGATTGTGATTTTATAAGTACGCATTGTGATCTCATAAGTACAGATTGTGATCTCATAAGTACATTGAACCCAACACTGTCAATACTTATCTTGACCCTCCTACCTAGCTAGCCCACGTACAGCACCAAACAGCACAAAGGAATTCCACTTTCCCTTATTTTCCGCAGCACGATAATATCCGGTTAGCCGTTCCCTTCATGTACTATGCTAATGTGCTATCAAATCCACTAGTAATTTGGGAGTGGGGCAATTGGCAATTTGACATTGCATGGGTCATCTTTCCTAGCCTGCCCAGTCCAGGTAGATGGACAGCTACGGTTCATGAAATGCATGCATGCATGGCATGGTGCGCCTGAAGAACAGAATATATCCACTTCACTTCACTGCTTTCTCCTTTGCTTTGCTTTTGCATGCATGTCCGGATAGACTGACGGACAGATGAGATGGAGAGGTGTATTTTTCTTGAGATCGAACACACGTCTCTTTCGTCTATCTACTTACCGAGGGGAAAGTGCATCTCTATATTCACTGACGGGTCATCTGGTCCATCCCTTTCGAAATGGATGTCTTTTTTTTTGAGATTTTTAAAACTATAGATTGTTTGGTGAACATGAATAGAAAAAGATAAACACCATGATCAAGAAGAGTCATACCTAAAATATTATCGCATGACTCTTTTTTATCATGACTGTATGTCGGTGCACTCACTAAATATAAATGAGATCCACTCAAAAAAGAAAACTAAATCTAAATGAGAGCGGTCATATTACTAGAATCCAGGCGGTGATTCCCTCAACAACAACAAAAAAAAAAGAACCCAGGTGGCGAACGAAACGTGGGGTGGTATCGTGTCCACCGGTCTAACCACATCCTGGCCGTACAAGGCATACACGCGGGGCCCAGATCGATTTATGAATGATTCGTCCCTCCACTTGGCACGTCCTCCCATGCACGCACAGGTTACTCTACCGCCTGCCCGCATGGCCCCGTCTCGTTGTTCCGACAGCGACCGCGACATCCACGCTGTCCCTTGTGACCTTCCTTGCAACCCTCTCCATCTTGGCAAAGCATGTGACTGGCTACTGTGAGCAGCACTGTAGCAGCGTTGTTGCTGCCTGATAGTGATAGGGTAGTACTCCTCTCTCTCTCTCTCCCTTGATGGTAGACCATGCATGATCCATGGATGAGAGATGAGGACCAAGACGTAGGTCACTTGTGTGAAGCTGCCAAACGTTCGTTCCGTTTCCATGGCATACAGGCAAGGCCGCCATGAAACCTCTGCCGTGTTGACCATGCATCCAGCACTAGAGTATCCTGCACCAAAGGATTCTCTTCTTTTGGAACGTGTTCGCTGCCTGGTGTACCACTAAGAGCAACTCTAACGGGGCGACCCAAACGGACGCGCGCTTTATCTGTTTTTTGTCCGTTCGGGTCGGCCAGGCGGACACCGGCGTCCATATTTTTAAATGGGTCGGCTTGACCGCCCAACGGGAAGGCCGACCCAAATGCGGCGACGTGAAAAAAAAACAAGTTGCACGAAATAAACATAATTAAACATAAAAGTGGCCGGTCAAACGCCGGCCAAAGTCCACCTACATCTAATAAACATTAAATAAAAACATTAAAAAAGTTTGCGCCCGCCTGCTGGCGCACCGCACACTGCCCTAGACGTCGTCGGCTTTGCCCTTGCCTTCGACGTCGCTGTTATCGGTGAGGTCGATGAAGACCGGAGCAGGGCCAGCCCACCCGCACGCCGCCTGGTACGCTGCCAGGGCAGCCTCCTTCGGCGTCTGATGGGGCGGCGGCATTGCGGCAAGCCGCGCGCGCTCCTCCTCCTCCTCCTCGACCCGGAGCGCCTCCGCGTCGCGTTGGAGCATGGCCTTGTAGCGCATCTGCTCCTCGCTGTTGCCCTGCTTCTGGCGGAGCCAGTGCTCATTCCATCGCTCGAGGTGGGCCGCCTCTTCCTCCGGCGTCGCGGCAAAGTAGACGGGAGGCGCACTCACCCACTCGCGGTACTGGCCCGTCCACGAGTAGGCCTCCTCCGGCCAAATGGGTGGAGGTGGGGAGCGCTTACGCGACGGCTCCGGCTCCGGCTTGGGCTGTACGGGCGGCGACGGCGGAGGCGGCGGCACGAAGAGTGGGGTGTGGACGGAGTCCCCCGCCGCCGACAGGGCAAGGGCTTGCTCCAGCCCATCACAGTGCACGTCCTCCTCGATGCGGCTAGCCTCCAGCGCGTGCTGCAGGGCCTCCTCGAGGGCGGCTTGGTACTCCGCCTCCGCCTCCATGTCCTTCGGCTCTATCTGCGGGGGCGGCGGTGGGAACGGCGGCGGGACGGCGTCGACACCCGAGCGCCGTTGCTCCTCGTGTTCGAGGGCGAACCAAGCCTCCCAGTTAGGAGAGTCGGTGGCGTAATCGGGCAGCCGACGCTGCTCTGGTTAAGCAGCGCGCGGCGCCGGCGCACCTCGTCGTCGTGCGCCCGCTGGGTCCGCGAAACCGCCGGCACCGGGATCCGGTTTGGATCCTAATGCCAATGGTGTGCCAGCGTCACATCGGGGTAGGGGAGGGGCTGCCTGTACTCCCAGTGCCACCGCGCTTGGTGCACCGGGATGTGCAGGCTCCGGCGTGCAGGGCGGAAATGCGCCGGCGGTGGAGGGGGAGCACGGGATGACGAGGCGCCGAGGATGCCCATCCCCTTGACATTGCTTTTGCCGAAGTGGCCCATGGCGCGCTCTAGGGTTTGCGGTCGCCGGCGGGGAAGCAAAGGAAGTGGTGGGGGCCAGATGTGGACGGGAGAAGTGAATGAGGCCGACCCCGCCGCACGCGTGGTTAAAAAAGGACGCGCGCACTGACTGACGCGTGGGCCCGCTGTCGGTGGTCATCATAAATAAGACGACCGGTGGCGGCTGGGTGGCCGCCAGGTGGGGATGCGGCGGACGGCGAGGAGACGCGCGGCGCATCCGCTTCGCGTCCGCGCCGACGCATTCCAGGCGCAATTTTGGGCCGGAAATGGGTCGGCGCGGATGCCGGGCGAACACGATTTGAGTTTGGATCGGCGCGTTGGGCCGCCACTTTTGTCCGCACCGACCCAAACAGACGCGGGCGGATGAAATGGGTCGCCCCATTGAAGTTGCTCTAAACTTAGCTCATCGGCAACGGACACCAGGCCACACGTAGACAAACATTCCCTTCCCGTGCTTAGATATTTTATAAAAAAAAGTTTCTTTAGGAAACAAAAAAAGGATACCTAATACACGTGTTTGACTCGTATTAGAACATGCTATACTTCTTTAAATATCAGTATCTATATTGCATGTTATATATGTATGCAGGGTGATGCATGAGAGAGCTTGCTTTAGTTTTGTCACATGAGGGTTGTCACCTGCGCTTCATGTTCACTAACCACACCTCCCACTATAATTAATTCCTATTAGTACTATGATGATTGCCGACGCAGGAGAGCAGCTGACACATGCCTTTGGCCTTTTTTTTCTTGATATTGTTCCTTTATTTTGTTTTGCCCTTTATTAATGGAGAGTGATGGCTGACCTTCTGATGACATGTCCCTTTGGCTAGGTCTCAACGTAGTACGTGCCTTGCACAAGTTAATTAGGATACCGAAAGGAAGATAAAATGAACGAGCTTAATACCGATGCCCTGGATTCTGTTTCTAGGTGGTCGATTGGTCTTTGTTCCAATAGAGTAGAGGTAGGGTTGCATGCAGCGTCATGGTTGTTAAGTGTTGAATTTCATTGTTTAATTAGTGCTTGTTGGGTGCTAAATTTTGATTGCTTAACTGATGTTAATTTGGTCAAGTTAATAGCCAAACTTACTGAAAATAAGCAACAAAATGGAGGAAGTAAGCCCCAAGCCCAACGTCACACTCATACACCATCCAATAAAATGGGTTTTACGTTGGTATCACTTTTCACGAATCTATTACTTTGAAGACTGATTTATGTTTTTGTGATTTCTTTTCTTTCCAATGAGAACCTTGACAGGTCCCCTCCCATTGATCCGGAGGAGGCATTGAGTATCTCTAGGCTGCTCGAGAAATTTAAAATTTCTAAAATTAATCAGCTTGCAAATGGGGTGACACACGAGATTGAGAAGTACAGTTTTCGTAGTAGGTGTGAGGCTGGTCATACTGGGGAGTAACTTAGACTAGTGTCATATGCATGACACTAGTCTAAGTTACTACCTTTATAGTGCAAAGTAACATAGTACTAGTGTCATATGTGGCCTCATTTAATAGCTTGTAGACTCATGTTGTCTTGGAAAGCGCTATGTTACTGTCACAGCCCTAGCTTAGCTTTGCTTACTCTTGCATGATCATCATGGCATCATGTTTATTTATTTTTATGAAAGTGAAATGGGGGCTGATAAACCCTAGCAGCAAATGAAATTCAACTAGGGTCCAAATAAAATCATTTTCACTGAACCCAAAATGCCCTTTTAAAATGTTCATCATCTTTGCCTTGGTCCAGAACCCGTGACAAAAATGGTGCACATTTTGCTAGGACAACAGAGGGTCACTGAATTAAATCATATTATACTTGCATTTGGGCATTTAAATGCTATAGAATATTTGAAATGCCCAAATATTCATGAACTGAAATGTTTACTGTATGATATATCCCCAACAGTGGTCATGAGCAGTTTCATGAATTTTGGGATTGTTTCAATATTTTAAATAAAGCCACAAAGTTGCAGAATAATAGAAAACAGGAAATAATAAAAAGAGAGGAACCTACTTGGCAAAGCCCACCTGGCCTGGTACAGTAGTGGCCCAGCTCCTCCAGCCGGCCCAGCCCACCACCGCTGCCCCCTGTCGCCTTCCTCCTTGAACAGAAGGACAGGGGCGCGTGCTCGCCGCCTGCTGGCCACGCGCAGGCCACCTCCACCCTGCCTGCTTCACTCCCCCGACGCCCTGAACACGCCACGCAACCCCCTGACCCCTCTCACTCTTCCCCGTGGCCCTCCTCTCCTCTGCTCTTGCTCTCTCTTCCGAAGCCGAGCGGAGCCGTCGCCGCCGCTCGCCGTTGCTGCGGCCCCCTCGACCCCTCGCATGCCTGAGAGCTCCGCCTCGACTCTCTCGTCCTCGCCACCGACTCACGCGTCCTCGGCTGCCCTACATCGTCGTCCTCGTCATCGTCTTCACCGACGGGCGCCCGAGATTGCCACCGTTGATTCGCCGGCCCCAGCGCTTCCCCGACGTCGCCATCATCTCTGCTAGCCCCGCAGTGAGCCCCTCTCCAATTCCCCCTTGTTCCCCTCCTCTAGCTCGTCCTCTAGCAACTGTCACCGCCAGAGCCGTGAGCTCAGTTTCGCCGGCCATGGCGCCGCCGCGGCCATAGCTCCTGCCGCTCGTGTCGGAGCGCATCAACGTGCTCAGGAGGCCCCCACGAGCCTAACCCACACACTCACTCGCCCTACCGCGCACCCCAACACCAACCCCGAAATCGCCCGAGCTCCGGCCGCCGCTGCTGATGTCGCCGTCGACGCTACCGTCCACCTCAGGCCTCCCTGAGGCCACCTTCAGACGCGTCGTGATGCCAGCTTCTCGTAGAGCCCAGCCACGCATCCATCCATCGCCGGAGTTGGCCGGAAGGGCGACTCCGCCGCGTCTGTGTACTCGCCGGCGATTAACCGCCGGTGACAACCACGGTTAGGGGCTAACCACCCCACTAACTAACCACATGGGCCACTGACAGATGGACCCCACGCCCTTAATTAGTCATAGGTTTATCTCCCTGCTTAGTTAAGCTAATGGCCGTGGCCCCACAGGTCAGTTTGACCTGGCCACATCAACATTGACCCGGTCCCACGTGTCAGCCTCTCTAGGTTGCTCTGTGTCACCGACCAGTGGACCCCACTGGTCAGGTTTGACCTGGAGCTGGCGTGTTGACCTGCTGATGTCACACTTATGTCATGCTGACGCAATAAGCTATTTTCTGGATTTAATTTAATTCAGGAAATTCTAGAAAATGCCCAAAACTTCTAAAAATCATAGAAATTCAACCGTAACTCCAAATGAAATAAATTATATATGAAAAATTATCAGAAAATTCAAGGAATCCATCTGTGCCATTTTAATGCATGTTAGAACAACTTAAGGCCACTGTTTAGGACAAATCAAATGAATGGTATTTAAATAACCACATGTGGAGTTTGAATTTGAACTTTGGGTTCAAACCAACTTCATTTAATTGTGTTGCTAGTTGCATTAGCTCAATCAACAACATATTGCCATGTCATTATCATGCATCATGTTGTGCATTGCATTGATTGTGTTCCTTCTCTGTTGCCGGTGGTTGTCCCCTCTCGATAGACGTTGTACCGACGCTGTGATCGTTGACACTAATGAAGACCCAATGATATCTTCAGAAGTGCCAGGCAAGAAAAACCCCCTTGTTCATCCCGATACAATCCCACTCTCTCGCTCCTGCTCTCTTTTACTGCATTAGGACAACAATGATTCAACTGTTACATGTTGAGGTAGTTGAACCCCTTTCCTCTGCATGACTTGTCATTGCCACAGTAAATAGATGAAACCCACTAGTATGAGTAGGAGTTGTTTGAGCCCTGATGTGCCTACTCATTCATGCTTATTTGTCATGCCTGCTACTGCTTAGAGTTGAGTCAGGTCTGATTTATCGGGGATGAATTGGAACAGTGATGAACATGTCCTACTGTGTGAGCTAAGTGTCTGAACACGATTTGGTAAAGGTAGCAGTGAGAGGCCATGTAGGACTACATGGTGGGTTGACTCATTGCAGCTGTCCTCAGGAACTGAGTTTTGTGTCTGTGATCCATGAACAACTACTACCACTCATTGGGATCCTTAATTGACCCTCTCGGCTTCTTAATCACCCTAGTACTCTATCCAGGAGTTGCAACTAGTTTCTGGTGTTTGTAGGTTATGTGTTGGCGGCCGTGCGTAGCGCTGGCCCTAGGGGTGGGCTATGATGCGGTAGATACACCATGGCACGGTGTACCGGGCGCCCGTTTGGTGTCTCGAGAACCCTGTTCACATCATTCGGGGCCGTATGTGGAAACCTTGGCCGGACTCCCTACGGATGGAACCTGGATAGGCGATAAACCTGGACTATAGACTTAAGTGTTTAGGTAGGCCGTGGCCGACACCCTTGTTGGGCTTCCGCTTGAAGGATGCCGAGTACATGTCGTGTAAACGACGGTAAGTGGTGGGAGCGTGTGTGAAGAAGTACACCCCTGCAGGGTTATCATTATCTATTCGAATAGCCGGATTCCTCGGATATGGAAACTTGGACCCCTTGCATAGTTCATAGACAAGTGAAAGTGGATACTCTAAAACTCGCAAGATAAGTGTGAGTGCTATGGATGGCCTTCTCGTAGGGAGACGGGAGCGGATCCATAGTGGTGTATTGAATGGTGAATATGTGGACTCGTGTGCGCCACCTCAAAAGAGTTGCTTGTAGTCGTAGTTCAGGTTAGCCACTGGGTCAAAGCTGGCTTGCTGCAGTTAAACTCCACTACCCCTTTGTTGATACCGATGCATATGTAGTTAGTTCTGATGCAAGTCTTGCTGAGTATAATTGTACTCACGTTTGCTTAATTTATGTTTTGCAGAGAGACGTCAGTCTCGCTAGTAGTTCCGTGTGGGCTTTGACGTTTAGCTTGCTACCTCAGCTACGATCTTGTGCCCTCGGCAGGATCTGGTAGATAGTCAGGCTTCTCAGCCTTTTTCATTTATAGATGTCTGTACTCAGACATGTTAAGCTTCCGCATGTGCTCTGATTGTATGCTATGATTGTTGGGTCATGAGACCCATGTTTGTAATATCTCGCTCCTCGGAGCCTAATGAATAAATATTCTTGAGTCGTAGAGTTATGTTGTGATGCCATGTTGTATTTACACATATCAAGCATATTGTGTGTATGATTAAAATGCTTGGTATGTGTGGGATCCGGCAACCTAGTTGTTTATCCTTGGTAGCCTCTCTTATGGGGAAATGTAGTCTTGTGCTTCCATGAGCCATAGTAGTCCGCTACAGCCCGGTTCACCGGAGTCCTGCTAGCCCAGCACTACTGCTTTGGAGCACTTGACTGGCTGGCATGTGATTCACTTTGTTCCTATGTCTGTCCCTTCGGGGAAATTTCAAGCGGTGACATCCGGAGTCCTGCCTAGCCTGCTACAGCCCGGGTTCCCCAGAGTCCTGTTAGCCCAGTGCTACAGCCCGGATTCACACGCTGTTGACCGACATGCTCGATGTGATTCATGTATGTCTGTCGCCATAGGTCTGTGCCGCTTTGGGTCCACGACTAGCCATGTCGGCCCGGGTTCTCTGTCATATGGATGCTAGCGACACTATCATATATGTGAGCCAAAAGGCGCAAACGGTCCCGGGCCATGGTAAGGTGACACCCGTGGGAATACCGTGCGTGAGGCCGCAAAGTGATATGAGGTGTTACCGGTTAGATCGATGTGACTTGGAATCAGGGTCCTGACAGCTTTGGTATCAGAGCCTGACTGCCTGTAGGATTACCAAGCCATACTGGTCGAAGTTGTTTCTAGAAATGCTTTAGTTATGTAGGGGAATTGATTATGGAAGTGAACGTAAGGCTCTTTTTACTTCTTATACCCTCTGTTGGAAAAGGCAGTGCCTAGGAGGTGCTTAGGCACACCTAGGCGCTAGGTAATGGCCAAACGCCTCGCCTATGGCATAAATGGAGGTCTAGGTAGGGCAAGTAAGGAATTGTCTACCCAAGCAAGAAATCTTGCAACATACTATACTGATATGCCAAATGGGTTAGATTCCAATGGCCATAGACGGTAATTAACTTATTTATATGCCCTAAACTAGTATCAACACCCATATAAGAATCACAAATATACTACGAGTAAAAACTATATTACCGCCTAGGCTGCGCCTAGGGCGCTTAGGCGCCGCCTAGGAACTAGGCGAAGGCCAACCGCCTCGCTTACGCCTACCGCTTTTTCCAAGCTTGCTTATACCCTATGCCTTCTGATCTGAGTCACCCTCTTCTTTTCTGCGGGGGTTAAGTGAAGGAAATATGCCCTAGAGGCAATAATAATGTTATTATTTTATTTCCTTATATCATGATTAATGTTTATTATTCATGCTAGAATTGTATTATCCGGAAACATAATACTTGTGTGAATACATAGACAAGCTAAACGTCACTAGTATGCCTCTACTTGACTAGCTCGTTAATCAAAGATGGTTATGTTTCCTAACCATAGACATGTGTTGTCATTTGATTAATGGGACCACATTATTAGGAGAATGATGTGATTGACATGACCCATTCCATTAGCTTAGCACCCGATCGTTTAGTATGTTGCTATTGCTTTCTTCATGACTTATACATGTTCCTATGACTATGAGATTATGCAACTCCCGTTTGCCGGAGGAACACTTTGTGTTCTACCAAACGTCACAACGTAACTGGGTGATTATAAAGGAGCTCTACAGGTGTCTCCAAAGGTAAATGTTGGGTTGGCATATTTCGAGATTAGGATTTGTCTCTCCGATTGTCGGAGAGGTATCTCTGGGCCCTCTCGGTAATGCACATCACATAAGCCTTGCAAACATTGCAACAATTGAATTAGTTGCGAGATGATGTATTACGAAACGAGTAAAGAGACTTGCCGGTAACGAGATTGAACTAGGTATTGAGATATCGACGATCGAATCTCGGGCAAGTAACATACCGATGACAAAGGGAACAACGTATGTTGTTATGCGGTCTGACCGATAAAGATCTTCGTAGAATATGTGGGAGCCAATATGAGCATCCAGGTTCCGCTATTGGTTATTGACCGGAGACATGTCTCGGTCATGTCTACATTGTTCTCGAACCCGTAGGGTCCGCACGATTAAGGTTTCGATGACAGTTATATTATGAGTTTATGAGTTTTAATGTACCTAAGTTAGTTCGGAGTCCCGGATGTGATCACGGACATAACGAGGAGTCTCGAAATGGTTGAGACATAAAGATTGATATATTGGATGGCTATATTCGGACACCGGAAGTGTTCCGGGTGATTTCAGAGAAAACCGGAGTACTGGAGGGTTACCGGAACCCCCCCGGGAGAAGTAATGGGCCATATGGGCCTTACTGGAGAGAGAGAAGGGCAGCCAGGGTTGGCCGCGCGCCTCCTCCTCCTGGTCCGAATTGGACTAGGAGAGGGGGGGCGGCGCCCCCCTTTCCTTCTCCCTCCCCACTTCCTTCCCCCTCCTAGTAGGAGTCCTACTCCTACTAGGAGGAGGACTCCTCCTTGGCGCGCCTATAGGGCCGGCCGGCCTCCTCCCCTTGCTCCTTTATATACGGGGGCAGGGGGCACCCCTAGACACACAAGTTGATCCATGTGATCGTTTTCTTAGCCGTGTGCGGTGCCCCCTTCCACCATAATCCTCGATAATATTGTAGCGGTGCTTAGGCGAAGCCCTGAGACGGTAGAACATCAAGATCATCACCACGCCGTTGTGCTGACGGAACTCTTCCCCGACACTTTGCTGGATCGGAGTCCGGGGATCGTCATCGAGCTGAACGTGTGCTAAAACTCGAAGGTGTCGTAGTTTCGGTGCTTGATCGGTCGGGCCGTGAAGACATACGACTACATCAACCGCGTTGTGCTAACGCTTCCGCTGTCGGTCTACAAGGGTATGTAGATCACACTCTCCCCTATCGTTGCTATGCATCACCATGATCTTGCGTGTGCGTAGGAAATTTTTTGAAATTACTACGTTCCCCAACAGTGGCATCCGATCCTAGGTTTTATGTGTTGATGTTATATGCACAAGTAGAACACAAGTGAGTTGTGGGCGATATAAGTCATACTGCTTAGCAGCATGTCATACTTTGGTTCAGCGGTATTGTTGGACGAAGTGTCCTGGACCGACATTACACGTACGCTTACGCGAGACCAGTTCTCCCGACGTGCTTTGCACAAAGGTGGCTAGCGGGTGTCAGTTTCTCCAACTTTAGTTGAACCGAGTGTTGCTACGCCCGGTCCTTGCGAAGGTTAAAACAGCACCAACTTGACAAACTATCGTTGTGGTTTTGATGCGTAGGTAAGATTGATTCTTGCTTAAGCCCGTAGCAGCCACGTAAAACTTGCAACAACAAAGTAGAGGACGTCTAACTTGTTTTTTGCAGGGCATGTTGTGATGTGATATGGTCAAGACATGATGCTAAATTTTATTGTATGAGATGATCATGTTTTGTAACCAAGTTATCGGCAACTCGCAGGAGCCATATGGTTGTCGCTTTACTGTATGCAATGCAATTGCACTGTAATGCTTTACTTTATCACTAAGCGGTAGCGATAGTCGTGGAAGCATAAGATTGGCGAGACGGCAACGATGCTACGATGGTGATCAAGGTGTCGCGCCGGTGACGATGGTGATCACGACGGTGCTTCAAAGATGGAGATCACAAGCACAAGATGATGATGGCCATATCATATCACTTATATTGATTGCTTTGATTGACGGTAGCATTTTAAGATGATCTCTCACTAATTATCAAGAAGTGTTCTCCCTGAGTATGCACCGTTGCGAAAGTTCTTCGTGCTGAGACACCACGTGATGATCGGGTGTGATAGGCTCTACGTTCAAATACAACGGGTGCAAAACAGTTGCACACGCGGAATACTCAGGTTATACTTGACGAGCCAAGCATATACAGATATGGCCTCGGAACACAGAGACCGAAAGGTCGAGCATGAATCATATAGTAGATATGATCAACATAGTGATGTTCACCAATGAAACTACTCCATCTCACGTGATGATCGGACATGGTTTAGTTGATTTGGATCACGTAATCACTTAGAGGATTAGAGGGATGTCTGTCTAAGTGGGAGTTCTTTAGTAATATGATTAATTGAACCTACATTTATCATGAACTTAGTACCTGATAGTATCTTGCTTGTTTATGTTTGATTGTAGATAGATGGCCCGTGCTGTTGTTCCGTTGAATTTTAATGCGTTCCTTGAGAAAGCAAAGTTGAAAGATGATGGTAGCAATTACACGTACTGGGTCCGTAACTTGAGGATTATCCTCATTGCTGCACAAAAGAATTACGTTCTGGAAGCACCGTTGGGTGCCAGGCCTGCTGCTGGAGCAACACCAGATGTTATGAACGTCTGGCAGAGCAAAGCTGATGACTACTCGATAGTTTAGTGTGCCATGCTTTACGGCTTAGAATCGGGACTTCAACGACGTTTTGAACGTCATGGAGCATATGAGATGTTCCAGGAGTTGAAGTTAATATTTCAAGCAAATACCCGAATTGAGAGATATGAAGTCTCCAATGAGTTCTATAGCTGCAAGATGGAGGAGAATAGTTCTGTCAGTGAGCATATACTCAAAATGTCTGGGTATAATAATCACTTGATTCAAATGGGAGTTAATCTTCCAGATGATTGCGTTATTGACAGAATTCTCCAATCACTACCACCAAGCTACAAGAGCTTCGTGATGAACTATAATATGCAAGGGATGAATAAGACTATTCCCGAGCTCTTCGCAATGCTGAAAGCTGCGGAGGTAGAAATCAAGAAGGAGCATCAAGTGTTGATGGTCAACAAGACCACTAGTTTCAAGAAAAAAGGGCAAAGGAAAGAAGAAGGGGAACTTCAAAAAGAACAGCAAGCAAGTTGCTACTCAAGAGAAGAAACCCAAACCTGGACCTAAGCCTGAAACTGAGTGCTTCTACTGCAAGCAGACTAGCCACTGGAAGCGGAACTGCCCCAAGTATTTGGCGGATAAGAAGGATGGCAAGGTGAACAAAGGTATATGTGATATACATGTTATTGATGTGTACCTTACTAATGCTCGCAGTAGCACCTGGGTATTTGATACTGGTTCTGTTGCTAACATTTGCAACTCGAAACAGGGACTATAGATTAAGCGAAGATTGGCTAAGGACGAGGTGACGATGCGCGTGGGAAATGGTTCCAAAGTCGATGTGATCGCGGTCAGCATGCTACCTCTACATCTACCTTCGGGATTAGTATTAGACCTAAATAATTATTATTTGGTGCCAGCGTTAAGCATGAACATTATTTCCGGATCTTGTTTGATGCGAGACGGTTATTCATTTAAATCAGAGAATAATGGTTGTTCTATTTATATGAGTAATATCTTTTATGGTCATGCACCCTTAAAGAGTGGTCTATTCTTATTAAATCTCGATAGTAGTGACACACATATTCATAATGTTGAAGCCAGAAGATGCAGAGTTGATAATGATAGTGCAACTTATTTGTGGCACTGCCGTTTGGGTCATATCGGTGTAAAGCGCATGAAGAAACTCCATACTGTTGGACTTTTGGAACCACTTGATTATGAATCACTTGGTACTTGCGAACCGTGCCTTATGGGTAAGATGACAAAAACAACGTTCTCCAGTACTATGGAGAGAGCAACAGATTTGTTGGAAATCATACATACAGATGTATGTGGTCCGATAAATGTTGAGGCTCGTGGCGGATATTGTTATTTTCTCACCTTCACAGATGACTTAAGCAGATATGGGTATATCTACTTAATGAAACATAAGTCTGAAACGTTTGAAAAGTTCAAAGAATTTTAGAGTGAAGTTGAAAATCATCGTAACAAGAAAATAAAATTCCTACGATCTGATCGTGGAGGAGAATATTTACGAGTTTGGTGTACATTTGAAACAATGCGGAATAGTTTCACAACTCACGCCACCCGGAACACCACAACGTAATGGTGTGTCTGAACGTTGTAATCGTACTTTACTAGATTTGGTGCGATCTATGATGTCTCTTACTGATTTACCGCTATCGTTTTGGGGATATGCTCTAGAGACAGCCGCATTCACGTTAAATAGGGCACCATCAAAATCCGTTGAGACGACGCCTTATGAACTGTGGTTTGGCAAGAAACCAAAGTTGTCGTTTCTGAAAGTTTGGGGCTGCGATGCTTATGTGAAAAAGCTTCAACCTGATAAGCTCGAACCCAAATCGGAGAAATGTGTCTTCATAGGATATCCAAAGGAAACTATTGGATACACCTTCTATCACAGATCCGAAGGCAAGACTTTTGTTGCCAAATTCAGAAACTTTCTAGAGAAGGAGTTTCTCTCGAAAGAAGTGAGTGGGAGGAAAGTAGAACTTGATGAGGTAACTGTACCTGCTCCCTTATTGGAAAGTATTACATCACAGAAACCAGTTTCAGTGACACCTACACCAATTAGTGAGGAAGCTAATGATGATGATCATGAAACTTCAGAACAAGATACTACTGAACCTCGTAGATCAACCAGAGTAAGATCCGCACCAGAGTGGTACGGTAATCCTGTTCTGGAAGTCATGCTACTAGATCATGATGAACCTACGAACTATGAAGAAGTGATGGTGAGCCCAGATTCCGCAAAATGGATTGAAGCCATGAAATCTGAGATGGGATCCATGTATGAGAACAAAGTATGGACTTTGGTTGACTTGCCCAATGATCGGCAAGCAATTGAGAATAAATGGATCTTCAAGAAGAAGACTGACGTTGACGGTAATATTACTGTCTACAAAGCTCGATTGTCGCAAAAGGTTTTCGACAAGTACAAGGGATTGACTACGATGAGACCTTCTCACCCGTAGCGATGCTTAAGTCTGTCTGAATCATGTTAGCAATTGCCGCATTTTATAATTATGAAATTTGGCAAATGGATGTCAAAATTGCATTCCTGAATGGATTTCTAGAAGAAGAGTTGTATATGATGCAACCGGAAGGTTTTGTCGATCCAAAGGGAGCTAACAAAGTATGCAAGCTCCAGCGATCCATTTATGGACTGGTGCAAGCTTCTCGGAGTTGGAATAAACGCTTTGATAGTGTGATCAAAGCATTTGGTTTTATACAGACTTTTGGAGAAGCCTGTATTTACAAGAAAGTGAGTGGGAGCTCTATAGCATTTCTAATATTATATGTAGATGACATATTACTAATCGGAAATGATATAGAATTTCTGGATAGCATAAAGGGATACTTGAATAAGAGTTTTTCAATGAAATACCTCGGTGAAGCTGCTTACATATTGGGCATTAAGATCTATAGAGACAGATCAAGACGCTTAATTGGACTTTCACAAAGCACATACCTTGACAAAATTTTGAAGAAGTTCAAAATGGATCAAGCAAAGAAAGGATTCTTGCCTGTGTTACAAGGTGTGAAATTGAGTAAGACTCAATGCCCGACAAATGCAGAAGATAGAGAGAAAATGAAAGATGTTCCCTATGCTTCAGCCATAGGCTCTACCATGTATGCAATGCTGTGTATCAGACCTGATGTGTGTCTTGCTATAAGTCTAGCAGGGAGGTACCAAAGTAATCCAGGAGTGGATCACTGGACAGCGGTCAAGAACATCCTGAAATACCTGAAAAGGACTAAGGATATGTTTCTCATATATGGAGGTGACAAAGAGCTCATCGTAAATGGTTACGTTGATGCAAGCTTTGACACTGATCTGGACGATTCTAAATCGCAAACCGGATACGTGTTTACATTAAACGGTGGAGCTGTCAGTTGGTGCAGTTCTAAACAAAGTGTTGTGGCGGGATCTACATGTGAAGCGGAGTACGTAGCTGCTTCGGAAGCAACAAACGAAGGAGTCTGGATGAAGGAGTTCATATTCGATCTAGGTGTCATACCTAGTGCATCGGGTCCAATGAAAATCTTTTGTGACAATACTGGTGCAATTGCCTTGGCAAAGGAATCCAGATTTCACAAGAGAACCAAGCACATCAAGAGACGCTTCAATTCCATCCGGGATCTAGTCCAAGTGGGAGACATAGAGATTTGCAAGATACATACGGATCTGAATGTTGCAGACCCGTTGACTAAGCCTCTTCCACGAGCAAAACATGATCAACACCAAAGCTCCATGGGTGTTAGAATCATTACTGTGTAATCTAGATTATTGACTCTAGTGCAAGTGGGAGACTGAAGGAAATATGCCCTAGAGGCAATAATAATGTTATTATTTTATTTCCTTATATCATGATAAATGTTTATTATTCATGCTAGAATTGTATTATCCGGAAACATAATACTTGTGTGAATACATAGACAAACTAAACGTCACTAGTATGCCTCTACTTGACTAGCTCGCTAAACAAAGATGGTTATGTTTCCTAACCATGGACATGTGTTGTCATTTGATTAACGGGATCACATTATTAGGAGAATGATGTGATTGACATGACCCATTCCATTAGCTTAGCACCCGATCGTTTAGTATGTTGCTATTGCTTTCTTCATGACTTATACATGTTCCTATGACTATGAGATTATGTAACTCCCGTTTGCCGGAGGAACACTTTGTGTGCTACCAAACGTCACAACGTAACTGGGTGATTATAAAGGAGCTCTACAGGTGTCTCCAAAGGTAAATGTTGGGTTGGCGTATTTCGAGATTAGGATTTGTCACTCCGATTGTCGGAGAGGTATCTCTAGGCCCTCTCGGTAATGCACATCACATAAGCCTTGCAAGCATTGCAACTAATGAATTAGTTGCGAGATGGTGTATTACGAAACGAGTAAAGAGACTTGCCGGTAACGAGATTGAACTAGGTATTGAGATACCGACGATCGAATCTCGGGCAAGTAACATACCGATGACAAAGGGAACAACGTATGTTGTTATGCAGTCTGACCGATAAAGATCTTCGTAGAATATGTGGGAGCCAATATGAGCATCCAGGTTCCGCTATTGGTTATTGACCGGAGACATGTCTCGGTCATGTCTACATTGTTCTCGAACCCGTAGGGTCCGCACGTTAAGGTTTCGATGACAGTTATATTATGAGTTTATGAGTTTTGATGTACCAAAGTTAGTTCGGAGTCCCGGATGTGATCACGGACATAACGAGGAGTCTCGAAATGGTCGAGGCATAAATATTGATATATTGGACGGCTATATTCGGACACCGGAAGTGTTCCGGGTGATTTCGGAGAAAACCGGAGTACAGGAGGGTTACCGGAACCCCCCCGGGAGAAGTAATGGACCATATGGGCCTTAGTGGAGAGAGAGAAGGGCAGCCAGGGTGGGCCGCGCGCCTCCTCCCCCCTGGTCCGAATTGGACTAGGAGAGGGGGCCGGCGCCCCCCTTTCCTTCTCCCTCTTCACTTCCTTCCCCCTCCTAGTAGGAGTCCTACTCCTACTAGGAGGAGGACTCCTCCTTGGCGCGCCTATAGGGCCGGCCGGCCTCCTCCCCTTGCTCCTTTATATACGGGGGCAGGGGGCACCCCTAGACACACAAGTTGATCCACATGATCGTTTTCTTAGCCGTGTGCGGTGCCCCCTTCCACCATAATCCTCGATAATATTGTAGCGGTGCTTAGGCGAAGCCCTACGATGGTAGAACATCAAGATCGTCACCACGCCGTCGTGCTGACGGAACTCTTCCCTGACACTTTGCTGGATCGAAGTCCGAGGATCGTCATCGAGCTGAACGTGTGCTAAAACTCGGACGTGCCGTAGTTTCGGTGCTTGATCGGTCGGGCTGTGAAGACGTACGACTACATCAACCGCGTTGTGCTAACGCTTCCGCTGTCGGTCTACAAGGGTATGTAGATCACACTCTCCCCTATCGTTGCTATGCATCACCATGATCTGGCGTGTGCGTAGGAAATTTTTTGAAATTACTACGTTCCCCAACATTAAGAACTAGGCTTCTCTTCTATCTCTCAGGATGACATGTGCTAAACCGTAGTTGCCTAGGATTGTTGAGTTCAAGCCCCAGTTCAGTTCCTACTATCTTCTGTTTGTTGACAGTTGATCTCGGAACCTTGATATTGTGTTGTTGAGTGGTTATGCCACCATTTTTCATGATGTCTCAAATCATTTCGAGCATTTACAGCCGTTATGTTGTCCGAGTCATCCCAGGTCTCTAACTAGTCTCATGCATTTGCAAATCCTTTCTTCCCGTTTCCGTTGTCCTTTTGGGCCAGATTAAGCACACTAACGGTCTGTTGAGGTACTCTACTACCTCGACATATATGTTGGAGCTATTATTATGACCCTAGGTGTTTTAGGGAGTCACCTAGTAATCTAGCCATGTTTTGTGTTCCCGGTGTGATGATTCTGGCCACCATTCTCGAAAGCATCTTGTGATGTTATTAGTTAGTAGGTATTCTTTCCTGGGTTCTTGAACCCAAGATTCACTCTACTTAATTTGTGTAGTTAGTGTTGCTCGTTCCTTTAGGATATTAGAAACCTTGCGACAGTCCTCGAGGTCCGTGGTATTTCCTTCTTCCAAATACCATGAACTGCTTATGGCAGAAGTTCGTTGAACCAAAGGATCACAATCAAAGTACTCTTGAGGAGTTCTCCATTCATAATTGTGACTCTGCCAGTCCTACCTCTCCGCATGAGTTATCCGGAAGAAGCATGTTGAACTTGGTTCGACATACTAACCTATGCATCCACAACTCAGAAAGTTATATCTTCCTTGAGTTGACCCTCCTCAGCTGTATTCCGACCCTAGCCTATCAATCGATAGTCAGCAATAGTTGTGCATTCATGTTCATCGATGCCTATTATCCTTGTGGTCCGTCAAGCCATTCTATTCCGGAATGACTAGGAGAAACAAACTCCAGTACCTCGTCCATTTCTAGGATTGGGTCAAAGTAGTTGTATTCCACAGATCAAATGCCAATCCAGCTTTTGTTCTGTTCTACCTCAGAGTATTAGCCCCTTTATGTTAGAATTGTCATGAGAATTGCACCTTCCCTTATAAATTCTTGACGTAGTGATACTCCTCGCCATCATTATTCATTCCTCGGTGTCGTGTTGTCGCAACCGGAATGCCGATCGGTGAATTGTGATGTGTGAAATCAATACTCCTAGCAACCATGTTGCTTGGTAGTTAATAGACATTAATATCATTCTTAGTGTGTTGGTTATCGAATCACTATTCTAGGATTGATCGTGCTATCTTGTCCTTATTTCTGGTGCACTCTTCGATCTTTGAGTTAGAATTGAATCCCTTACTCTTCTGATCATGTCGTCTTGCCTTGAAAAGCAAGATTGTTCTCGAGCTTAGTAACATATCGGTGGTTCGTGATTTTCCGGATATCTTCTTGGAAGTGTTACCAGGTTGTCACCTGACCGCTATGTTGAGTTCGTGATCAAGTTGGTTTCTTGTAAACCACCCCTTCTCCAAGAATCTGTGTTGCATACCCCTGAGCTAGTTGGTAAAGCTAAACAACAACTTGGAGAGTTGGAAGATAAAAGGCTTTGCCGAATTTGGTTCTTTCTGAAGGGATATCTTTGTGTTTGTGTGTGTGCTGAAGAAAGATGATATCTTCACCAATTGGTCCTCGTGATCAGTTGTTGGATCTATTGCCTTGTCAAAACTTTGACTTGAGTATGAGCTATCGTCAAGTCAAATCAGAACCAACGATGTTCGTAATGTTGTCTTACCCGTGGTTGATCCCTCGAGCATACACCATTACATCTTTTGGTCTGACCAATACTATCATCGTGTTCACATGATGGTGAAAGTCCAGTGATATGGAAATTCCGATGAGTTGTTGTTGAGCCCATCAATAGCATTTTGTCTCCCCCATGATTCATGTTGAACATCAACCTAGTGTTGAAAACTTGTAAGCAATGCCTTCGTGTCCCATTCATGAAGCATATGTTGGATGGAAGAAGTGACTTCCTCGAATTCATGTGCACTTGGTGCAAGTTGCCGCCGTGAGTTTGAGAAAGATTGTTTTTTTTCCTTGGAATCATCTCAAATCAGTCTTGCATACGTGCGAAGTATTCTATGGTTTGGTAGATTAATTACCTCCACTCCATATGTGTTCCTAGCACACCAAGCCACTGATTGACTTGTTCAAGGAAAAGGAGTCTATGCTTGGGATCTAATCCATGGACTTGCGTAAGACTTCAAGATCCTTGATGATGGTTCCCCACCTGAACTCGATAGTGTTTTATTATAAGACTACTACGTGGTCATGCTCGTCTTGGATAGCGTGTTCACAGGGTTGTAGCAGAACCAGCTCATGTTTTGGAGCTTGCTATCTTAGTTCATTCCTCGAGAATCTCACAACGTCATCTCGTCAAATTGTGTTGCAAACTCTCATTTTCCTTCTAGACTGGATCGGTCTGGAATATCCTAACACCAACCAGATCTAAATCTCAGGCAGATATGATAGTTGGAACATACTCCAAGAACTATATTGTTGGTCTCTCTGTAACCGGTAACATGAATGTCGTGGCCAACACACCTAGCCGAAAGGCCTATTATTGTAGTAACCTGGTTGAAGAAGTTGGTCACCTCCCCATAAGGATCTCGCAGGATCTGCCTCCGTAGTTATTCCTTATGGATTCTTGAGGTTCCGAAGTCCGACCTTTTACTTGATGTTCTAGATATCAAACCATATCTATAAATGGATTATGCTAGCACATCAAGGAGAACATTAGAAGCGGAGTGCTAAATGTCTCTCGGTCGATCGTCCAGATTCTGTTTCCTTAGCCTCGCTAAGGGAAGATCTGAGAAGGTGTTATCTTCCTTTGTATCCGCATCATCCATCACTAGTCATCATGGTAGTATGTCGTGTTGCCAGGATCCTTGCCACGGATGTTGGTAGAACCTTGATGAATATGGAAATGCTCAAGTTCTTGAGAGCATGCGTAAGCAAAATCATCCCTTGCGTTGTCTTCAACAAGGTAGTCCACATCATCCATCCTAGTCTGAGTATGTCGTCTCTTCGAGCTATCTCAAACGATCAATTGTAAATTGCCTTAAGCTGGTATGAAGAGTTTCAATGATTTATGGATCAAAAGTAATTCTTTTTGCCACTTAAGGGAACAGTTCAACGAGTCACCTTCTCCAAGGTGCCCTGTTATGGGTTCATGGCAATTATCTCCTCGTTAATTTGAAACCATGCATCATCCTACTTAGGCGTGGAATTGTTGCCTACCAAATTTGAACCTTTATCATCTGCTTCTTTCCATCACCCCTGATGTGTGTTTCGTGTCTCAGCTCAAGAGATGTTTTATATCTCACTCCATGAGTTGATCTTGAGTGCTCGATCTCCGAGGAGATCGATTCCCGAAAGCAAAGACGTCAAGATCAAGATGACGCAATGAATCAACATCCTCGGGAAGGGCAGTTGGATCGAGAAGACTGTGATAGTTTTGTTGCCCCCCTTCCTTCTTACCTCACATCTTGAATCTCGGGCCGAGATTCTTGTTTAGTGGGGGTGAGTTGTCACAGCCCTAGCTTAGCTTTGCTTACTCTTGCATGATCATCATGGCATCATGTTTATTTTTTTATGAAACTAAAATTGGGGTTGATAAACCCTAGCAGCAAATGAAATTCAACTAGGGTCCAAATAAAATCATTTTCACTGAACCCAAAATGCCCTTCTAAAATGTTCATCATCTTTGCCTTGGTCCAGAACCCCTGACAAAAATGGTGCACATTTTACTAGGACAACAGAGGGTCACTGAATTAAATCATATAATACTTGCATTTGGGCATTTAAATGCTATAGAATATTTCAAATGCCCAAAAATTCATGAACTGAAATGTTTGCTGTAGGATATATCCCCAACATTGTCATGAGCAGTTTCATGAATTTTGGGATTGTTTCAATATTTTAAATAAAGCCACAAAGTTGCATAATAATAGAAAACAGGAAATAATAAAAAGAGAGGAACCTACCTGGCAAAGCCCACCTGGCCTGGTACTATAGTGGCCCAGCTCCTCTAGCCGGCCCAGCCCACCACCGCTGCCCCCTGTCGTCTTCCTCCTTGGATAGAAGGACAGGAGCGCGTGCTCGCCGCCTGCTGGCCACCCGCATGCCACCTCCACCCTGCAGGGTTATCATTATCTATTCGAATAGCCGGATACCTAGAGTTATGTTGTGATGCCATGTTGTATTTACACATATCGAGCATATTGTGTGTATGATTAAAATGCTTGGTATGTGTGGGATCCGGCAACCTAGTTGTTTATCCTTGGTAGCCTCTCTTATGGGGAAATGTAGTCTAGTGCTTCCATGAGCCATAGTAGTCCGCTACAGCCCGGTTCACCGGAATCCTCCTAGCCCAGCACTACTTCTCTGGAGCACTTGACTGGCCGGCATGTGATTCACTTCGTTCCTATGTCTGTCCCTTCGGGGAAATGTCATGCGGTGACATCCGGAGTCCTGCCTAGCCTGCTATAGCCCGGGTTCCCCGGAGTCCTGTTAGCCCAGTGCTACATACCGGATTCACACGCTGCTGATCGACATGCTCGATGTGATTCATGTATGCCTGTCCCCATAGGTCTGTACCGCTTTGGGTCCACTACTAGCTTTGTCAGCCCTGGTTCTCTGTCATATGGATGCTAGCGACACTATCATATACATGAGCCAAAAGGCGCAAACAGTCCCGGGCCATGGTAAGGCGACACCCGTGGGAATACCGTGCGTGAGGCCGCAAAGTGATATGAGGTGTTACCGGCTAGATCGATGTGACTTGGAATCGGGGTCCTGACAGTTACAGTAGCATATTATGTTACTACTTCTCATTAACTACTTGCCACATAAGCAAAAAAATCTCGAGGTGTGCTATGTTACTACCTAAGTTACTCCCACTATGACTAGCCTGATGGTGATCTTCTTAATAGCACTGCATGACGTGTGCCATAACAAATAATTGTTATAACATTTTAATTAATTAATATAAGGGGCGTTTTCCAAAAGAAATAGAGGAGGTAAGGGCATCTCCAGCCGTAGAGCCCCCCAGGAGGCATTTTTATCGCCCCTTGGGGGCCTGCCGGCGAATTTTTTTGCCTGCGATCGAGAAAATATCCACTCGTTCCGCCCCCACACTATTGGAAATATGCCCTAGAGGCAATAATATAAGTATTATTATTATATTTCCTTGTTCATGATAATTGTCTTTATTCATGCTATAATTGTATTATCCGGAAATCGTAATACATGTGTGAATAATAGACACCAACATATCCCTAGTAAGATAGTCATGGTTTCCTGACTATGGACATTGGATGTCATTGATAACGAGATCACATCATTAGGAGAATGATGTGATGGACAAGACCCAATCCTAAACATAGCACAAGATCGTATAGTTCGTTTGCTAGAGTTTTCCAATGTCAAGTATCTTTTCCTTAGACCATGAGATCGTGTAACTCCCGGATATCGTGGGAGTGCTTTGGGTGTGCCAAACGTCACAACGTAACTGGGTGACTATAAAGGTATACTACGGGTATCTCCGAAAGTGTCTGTTGGGTTGAGACGGATCAAGACTGGGATTTGTCACTCCGTATGACGGAGAGGTATCACTGGGCCCACTCGGTAATGCATCATCATAATGAGCTCAAAGTGACCAAGTGTCTGGTCACGGGATCATGCATTACGGTACGAGTAAAGTGACTCGCCGATAATGAGATTGAACGAGGTATTGGGATACCGACGATCAGATCTCGGGCAAGTAACATACCGATTGACAAAGGGAATTGTATACGGGATTAATTGAATCCTCGACATCGTAGTTCATCCGATGAGATCATCGAGGAGCATGTGGGAACCAACATGGGTATCCGTCCCGCTGTTGGTTATTGACCGGAGAGCAATCTCGGTCATGTCTACATGTCTCCCGAACCCGTAGGGTCTACACACTTAAGGTTCGGTGACGCTAGGGTTGTAGGGATATGTATATGCAGTAACCCGAATGTTGTTCGGAGTCCCGGATAAGATCCCGGACGTCACGAGGAGTTCTGGAATGGTCCAGAGGTAAAGAATTATATATAGGAAGTGCTATTTCGGCCATCGGGACAAGTTTCGGGGTCACCGGTATTGTACCGGGACCACCGAAAGGGTCCCGGGGGTCCACCGGGTGGGGCCACCTATCCCGGAGGGCCCCATGGGCTGAAGTGGGAAGGGATCCAGCCCAAAGTGGGCTGGGCGCCACTTCCCCCTAGGGCCCATGCGCCTAGGGTGGGGGAAACCCTAAAGGAAGAGTCCTAGGAGGGGAAGGCACCTCCTAGGTGCCTTGGGGAGGAGGGATACCTCCCCTTGGCCGCACCCCCCCTAGGAGATTAGATCTCCTAGGGCCGGCGCCCCCCCCCCCTTGGCCCTCCTATATATAGTGGGGAGATGGAGGACTTCTTACCTTGATCTTTGGTGCCTCCCTCTCCCTCTCCAACACATCCTCCTCCTCCATAGTGCTTGGCGAAGCCCTGCCGGAGTACTGCAGCTCCATCATCACCACGCCGTCGTGCTGCTGCTGGAGCCATCTCCCTCAACCTCTCCTTCCCCCTTGCTGGATCAAGAAGGAGGAGACGTGGTTGTTCCGTACGTGTGTTGAACGCAGAGGTGCCGTCCGTTCGGTGCTAGGATCTTTGGTGATTCGAATCACGTCGAGTACGACTCCCTCATCCCCGTTCTTTGAACGCTTCCGCTCGCGATCTACAAGGTACGTAGATGCATCTAATCACTCGTTGCTAGATGAGCTCCTAGATGGATCTTGGTGAAACCGTAGGAAATTTTTTTGTTTTCTGCAACATTCCCCAACAGTGGTATCAGAGCTAGGTCTATGCGTAGTTCTTCTTGCGCGAGTAGAACACAATTTGTTGTGGGCGTAGATGTTGTCAACTTTCTTGCCGCTACTAGTCTTATCTTGCTTCAACGGTATTGTGGGATGAAGCGGCCCGGACCAACCTTACACGTACGCTTACGTGAGACCGGTTCCACCGACTAACATGCACAAGTTGCATAAGGTGGCTGGCGGGTGTCTGTCTCTCCTACTTTAGTTGCAGCGGATTTGATGAAAAGGGTCCTTATGAAGGGTAAATAGAAGTTGACAAATCATGCTGTGGCTTTCACGTAGGTAAGAAAACGTTCTTGCTAGAACCCTACTTCAGCCATGTAAAACTTGCAACAACAATTAGAGGACGTCTAACTTGTTTTTGCAGCAAGTGCTTTGTGATATGATATGGCCAAAGTTGTGATGAATAATGAATGATCTATATGTGATGTATGAGATGTTCATGCTATTGTAATAGGAATCACGACTTGCATGTCGATGAGCATGACAACCGGCAGGAGCCATAGGAGTTGTCTTTATTTTTGTATGACCTGCGTGTCATTAAGAAATGCCATGTAAATTACTTTACTTTATTGCTAAACGCGTTAGCCGTAGTAGTAGAAGTAATAGTTGGCGAGCAACTTCATGGAAACACGATGATGGAGATCATGATGATGGAGATCATGGTGTCATGCCGGTGACAAGGTGATCATGGAGCCCCAAGATGGAGATCAAAGGAGCTATGTGATATTGGCCATATCATGTCACTATTATTATTTAATTGCATGCGATGTTTATCATGTTTTGCATCTTGTTTGCTTAGAACGACGGTAGTAAATAAGATGATCCCTCATAATAATTTCAAGAAAGTGTTCCCCCTAACTGTGCACCGTTGCGACAATACGTTGTTTCGAAGCAACACGTGATGATCGGGTGTTAGATTCTAACGTTCACATACAACGGGTGTAAGACAGATTTACACATGCAAACACTTAGGTTGACTTGACGAGCCTAGCATGTACAAACATGGCCTCGGAACACAGAAGACCGAAAGGTCGAGCATGAGTCGTATAGAAGATACGATCAACATGAAGATGTTCACCGATGTTGACTAGTCCGTCTCACGTGATGATCGGACACGGCCTAGTTAACTCGGATCATGTTATACTTAGATGACTAGAAGAGGGATGTCTATCTAAGTGGGAGTTCATTGAATAAATTTGATTAGATGAACTTAATTATCATGAACTTAGTCTAAATATTTTACAATATGTCTTGTAGATCAAATGGCCAACATAGTCCTCAACTTCAACGCGTTCCTAGAGAAAACCAAGCTGAAAGACGATGGCAGCAACTACACGGACTGGGTCCGGAACCTGAGGATCATCCTCATAGCTGCCAAGAAAGATTATGTCCTACAAGCACCGCTAGGTGACGCACCTGTTCTCCCTGCAGAACAAGACGTTATGAACGCTTGGCAGGCACGTACCGATGACTACTCCCTCGTTCAGTGCGGCATGCTTTACAGCTTAGAGCCGGGACTCCAAAAGCGTTTTGAGAGACACGGAGCATATGAGATGTTCGAAGAGCTGAAAATGGTTTTCCAAGCTCATGCCCGGGTCGAGAGATATCAAGTCTCCGACAAATTCTTCAGCTATAAGATGGAGGAAAACAGTTCTGTCAGTGAGCACATACTCACTATGTCTGGGTTGCATAACCGCTTGACTCAGTTGGGAGTTAATCTCCCGGATGACGCGGTCATTGACAGAATCCTTCAGTCGCTTCCACCAAGCTACAAGAGCTTTGTGATGAACTTCAATATGCAGGGGATGGAAAAGACCATTCCTGAAGTATTTGCAATGCTGAAATCAGCAGAGGTAGAAGTCAAAAAGGAACATCAAATGTTGATGGTGAATAAAACCACTAAGTTCAAGAAAGGCAAGGGTAAGAAAACCTTCAAGAAGGACGGCAAGGGAGTTGCCGCGCCCGGCAAGCAAGCTGCCGGAAAGAAGCCAAAGAATGGACCCAAGCCCGAGACTGAGTGCTTTTATTGCAAGGAAAGTGGTCACTAGAAGCGGAACTGCCCCAAATACTTAGCGGACAAGAAGGCCAGCAAAACAAAAGGTATATGTGATATACATGTAATTGATGTGTACCTTACCAGTACTCGTAGTAGCTCCTGGGTATTTGATACCGGTGCGGTTGCTCACATTTGTAACTCAAAATAGGAGCTGCGGAATAAACGGAGACTGGCAAAGGACGAGGTGACGATGCGCGTCGGGAATGGTTCCAAGGTCAATGTGATCGTCGTCGGCACGCTACCTCTACATTTACTTTCGGGATTAGTTTTAAACCTTA
The DNA here is from genome assembly GCF_002162155.2 of Triticum dicoccoides. Classification (NCBI taxonomy): domain Eukaryota; kingdom Viridiplantae; phylum Streptophyta; class Magnoliopsida; order Poales; family Poaceae; genus Triticum; species Triticum dicoccoides. The sequence goes on along the minus strand of NC_041390.1, from coordinate 61,299,851 downwards.
ATAATTGTTATTTAGTGCCAGCATTGAGCATGAACATTGTATCAGGATCTCGTTTAATTCGAGATGGCTACTCATTTAAATCCGAGAATAATGGTTGTTCTATTTATATGAGAGATATGTTTTATGGTCATGCTCCGATGGTGAATGGTTTATTTCTAATGAATATCGAGCGTAATGCTACACATGTTCATAGTGTGAGTACCAAAAGATGTAAGATTGATAATGATAGTCCCACATACTTGTGGCACTGCCGCCTTGGTCACATAGGTGTCAATCGCATGAAGAAGCTCCATGCTGATGGACTTTTAGAGTCTCTTGATTACGAATCATTTGACACGTGCGAAGCATGCCTCATGGGTAAAATGACCAAGACTAGACTCCGTTCTCAGGAACAATGGAGCGAGCAACCAACTTATTGGAAATCATACATATTGATGTGTGCGGTCCAATGAGTGTTGAGGCTCGCGGTGGCTATCGTTATGTTCTCACCCTCACTGATGACTTGAGTAGATATGGGTATGTCTACTTAATGAAACACAAGTCTGAGACCTTTGAAAAGTTCAAGGAATTTCAGAGTGAGGTTGAGAATCAACGTGACAGGAAAATCAAGTTCCTGCGATCAGATAGTGGAGGAGAATACTTGAGTCACGAGTTTGGCACACACTTAAGAAAATGTGAAATAGTTTCACAACTCACGCAGCATGGAACACCTCAGCGTAATGGTGTGTCCGAACGTCGTAATCGCACTCTATTAGATATGGTGCGATCTATAATGTCTCTTGCCGATTTACCGCTATCTTTTTGGGGGTATGCTTTAGAGACTGCCGCATTCACTTTAAATAGGGCTCCGTCGAAATCCGTTGAGACGACACCGTATGAATTATGGTTTGGGAAGAAACCTAAGCCGTCATTTCTAAAAGTTTGGGGATGCGATGCTTATGTCAAGAAACTTCAACCTGAAAAGCTCGAACCCAAGTCAGAAAAATGCGTCTTCATAGGATACCCTAAAGAAACTATTGGGTATACCTTCTACCTCAGATCCGAAGGCAAGATCTTTGTTGCCAAGAATGGATCCTTTCTAGAGAAGGAGTTTCTCTCGAAAGAAGTAAGTGGGAGGAAAGTAAACCTTGATGAAGTATTACCTCTTGAACCGGAAAATGGCGCAACTCAAGAAAATGTTCTTGAGGTGCCTGCACCGACCAGAGAGGAAGTTAATGATGATGATCAAGATACTTCTGATAAAGCTCCTACTGAAATTCGAAGGTCCACAAGGACACGTTCCGCACCAGAGTGGTACGGCAACCCTGTCTTGGAAATCATGTTGTTGGACAACAGTGAACCTTCGAACTATGAAGAAGCGATGGCGGTCCCGGATTCCGACAAATGGCTGGAAGCCATGAAATCCGAGATAGGATCCATGTATGAAAACGAAGTATGGACTTTGACTGACTTGCCCGTTGAGCGGCGAGCCATAGAAAATAAATGGATCTTTAAGAAGAAGACAGACGCGTATGGTAATGTGACCATCTATAAAGCTCGGCTTGTCGCTAAGGGTTATCGACAAGTTCAAGGGGTTGACTATGATGAGACATTCTCACCGGTAGCGAAGCTAAAGTCCGTCCGAATCATGTTAGCAATTGCCGCATTCTATGATTATGAGATATGGCAAATGGACGTCAAAACGGCATTCCTTAATGGTTTCCTTAAGGAAGAATTGTATATGATGCAGCCGGAAGGTTTTGTCGATCCTAAGAATGTAGACAAGGTATGAAAGCTCCAACGCTCGATTTATGGGCTGGTGCAAGCATCTCGGAGTTGGAACATTCGCTTTGATGAGATGATCAAAGCGTTTGGGTTTACGCAGACTTATGGAGAAGCCTACGTTTACAAGAAAGTGAGTGGGAGCTCTGTAGCATTTCTCATATTATATGTAGATGACATACTTTTGATGGGAAATGATAAAGAACTCTTGGACAGCATTAAGGCCTACTTGAATAAGAGTTTTTCAATGAAGGACCTTGGAGAAGCTGCTTATATATTAGGCATCAAGATCTACAGAGATAGATCAAGACGCCTCATAGGTCTTTTACAAAGCACATACCTTGATAAGATATTGAAGAAATTCAACATGGATCAGTCTAAGAAGGGGTTCTTGCCTGTGTTACAAGGTGTGAAATTGAGCTTAGCTCAATGTCCGACCACGGCAGAAGATATAGAAGAGATGAGTGTCATCCCCTATGCCTCAGCCATAGGTTCTATTATGTATGCCATGCTGTGTACCAGACCTGATGTAAACCTTGCCGTAAGTTTGGTAGGAAGGTACCAAAGTAATCCCGGCAAGGAACACTGGACATCGGTCAAGAATATCCTGAAGTACCTGAAAAGGACTAAGGAAATGTTTCTCGTTTATGAAGGTGACGAAGAGCTCGTCGTAAAGGGTTACGTCGACGCTAGCTTCGACACAGATCTGGATGACTCTAAGTCACAAACCGGATACGTGTATATTTTGAATGGTGGGGCAGTAAGCTGGTGTAGTTGCAAGCAGAGCGTTGTGGCGGGATCTACATGTGAAGCGGAGTACATGGCAGCCTCGGAGGCAGCGCATGAAGCAATTTGGGTGAAGGAGTTCATCACCGACCTAGGAGTCATACCCAATGCGTCGGGGCCGATCAAGCTCTTCTGTGACAACACTGGAGCTATTGCACTTGCCAAGGAGCCCAGGTTTCACAAGAAGACAAGGCACATCAAGCGTCGCTTCAACTCCATTCGTGAAAATGTTCAAGATGGAGACATAGATATTTGTAAACTACACACGGACCTGAATGTAGCAGATCCATTGACTAAACCTCTCCCTAGAGCAAAACATGATCAACACCAGAATTCCATGGGTGTTCGATTTATCACAATGTAACTAGATTATTGACTCTAGTGCAAGTGGGAGACTATTGGAAATATGCCCTAGAGGCAATAATAAAAGCATTATTATTATATTTCCTTGTTCATGATAATTGTCTTTAGTCATGCTATAATTGTATTATCCGGAAATCGTAATACATGTGTGAATAATAGACACCAACATGTCCCTAGTAAGCCTCTAGTTGACTAGCTCGTTGATCAACAGATAGTCATGGTTTCCTGACTATGGACATTGGATGTCATTGATAACGATATCACATCATTAGGAGAATGATGTGATGGACAAGACCCAATCCTAAACATAGCACAAGATCGTATAGTTCGTTTTCTAGAGTTTTCCAATGTCAAGTATCTTTTCCTTAGACCATGAGATCGTGTAACTCCCGGATACCGTAGGAGTGCTTTGGGTGTGCCAAACGTCACAACCTAACTGGGTGACTATAAAGGTATACTACGGGTATCTCCGAAAGTGTCTGTTGGGTTGACACGGATCAAGACTGGAATTTGTCACTCCGTATGACGGAGAGGTATCACTGGGCCCACTCGGTAATGCATCATCATAATGAGCTCAAAGTGACCAAGTGTCTGGTCACGGGATCATGCATTACGGTACGAGTAAAGTGACTTGCCGGTAACGAGATTGAACGAGGTATTGGGATACCGACGATCAGATCTCGGACAAGTAACATACCGATTGACAAAGGGAATTGTATACGGGATTAATTGAATCCTCGACATCGTGGTTCATCCGATGAGATCATCGAGGAGCATGTGGGAACCAACATGGGTATCCAGATCCCGCTGTTGGTTATTGACCGGAGAGCGATCTCGGTCATGTCTACATGTCTCCCGAACCCGTAGGGTCTACACACTTAAGGTTCGGTGACGCTAGGGTTGTAGGGATATGTATATGCAGTAACCCAAATGTTGTTCGGAGTCCCGGATGAGATCCCAGAGGTCACGACGGAGTTCCGGAATGGTCCGGAGGTAAAGAATTATATATAGGAAGTGCTATTTCGGCCATCGGGACAAGTTTCGGGGTCACCGGTATTGTACCGGGACCACCGGAAGGGTCCCGGGGGTCCACCGGGTGGGGCCACCTATCCCGGAGGGCCCCATGGGCTGAAGTGGGAAGGGATCCAGCCCAAAGTGGGCTGGGGCGCCACTTTCCCCTAGGGCCCATGCGCCTAGGGTGGGGGAAACCCTAAAGGAAGAGTCCTAGGAGGGGAAGGCACCTCCTAGGTGCCTTGGGGAGGAGGGATTCCTCCCCTTGGCCGCACCCCCTAGGAGATTAGATCTCCTAGGGCCGGCGCCCCCCCCCCTTGGCCCTCCTATATATAGTGGGGAGATGGAGGACTTCTTACCTTGATCTTTGGTGCCTCCCTCTCCCTCTCCAACACATCCTCCTCCTCCATAGTGCTTGGCGAAGCCCTGCCGGAGTACTGCAGCTCCATCATCACCACGCCGTCGTGCTGCTGCTGGAGCAACCTCCCTCAACCTCTCCTACCCCCTTGCTTGATCAAGAAGGAGGAGACGTGGCTGTTCCATACGTGTGTTCAACTCGGAGGTGCCGTCCGTTCGGTGCTAGGATCTTTGGTGATTCGAATCACGTCGAGTACGACTCCCTCATCCCCGTTCTTTGAACGCTTCCGCTCACGATCTACAAGGTACGTAGATGCATCTAATCACTCGTTGCTAGATGAGCTCCTAGATGGATCTTGGTGAAACCGTAGGAAATTTTTTTGTTTTCTGCAACGTTCCCCAGCACACACACCGTCTCCAGCACCATCGAGGACGCCCGCCACCGTCCGCCACGCACCACCAGCCCTCCGTCCTCGTGCCTTCCGTCCAGCTCCCTCCTCCACGCGAGCCAGCTCCGCCACGGCCATGCGCGCTCTCCGCTCCGCGCCAGCCATGCGTGCTCCGCTCCAACTTCGCGCGAGCTCCGCCACGGCCGCGCGAGCTCGAGCTCCGCGCCGGGCACGCGCGCTCTCCGTGCCGGGCCATGCATGCTCGCTCAGGCCGTGCGAGCGCGAGCTCCGCGCCGGGAACGCGAAGCGCCAGCCTTGTTGCGGTTAGCTTTGGCCTTGACGGAGATGCGCCTTGACGGAGATATGGCAAATGGACGTCAAAACGGCATTCCTTAATGGTTTCCTTAAGGAAGAATTGTATATGATGCAGCCGGAAGGTTTTGTCGATCCTAAGAATGCAGACAAGGTATGAAAGCTCCAACGCTCGATTTATGGGCTGGTGCAAGCATCTCGGAGTTGGAACATTCGCTTTGATGAGATGATCAAAGCGTTTGGGTTTACGCAGACTTATGGAGAAGCCTACGTTTACAAGAAAGTGAGTGGGAGCTCTGTAGCATTTCTCATATTATATGTAGATGACATACTTTTGATGGGAAATGATAAAGAACTCTTGGACAGCATTAAGGCCTACTTGAATAAGAGTTTTTCAATGAAGGACCTTGGAGAAGCTGCTTATATATTAGGCATCAAGATCTACAGAGATAGATCAAGACGCCTCATAGGTCTTTTACAAAGCACATACCTTGATAAGATATTGAAGAAATTCAACATGGATCAGTCTAAGAAGGGGTTCTTGCCTGTGTTACAAGGTGTGAAATTGAGCTCAGCTCAATGTCCGACCACGGCAGAAGATATAGAAGAGATGAGTGTCATCCCCTATGCCTCAGCCATAGGTTCTATTATGTATGCCATGCTGTGTACCAGACCTGATGTAAACCTTGCCGTAAGTTTGGTAGGAAGGTACCAAAGTAATCCCGGCAAGGAACACTGGACATCGGTCAAGAATATCCTGAAGTACCTGAAAAGGACTAAGGAAATGTTTCTCGTTTATGAAGGTGACGAAGAGCTCGTCGTAAAGGGTTACGTCGACGCTAGCTTCGACACAGATCTGGATGACTCTAAGTCACAAACCGGATACGTGTATATTTTGAATGGTGGGGCAGTAAGCTGGTGTAGTTGCAAGCAGAGCGTTGTGGCGGGATCTACATGTGAAGCGGAGTACATGGCAGCCTCGGAGGCAGCGCATGAAGCAATTTGGGTGAAGGAGTTCATCACCGACCTAGGAGTCATACCCAATGCGTCGGGGCCGATCAAGCTCTTCTGTGACAACACTGGAGCTATTGCACTTGCCAAGGAGCCCAGGTTTCACAAGAAGACAAGGCACATCAAGCGTCGCTTCAACTCCATTCGTGAAAATGTTCAAGATGGAGACATAGATATTTGTAAACTACACACGGACCTGAATGTAGCAGATCCATTGACTAAACCTCTCCCTAGAGCAAAACATGATCAACACCAGAATTCCATGGGTGTTCGATTTATCACAATATAACTAGATTATTGACTCTAGTGCAAGTGGGAGACTGTTGGAAATATGCCCTAGAGGCAATAATAAAAGCATTATTATTATATTTCCTTGTTCATGATAATTGTCTTTATTCATGCTATAATTGTATTATCCGGAAATCGTAATACATGTGTGAATAATAGACACCAACATGTCCCTAGTAAGCCTCTAGTTGACTAGCTCGTTGATCAACAGATAGTCATGGTTTCCTGACTATGGACATTGGATGTCATTGATAACGATATCACATCATTAGGAGAATGATGTGATGGACAAGACCCAATCCTAAACATAGCACAAGATCGTATAGTTCGTTTTCTAGAGTTTTCCAATGTCAAGTATCTTTTCCTTAGACCATGAGATCGTGTAACTCCCGGATACCGTAGGAGTGCTTTGGGTGTGCCAAACGTCACAACCTAACTGGGTGACTATAAAGGTATACTACGGGTATCTCTGAAAGTGTCTGTTGGGTTGACACGGATCAAGACTGGAATTTGTCACTCCGTATGACGGAGAGGTATCACTGGGCCCACTCGGTAATGCATCATCATAATGAGCTCAAAGTGACCAAGTGTCTGGTCACGGGATCATGCATTACGGTACGAGTAAAGTGACTTGCCGGTAACGAGATTGAACGAGGTATTGGGATACCGACGATCAGATCTCGGACAAGTAACATACCGATTGACAAAGGGAATTGTATACGGGATTAATTGAATCCTCGACATCGTGGTTCATCCGATGAGATCATCGAGGAGCATGTGGGAACCAACATGGGTATCCAGATCCCGCTGTTGGTTATTGACCGGAGAGCGATCTCGGTCATGTCTACATGTCTCCCGAACCCGTAGGGTCTACACACTTAAGGTTCGGTGACGCTAGGGTTGTAGGGATATGTATATGCAGTAACCCAAATGTTGTTCGGAGTCCCGGATGAGATCCCGGAGGTCACGAGGAGTTCCGGAATGGTCCGGAGGTAAAGAATTATATATAGGAAGTGCTATTTCGGCCATCGGGACAAGTTTCGGGGTCACCGGTATTGTACCGGGACCACCGGAAGGGTCCCGGGGGTCCACCGGGTGGGGCCACCTATCCCGGAGGGCCCCATGGGCTGAAGTGGGAAGGGATCCAGCCCAAAGTGGGCTGGGGCGCCACTTTCCCCTAGGGCACATGCGCCTAGGGTGGGGGAAACCCTAAAGGAAGAGTCCTAGGAGGGGAAGGCACCTCCTAGGTGCCTTGGGGAGGAGGGATTCCTCCCCTTGGCCGCACCCCCTAGGAGATTAGATCTCCTAGGGCCGGCGCCCCCCCCCCCCCTTGGCCCTCCTATATATTGTGGGGAGATGGAGGACTTCTTACCTTGATCTTTGGTGCCTCCCTCTCCCTCTCCAACACATCCTCCTCCTCCATAGTGCTTGGCGAAGCCCTGCCGGAGTACTGCAGCTCCATCATCACCACGCCGTCGTGCTGCTGCTGGAGCAACCTCCCTCAACCTCTCCTACCCCCTTGATTGATCAAGAAGGAGGAGACGTGGCTGTTCCATACGTGTGTTCAACTCGGAGGTGCCGTCCGTTCGGTGCTAGGATCTTTGGTGATTCGAATCACGTCGAGTACGACTCCCTCATCCCCGTTCTTTGAACGCTTCCGCTCACGATCTATAAGGTACGTAGATGCATCTAATCACTCGTTGCTAGATGAGCTCCTAGATGGATCTTGGTGAAACCGTAGGAAATTTTTTTGTTTTCTGCAACGTTCCCCAGCACACACACCGTCTCCAGCACCATCGAGGACGCCCGCCACCGTCCGCCACGCACCACCAGCCCTCCGTCCTCGTGCCTTCCGTCCAGCTCCCTCCTCCACGCGAGCCAGCTCCGCCACGGCCATGCGCGCTCTCCGCTCCGCGCCAGCCATGCGTGCTCCGCTCCAACTTCGCGCGAGCTCCGCCACGGCCGCGCGAGCTCGAGCTCCGCGCCGGGCACGCGCGCTCTCCGCGCCGGGCCATGCGTGCTCGCTCAGGCCGTGCGAGCGCGAGCTCCGCGCCGGGAACGCGAAGCGCCAGCCTTGTTGCGGTTAGCTTTGACCTTGACGGAGATGCGCCGCTCAGGCCA
>NC_041390.1:61231183-61291205 GCF_002162155.2 Triticum dicoccoides | reverse complement strand
GGGGAAAGAGATTGGTTAAGCAAATGCGTCGGTGCTCTCAGACGCCCCCCGATAGCCTGGGTGTGGGCTGCGCTCGCCGGCGGTGTTTTTCGTCAAATCCGGCGAAAAGTGAGGTCCTGGGGGCGAGTGGAGAGTTTTTTGCCCGCCGGCGCCTAAAAAGTGGCCTGGGGGGACATCCTGGGGGCGCTAGTGGAGATGCACTAAGGAGTAGAGAGTAGCGATATGGTGAACGAGCTCGCCTGCTCCTGCTTTGTGGACCAATGGGACAGCGCGATGCTGGAGATGGCATTTACTGCTCGCAGAAACGCAGGTGAGTTTGCATAGCAGAAAACGCATGCATACGGGTGTGGGGCCGTATGGGGAAACGACGGCCTGGACAGACGCCGTAACGGAGTGAACATCTGGGTGGGCTGTTCGTTTCGTGAGTAAAACAAAGGCTAGCAAGGCACTTCCTCTAATCTGAATCAGAAAAAGCTAGCAACGCACTTTGTAAAACATTTTCACCATGTATTTTGAAAATGTCATCACTCATCTTAGGCAATGCTCAACACATAGAAAGATATTTGACATGTCTCCAAAAAAAGTTCAGTTTGTGTTTAAAACTATTCATCGTGAATTTTAAAATATTCAAGTTGACAAATGTTCAACATGTGTCCAGGAAAAAAATAGAGTGTATCTGAAAAAATGGAGTATTCTTTTTTTGCAGGAAAGCAATGTTAACCTTTATTTTAAAAATGGGGAAAATATATTTGGAAAAAATGTCAACATGTAATTTACAATGGTAAAAAGAATAAGAAAAAAGGAGAAGAAAAAACGGGCCGGGATGGCGGAGGCGGCAACGACTTCTTCACCGCATGGATCTCGGGGCCCTCTAACACTTTGCCCTAGTCCAGTGGGGGTCCCACCAGCTGGTGGCTGGCAGCCCCGCGTTCCATGCTAAGTGTTGCTCTGTTTTGTGGTGGCCCGCGCATGTGTGCGGCGGCCACCCCATCCCAACCAGGCGGCTGGCCGGAACATGCCAGATCTAGCCTCGCAGGTGGCGGCGCCGACCTACGATCTGTAGCTGTGGATCGTGGTCGACAAGCGCGGCATGTTAGTGCTTGAACAATTCATTGTTTCTTTTATTTTCTAGAATTTGCTTCCATATGAACATGAGATTATTTCAATTTGATTACTCTGTGCTAATGCGGCCATTTATTTATTTATAACATCAGAAAATTTTGCTTCGAATGACCATAAATTGCTCCAATGTAACAATAATAAACTCTTGCAAACAATACAAATATATGATTCAGTCAAACATGTATTTACCACTGTTATAATTGTTTCAAGCACATTAAACTGGAACATTTCTTCTACTCCCTTCTTCCATCTATATAGGGCCTAATGCGTTTTTCAAGACCGCCTTTGACTATTGATAAAATTAATACTACATGACATGCATAATGTGAAAATTATATCATTGAAAGCTCCTTTCACATACGAATTTGATGATGTGCTTTGTGTAAGTTGCATGTCATGTATTATTGCTCTAACATTTGGTCAAAATTATCGAAAAACGCATTAGGCCCTATATAGATGGAAGGAGGGGGTAAAGGATTTGGTATTTGCATAGAAAGAAATGGGAATGTACTTCCTAACAATATGGAACTAGCATCTAAAAAAACTGAGATTTGCTTCCCTATAACAAATACAACGCATATGATCAGGTTTTACACAGCCCGGACTACAATGCAGATACCATACTTCCAAAGATATGCAAATTTTGCTTCTAAATCATGGCTAAGGATTTCAAGAAGTTTAGAGCATCTACAGCCAGACTCCTCAAATTAATCGGGCAGGTACGGGGACCACCGGCTGTCCAAAAGTCGACTCAACCGAACCCCTCATATCACCCCTATACACATGGGTTGTCCGTGAACCCTTATATCCATCTCAAATATGGTGAGGATATGAGGGCTCGCAGACGCACCCGGACGTGCCCGGTCAGTTCACCACGTAGAACGCGTCCCCATCCCAGACTACCTTCTCTCTCTCTCTCTCTCTCTCTCTCTCTCTCTCTCTCTCTCTCTCTCTCTCTCTCTTCATCTCCACCAATCACATGCAAGTGACCGAACATATGAGGAAGAAAATGAGGACGGTGACTAAACGAATGGATAAATAGGGGTTCAAAATGGACACGCCCAGTCACCGACCAGGCGCGTCCACGTGCGTTTAAGGGGTCATATTTGCTATGTCCAGCTGTAGATGCTCTTACAACACTCGATGAGAACTTTGCTTCTAAAGTACTTCCTCCGTTTTTATTTACTCTGCATATTCGTTTTGGTCAAAGTCAGACTTTGTAAACTTCAACAAAGTTTATAGAAAAAGTATTAACATATACATTAACAAATAAATACGATGAGATTCATTATACGATACACTTTCACATCATACAGATTTTTTATTGTAAATATTCATATTGTTTTCTATAAGCTTAGTCAAACTTTATAAAGTTTGACTTCGGTCAAATATAATATGCAGAGTAAATAAACTCGAAGGAAGTAAATATTGTTTATGGTTACCCCATACACAGACGTGAAACTATAGTTGCGTGCAGATGGACGAGAGTGTAAGTGCAGTTACTCACAGTGTGGAAAAAGATTTTAAAAAATAAATGAAAAATAAAAAGCAGTTGGACGAGCAACTGCAGTTGCGCGTGATCGATTGACATGCAGTTGTGTGCCCACACGTTGACGTGCAACTTCATTTGGTCACGCCGGACGACTTATTGTGCAGAATAGGGATAAAATAAAAATGAAAGTCAAAATAACTAATAAAATATAAATCAATCAAATGAAAAAGAACTTAATATCTTCAGGTAAAATCAAAATGCATAGGAGTAAGATTGACTCTGGTACTTCTCTTCTAGTACAATGCGGACTTTGGTACCTCCGTCCTGGTTTATTGATTTCTTTTGTAATTTGTGTCAAATTCTGATTAAAGAATTAAATAACAAAATGTTAATGCATGTCAATAAAAATTGTTATCGTTAAATTTGTATTTGAACATAGTTTTCAATGATTTTTTTTGTGAGATGCATGAATATTTTATTAGTTAAACCTATGATCAAAATTTGGCACAGAATACAATTGGGACCAATAAATCAGGACATAATTAGTAAATCTTGTTTTAAATTATGCCAGGATATATTTTCACGGTAATGAAGATTTGTTTATGATTTACGAACCAAAGCACCATCAATGGGAAAAAGAACAATAAAAGCATGCTGCCGCCATTCATCTGGAATGAATTTAGGAGTACATGCAACTCAAAAATGTCAAGTTCCAAGCTACTCCCTCATAATTAAATTACCTTTTTACCAGAGCATCTTTCCGCATGGGCCGAAGGTACTTGATGGCACTAGTCACCTGTACCGGGACGGGCTCAGATGGCCATGCACTATTCGATGGGCCCCATGACTGCAATGTGCAGCTGAAAATACGACGGCCTGCTCAGATACAGAGAAGGACACGCAGCAGGGATAACGTGTGTAGGCGAGGACGAGCGCTCCTTTGAATTATCGAGGTAAGGAAGACTATTTACGGTAAGCCCCATTCTCAACGCCAAACGTACATTGTCGGCTCGATCTACTCGTGTGTTGTCCTAAAGGAGGTCTTAATCCTCAATCTTCCTTGTTTAACGACCACTTGTAGATCACTATATATTACTATTATAGTTCTATGGCCTTTTTTAGTTTGCGGAATTCTTTTTTCTTGTGAAAGTTAGTATGCAGAATTCTAGAATGTATGATTAGAAAAAATGCTCAAAATTCATATACATTTTATGCTATTTATATGGGCTTTGCTTCGATTTGTTTTATATTTTTCAGAAATACGTAAAGATTGCGTATCATTTCATTGATAGAAGAAGATAGAATTAGTACACGAGGTGGTACAAGACATGACACGAACGCAAGGGGCGTGAACATGATGCCCGAAGAGTGAAGACGAGAGATGCTCGACCCAAACAAAGAAGAACACAGCCAAACTCTCTGACTAGAGAAACTATCCAGCTAACAACCAAACTACCAACATCTCCAACATTAGCACCGAGGACGCCATGATCAAAACAAGATAATGCCTTCACGAAGGAGAACGACACCAAGACGCCGTCGTCGTCCGGTCTAGAAAACCAGGCCTAGGGTTTTCCCTGAAGCTCGAAGAGGGGCGCAGAAGATGGCCATGGCAGCGCCTTCAGAAAGGTCACAACATCCACGGATGTCGCCACTGCCAGCATAAGCTGTAGGGATTTCTCCCTGGGCAAATTCCGAGCAATCCCAATCCTGCGCTTCATGTTCACTAACCACACCTCCCACTATAGTTAATTCGTATTAGTACTATGTTGATGATTGCCGATGGAGGAGAGCAGCTGACACATGCCTATGGCCTTTTTTCTTGATATATTGTTCCTTCATTTTGTTTTTCAGATTTTGCTTTGCCCTTTATTTATGGAGGGTGATGGCCGACCTTCTGATCACAGGTCACTTTGGCTAGGTCCCAACGTACGTACTGCCTTGCACAAGTTAGGTAGGATACCGGAAGGACGAGAGAAAATGAACACGTTTAATATCGATGCCCTAGATTCTGTTTCTAGGTGTTCAGTTAGTCTTTGTTCCAATAGAGTCGAGCTAGGGTTGCACGCCTCGTGTAGGCTTTGCACTGTTGACCAACGACCACGGTTCCATCGGGATCGACAGCAAAACCCATCATATCGATCTGCCGTAGGGAATCCTGTCCCGGCCCGCTCTATAATTAAACAATGAACAGAAACACACTTTCTTTTTGAGGGATAAGAAACACACTACTTTTTTTTAGGGTAAGAAACACACTACTAGTAGAATAATACTCCTACTAGTGAGTGCACATGCCCTACAAGATGGATGAGCTGATTGTGGCCGTCATCATGGCAATCACCACCATGCATGACACTCGTACGTACGTCCCCGATCAATTATTTGTTAAGTGCGACTAATTTAGTTGTTAAAAACCCTTGGTCGGCGAGGATCCAGCTGATCTTTCCACACATAACCAAATGCACGAAAATCATCCAAAGCATGACTAGCAGCTGCCCGTGTCACATGCTCAGCTAGCTAGGATTTTTATTTCTTGTAGACAGATAAACCAGCTGATTAGTTGCGACCTAGCAATATTCAATTGGCAAATAACCGTGTCCTAGCCACGCATGGCCACCTTGTCTCTCTCAACTAATGCACGAAATTCTCATCTGTTCCACGCGGACACATGCAAGCTAGAGTGTTAGTATCTTATTATTGCTATGCTGTAATATTTTTGAGATGTACTAGTGGTAAGAATGTTGTTAGTAGTAGCGCGGAGTATTATCTTAGAGCATCTTCAACGGACGCGCGATTGCACGATGCGCTAAAAATCTTTTACAACTATGAAATAGAGTTTTCGCGCACGGGGAGGGTGGTTGCTTTTCCGGGCGCTTGAATATTTAGCGCGCCGCTGTAGCGCATCACCAGGCGCGGTAAAATATTGCGCACGCGACCAGCCGACGCTTGACAAATATGAAAGAACACATACCAATTTTGACAATACGATGATCTCAAACATTATCAAAGATGCAAAAACATGAGTTGGAGCAACATAGCATAGTTCAAAATCATCTACCACAAGCAAGTTCATGAGAAATAAGTTCACACAAACAAGTGAAACATCAACAATCATGCCACATCTCCTTCCTCCTCTTTCGAAGACGAGTCTTCCTCCTCTTCTTCATTTTCAAGCACCCCATCGTCATTGGAAACTCGGATGGTGTTTGCATTATCTCCAAAGGCATCATGCGAAGACATGTGAGGCACACGAAAAGCCATGCGTCCACCCATGTCATCCGAAGGTGCTCCCATGCCTCTCATGAGAGACCCAAAACTCATGCCTCCCATGGTAGCTCCCAAGCCACCCATGGCTCCCGTAGGTGCTCCCATGCCTCCCATGCGGCACATGGTATCCATGGCTCCCATGCTTGTTCTCAAGCCTCCCATGATGGCTCAAATGCCTCCCAAGCCTCCCATGATAGCTCCCATACCTCCCAAGACTCACATGGTAGCTCCCATGCCACCTAAGCATCCCATGCTCATCAATCTTTTTTGGACCAAGACTTCATCGCGGGAAATGTTGATAAACTCCTTTTGCCTATCATCGAAGTTAGATGTGTCCATGAAGAACAAGTACTTTTCCCATTTCAATAATCTAGCTCGCACCTCCATGGTCAATTTCTTCTCCTCCAATGTCACCCTTCTCTCCTCGGCCGCCAACCTCCTCTCCTCGGTTGCCGGCTCCTGGCTCCGTCCCACCCTCCTCTCCTCGTTTACTTCCTTTCTTGCCTTCACAATAGCCTCCATAGCATTCTTTATCTCCTCATCTCCTGCACAGCCTTCCTTTATTTTGCTATTTTTTTCTCCATTTGGCCTTTTTGGCTTGGAGTAGGCAACCGAGTATGGTGTGGGCTCCTCTTGCCGCCATCACTTGATGCCTCCTCATCATCATCGTCATCCAAATCAATAGTTTCCTTGCATTTATTTTGCACCTCTAGGGCTTCACGGTTCTTCCATTTCTCTTCACCCTTCAACACTTCGTAGCAATGGGGCAACACAAATGCTCTCCCTTTCTTAACCTTGTCTTTCTTGGTCTTCTTCTCTTCTCCTCGAAACAAGTTTTGTGCAATATTGAGCTACAAAGAAAAGAACAAGTTACTACTTGAAACACAAAAGATGAAACATGAACATGGAACATAAAGAAATGGCACTTACCCTATCTCTATCATTAGTGTCACTTGGGCTTTATCTTGTCAACTGACACCATTGCCGCCGCCCACTTTTGACAATCTTTGTTAATTGGCGACCACCGGGTGCGAAGAGATCTATCAGTGCGCTCAATTCCACTCTTGTTGTATGAATCAAAGAACTCCTTCATCTCGAACCAATATGTATATCTCTAGTTTGGTCCATCCCAACGGTGGCATCCATAGACACATTCAACCATGTCTTGCATAGCAAAATGTCTTCGTCCATGGTGTAGTTGCATGCCCTTCCTTTCGGTGCATCGATCAAACCCTCATCCACTTCATATTCATGATCATCTTCATGCACTTCATTGGTTTGAGACCAATGAGAATTGTTGGAGCCAACACCCATAGTTGGCATATATGTGTCATCATTGAAACTACAAAAGTATGATAAAGAAACTAATCAAGCTATCCATATGTATACATTTATGTAACAACAACAAAAAGAGAAAAAAATCATACCATGTGGGCATTTCATCAATCACCATGTGCGCATCGGCTGCCGGCGCAACAAATTGCGAGCTTTCCAGCGCTTCGGGCGACGGAGGCGTGGCCGGACACGCTCCTGGAATATTCTTCACGCGCCTAGAAGCGCCGTCCACCTTACTCTTCTTTTGGGTCGTCGTCGCTGTTGCCGCCATCACACGGTTGGAAACGAATGTCCGTGGCTTCGCGGCGGGCGGCGGCGCGACACCACCCAGCGAATTCGTTCGGGGCGCCACGAAGAGGCCTCGGGTGAGACCGGTACAGTGCCGGCGGTGAAGCCAGATGTCAACCCTATGCTAGGGTTTGCGGCGGCGGAGTGTTCGCGGGTTTAGGAAGGGGTTGGGATGATGTCGGTGCGGCCTTCCGTAGGTGAAATTTCACCAGTGGCGGGGCGAGGCGGGCGTTTGCTTGCTCGCATGCAAATGTTCGTTGTCCAGCTCGCGGGAGCTGGCGCATCAAATACACAACGCGTGATCCGTTTTCCCTAGCGCGTTGAATCAATTTTACTGTAGCACACGATTTTAACGCGGCTGCTAGAGAGCCAGTTTTCTGTGCCATGCGCGCAATTTTGGTCTGTTTTTTCAGTGCGTGGCTAATCTAGCGCGTTCATTGGAGATGCTCTTAGATAGGATAAGATGAGAGGGAAGAAATCATGATGGCGCAAACGACTCGTGTGATGTAGTACGTCCTTGCTGTTTCCGACTGCGTTTCGGTGAGCAGTGGTCTGGAAAGGAGAGGACGACATGGCCATTCATTGGGCAATCACGCCACCGTCGCCCTGCTCCCAAATCCCAACTGCTCTCTCATGCCGGCCTCCCTGCCTCAAGTAGTATCTATTTCTATCTTTTCTTCTTTTGCGTGGACAAGAATATCTGCCCGATTCTGATGAATCCTCTTGGCGTGATTAAAATACTATAAGTTCATCATCGCCATCATGATTACATCAAGGGAGGGCTAGCTAGCTAATGCTATTTTGACTCGAGTCAAGCAAAACGCTAGTATGATCAGATGGATCGTGCTATAGCTAGCTAGCTCTGCTGCATGCCTCAGGTGAGAGGAGAAGAATAGTTGGGGTACCAAACCAAACCGTGCGATTTGGGTTTATCTTGTTCATTCACGGCCGAGCATATTCCAAACCTTGGGCGGCAAGGTAACGTAGGCACGTACTACGCACCAGCTCAGCAGCAACATTGCCGAGGAAGCCACCTTTCCGCGTCCCCAGATTCTTGTGCAAAACTACCTACGTCGAATAGGGAGGGAGAGGCGGCGTTGCTCTTTTGATAGGGATCGAGATGCCAAACCTCCCTGCACGCGGTCTCGCGCGTCGGCGCCGGACACACCGTCCACCAATGTGTAGGGTAGGGAGGTTCTCGGGTCTGACCTCGGCACACGCGCTGGTGCTGCTGCACTTCCATGTAGCCTGCTAATACTACTCCTGAGGCATACCAAGTTTATCCACAGAAAGAAATCTTCCGCCTCTGCATTTCGACTTGACTAGACCATGCGTTCCAATGATCCCTTTGGAAACAAAATATGGTGCATGAATGTGACGTTTCAGTCCATTCAAAAAATTTACTGACAACAAAAAAGGGTTTTATCTCCAGAACGAGCATCCTTCTACAGGAGAACCCCTTTCTTCAACTGGAGAACAGCTGTGGCCTAGTCACCACACAGTCCGTCAGGTCACCGATGCCAGGGCGTGCGTACGAACAGTGTAAAATACGCAAAAAGCCATCTGTGTGCGCGCGTAAAAAACAAAAGGAGTCCATGGCTAGCCATTTTTTACCCCGATCGACGACTTTGGTCTCCCTCCCTCGACCAAAAGCAAAGCCTCGCAGGCAGGCCAGCCGAACTAGGCAGATCCGGCCCTCAAACGCCCGCGAACATGCCTTCAAACGCTCGCAGACACGTCCACAAATAATAACCGAACATCCTTCAAATTTGCTCATCTGTATTCGGATACCTCATACTATAAATTTTAAATTTAAAAAAATATAAAGAAAAGAATCCATGTACTGCGTAGATTAACTACCCTAGTCCATGTCGGAGTGTCCACTATCTCCGTGTCCGGCTCCGGGTACATGAGTAGCAGCGGCAGCTCCGGCTCCTCCGCGTCGGCCTCCGCATCCATCTCCGCTTCGGCCTTTTCGAAAAGCGCGTCGATCGATGCCCGTTCTTGCTGGTTGATCTTCACATAGATCTCGTCCTGTATGGACTTCCACGATGGTCTGCTGCCCCATCACGCCCGCTTCGGCGACAACGAACTCCGCCTCTACGTCCTCTATGTTGAAACGAGGAGACGTCGCCAGCTCCTTCTCCGGCTGCTTCGCCTCCAGATCCTCCCCCTCCATCAGAACCAGTTGTTGGTCCTGTCCCTTCTTCTCATACGCTTGCTCCTACTTCGGCTCCGGCGAGTCCGGAGGTAGCCCGGCAGCGTTCGGGCGGTGCGCGGGGCGTTCCATGCCTGGATCTCATGCTCGGTCTGGTATGGGTGCTCCGGCGTGAGCATAGCGTGTGTGGTTATTTTCTGCCGGACCATGGCCAAGCTGGAGAGGGTGGGAAGAGTAGTGGAGCGGGAGAGAGAGGAGGTGGATGGGCTCGGGCTGGCGGTGCGGAGAGGGAGGTGGTGGATGGGCTAGGATTGGGGGACGCCGGCCGGTTTAAATAGCCGGATTTTGGTCACGTGGTGTTCGCACCCTCCCCCCCTCCCGGAGCCGGATCCCCTGACGTACGGCCACCTGACGTTGGGCCACTGACGCGTGGGTCCGGGTCCACACGTCAGCGAGTGTGCCGTACGTCAGAGGAGCTGCGTCTCTTGTCTCTTCCGCGAAGAATCTCTAGGGAGACACGAAATGAATGGACAGTAATTCCAGGACAGCAGCAATTGGCATGCATGCAGCAGCTCCTCCCTCGTGGCTCCGCTTCAATTCGTGTATTGGCATTGGGAGAAGAGAAGGCTTACACACCTCGCTCCTTTCTCGGGCTCGCTGCTTCCCGGCCCTCTGATTCATCCATTCATTTCATTCATTCATGGCGGTGGCCATGGCATGGCAGGATGGCTTATGATCCTTACTCAGGTGGATATGGTTGGGCACATGATGCGTGCCGGAGGATCGCGAGCCCGAATCATGCGTCTTTCCTCGTCTCCGCCTCAGCTGAATCGACGCTGACAGTCTCCGGTTAATCTATATACAGTCTCACTTCCTTCTATGCGTGTCTTTATCTAGCTTAGTAGCCGAGAAGTACTACAAGTGGTTAGTTGCGATTAGCATATGTTTTAACCCATGATACTGTCACTGTTTGGCAAAGTTGGTGAAAGCACTGGGGCTGGGATTGAGGGGGGTAGTATCATAACAGAATCGATCTAGAAAGAAGTGAGCCAGGAGTATATGCACTAATTTACTGTGTGATCCAAATTCTGATTTCATAAGTACATTGATCTCAACACTGTCAATACTAATCTTGGCTGCCCTGGCTAGCTAGCCCATTACCAGCACCAAATAAACACAACAAACGAATTCCATTTTCCATTATTTTTTGGAACACGACAATATCCGGTTAGCCGTTCCACTCATGCATGCTAATGTGCTATCGAATCCACTAATTTGGGAGTGGAGCAATTGGCAAATTGACATGACAAGGGTCATCTCTCATGGCCTGCCCACTCCAAGCAGATGGACAACTACGGTTCATGAAATGCATGCATGGCATGGCGCCCGAGAAGAACAGAATATATCCACTTCACTGCTTTCTCCTTTGCTTTTGCACGCATGTCCGGATAGACTGACGGGCAGATGAGATGGAGGCATGTGTGTGTGTGTGTGTGTGTGTGTGTGTGTGTGTGTGTGTGTGTAATTTCTCTTGAGATCAAACACACGTCTCTTTCGTCTATCTACTTACTGAGGGAAAAGCTGCCGGCCTTCATTCCGTTTCCATGGCATACAGGCAAGGCCGCCATGAAAGGAAGCTCTGCCGTGTTGACGATGCATCCCGTACTAAGAGTATCCTGCGCCAAAGGATTCTCTTCACTTGGATCATGTTCGTTGCTGCATACCTGATATACGTGTGGCCGGGTGTCGATCGGTTGCCGATGAACTAATTTTAGTTTTAGTAGTATTCCCTCCGTCCGGAAATACTTGTCATTAAAATGGACAAAAAGGATGTACCCACATCCCCTGCTAGCAGTGCTTAGATATTCAAACAAGAAAAATAAAATCTATACCTCATACACGTGTTTGACTCGTATAGTCGCACTAGACCACTATGGTTCTTTTTGTATCACAATATGCTGCTAACACGCTATGTATGCAGGTGCGTGTTTGGCCAGTCACCTGCGTTCTTCATGCTGTATGTTCACTAACCACTATAGTTAATTCGTATTAGTACTATGATTACCGGCTGAGCAGAGCAGCTGTCACAAGCCTATTTTTTGCCTTTTTCTCTCTTCTTCTTTTCTTGATACTATTGTTCCTTTATTTTGTTTTGCAGATTTTGCTTTGCCCTTTGCACGCATATGGAGAGTGATGGCTGACCTTCTGATGGCATGTCCCTTTGGCATGGTCTCAAGCAACGTACGTACCTTGCACAAGTTAGTTAGGATACCGGAAGGACGAGAGAAAATGAACACGTCTAATATCGATGCCCTGGATTATGTTTCTAGGTGGTGGATTGGTCTTGTTTCAACAGGGTCGAGCTAAGGTTGCATGCAGCGTCATGGCTGTTGAGTGTTGAATTCTCATTGCTTAATTAGTGGTTGTTGGGTGCTTAATTTTTTATTGCTTAATTAGTGTGGTGCTTCACTGGTTGATTACCCATGATCTATGTTAGTTAATATCAAGAACTCCACCTATATCGCCCTTGAAAAAAAACACTCGACTTGCATATTTAAGCTGTCTAGGATTTTTTTTACACGTCCAAACGGATTTTTTTTTAAAAGTGTTGGCTGGATTGCTCACCGGTGTTACACCTTTTCAAAAGTGAATTAGTTAGACGTGGAAAACAATCACAGACAAAGTAGGATTAGCAAAGTGTATTGTGACTAAAAAGTCACACCTCCCCTCCCAGTTATATACTCCATCTGTTGCGATATTACAAGGCCACCTCCTATTTTTTATCTCTAATTCGACCATCAGCATAACCAACAAAGCATGACCTACTACATACGCAAAAGATATACCATTAGAAACTTCATTTGGATGTAGATCCGACGGTATCTTTTTGGTGGCATAATATAGATGTTAAGTTGGCCAAGTTAATAGCCAAAGTTACCAAAAATGTAAAACAAAATGGATGAAGTAAGCCCCAAGCTCAACTTCATTAACACTCGTACACCGTCCAAACAAATGGGCCTTATATCAGTATCACTCTTCACAAGTATATTGTTTTCGAGACTGATTTGTGCTTTTGTGTTTTCTTTCCTTTGAAATGAGAACCTTGGCAGGTCTCCTCTCGTCAATCTGAAGAAGGAGGCATTGAGTATCTCTAGGTTGTTCCAGAATTTTACATTGTCTAAAATTACTCGGCTTGCCAATGGTGTGACACATGAGATTGCGAAGTACAGTTTTAATAGTAGGTGTGATGGGTTTTTTTTAATAGCTTTCCGCCTTGTGTGACAAATGTTGTAATGAGTGATTGTAATAATCTTTCCGCAAAAAAAGAATGATTGTAATAATCCTTTTATTAATTTATATATGTGGTGTTTTTTCAAAAAGATGGAGTAGGTAAGGAAGACTATTAACGGTAACCCCCCTTGTCATGGCCAAACGTACATTCCTGAGTCGATCTGCTCGCGTGTCCTAAAGGAGGTCTCAATCCTCAATCTTCTTTGTTAATCACATGTAAATCACTACATATTACTGTTATAGTTTTATGGCCTAATTAGTCCGCAGAATTCTATAATATGTATGAATAGAAAAAACATATGCTCACAATTCAGGTGCATTTTATATTTATATATGAGGGATTCGGTTTGGTTTGTTTTATAGAACGTACTAGCATATACTGTATAAGCATATCCTTCAAAATTTATAATTCTTTTTGTATCAAAAGAGACCCTTAAGATGTCAGCGAGTAAAAGGCGGTGTTGTTAGTTTGAACATGATCGGCATCCTACCAAAGGCGCGAACTAAAGAGTTTGAACGTGTGCCCATTATCATCCCCTTTCGCTTTCTCTCTAGCTACGTACGTAGCAGCCGTACGACGTAGTAGTAGTAGACTCGCCTCATGTACGCTTTGCACCGTTGACCGACGACCACGTTGCCATCGGGATCGGCAGCAAAAGCCATCATATCGGTCGGCCGTAGAGAATCCAGCCCCGGCCCGCTCTATAATTAGACAATGAACAAAAACACACCAGTAGAATAATACCGGTGCTCGCTTAAAAAAAATTGCTAGTGCATGCATGTGCCCTGCAAGATGGATGAGCTGATTGTGGGCGTCATCATGGTAATCACCACCATGCATGACACTCGTGTACGTCCATTCCCCCATCAATTATATTTGTTAAGCGCGAGTAATTTAGTTGTTAAAAACACTTGGCCGGTGAGGATCTTTCCACACAACCAAATGCACGAAAATTATCCAAAGCGTGACTAGCAGCTGCCAGTGTCACATGCTAAGCTAACTAGTACAGCATTTTTTCTAGAATATAAGCTAACTAGTTTTTTTAAAAAAATTCTTAGACAGAGAAACCACCACCTACTTACTACTAGTAGCAATATTTAATTGAGCAATAATCGTGCCCTGGGCATGCATGGCCACCTCTTGTCTCTCAACTAGTACACGAAATTCTCAGCGCGGTTCCACTGCACGTGGGCACATGCAAGCTAGAGTACGTACGTGTTATCTTATGCTAATGTTTTGTAGATGTAATAAGAATGATGTTACTACTTGTATTAACTTAGCTGGCTAGAAGGATGGGATGAGATGGAAGAAATGATGATGGCCCAAACGAACCCTGTGCGTCCTTGCTGTTTCCGGCTGCGTATCCACCCGTCCGTCAGCAGTGGTCTCGAAAGGACATGAGGAGATGGCGTTCATCGGGCAATCACGCCACCCTCGCCCCTGCTATACCCCAAATCCCAACTGATCTCTCATGCCGGCCTCAAGAATCCTTTCTTCTTTTGTGAGGACAAGAATATCTGCCTGATTCGGATGAATCCTCTCGCCGAGATTATTAAAATACTATACACGAATTGGGTCGGTTCATCATCGCCATCATTATGTTAAGGGCGGTTCTAGCAAGCTAATGCTATTTTGAGTCTGGTCGATATGGACGACGGAGCCTTTCCATCCTTGCCAAACACAAAACGCTAGTATGATCAGATGAAGATCAATGGTGCCATAAACCTAGCTTAGCTAGCTAGCTCTGCTGCATGCATGCCTCTGGGAGGGAGGAGAAGAACAGCCGGGCCGACTTCTATTCTTGAGCGAGAGATGCCAAACCCAAACCTCCAGACGCGAGCATCGTTGTAGAGGAGAACGCCTTTTCTTCGCTGGAGAACAGCTGTGCCTGTGGCCTAGTCACCACACAGTCTTCCGGCGACCGGTGCGTGCGTACGAGCAGTGTGAAAATCGCAAAAAAGCAAACTGTTTGCGCTGGTAAAAAAACGAGAGAAACAAAAAGAGAAAAGAGAACCCGTAGGCATAGGCTAGCCGTGTCGGTCACCGCCAGAGAGATCGACGTACGACTTTGGTCTCCCTCCCCCTCCTCGACCAAAAGCAAAGCCTCGCAGGAGAGGACAGGACTGCGCTGCGGTGCGCTGCGAGAGCCACAGCAGGCCACAGCACGGCACAGTGGCTGACCCTGGTCAATGACAAAAGCGGCTGCACTGTCCACAGCGACGGCCATGGCCATGGCGTCGGCGTTGGCCCCCCTCACAAGGAAAGGAAAGCCGGCCAGCTGAGGTGGGGTGCGTAGGAAGGATGAGGAGGATGGATGGACAAGCAAGCGCCGTAGATGCCCTCGCCGTCGACGCGTTGCACGTATATATATCTACCCCACGAGGAAGAAGAACAAGATAGATCGATCTCATTCCCCTTCACCTCCGCTCCGGTGCAAAGGAAAGGAAAGGGTGGAGGGAAGAAGCAAGGCATCTCATTCCCCCCTAGCCAGCCCCACGCCTCGCCACCTTGCCGCCGCTCTCCTCCTCTCTTCTTCTTCCTCTTCACCTTTATCTCCCCCCGCGTCCAAGAATCTATCTCCTTCCCCTGTCCTCACCTCCATTAATCCATCCCCTCCTCACATTCCCCTTCCTTGCGTGCGTACACCGTTTGGTGCTGGTACACAGATTGTTTGTTCGTTTCTTCCATGGTTGGTTGCTTCTTTGAGCGAGCGAGTGAGAACGACGAAGAGAGGAGGGCGGGGACAAGCCCGGCCAGGCACATCTATCCTGTGACCCCAAGCTTGGCATCTCCCCACACCCACACCCACGCCACACCCACACCCACACTGTTTCCTCTTCCCCTCCGCCGCCCTGCCCTCCCCCTGCATGCCACTCGCGTGCCGCCCCAGTCCGTTGGTTGGTTGCAACGACGCCTCCTCCCCCTGCAGCATTGTGCCCGCCCTTCGTCTTCTTTAGCCTGAGCCCGGACGCGCACAAGCAGAGCGCCGCTCTGCGACCCCGCATTGCCGCAAGAAACGCGCCGCAGAGATTGCGTCTCCTTCTTCTATCCGTAAGGCGGCAGCGCATGCCCGCCGGGACGGACTGACGGCGGCGGGGGGAGTGGCAGCGCGGGCGATGCGGTTCACGGCGGGGGGCTCGTCGACGCGGTCGTGGCAGCCCAAGCCGACGGCGGACACCACGGACCTGCGCTTCTGGCTGCGCTGGCGGGTGGCCGTGTGCGCGCTCTGGGTGCTCTGCTGCGTCGCCGCCGCCGCCTACCTCGTCTGGCGCCACGAGGGGCCGCGCGCGCACCGCCGCCCCGGCGCCGCCAAGCAGGACGCGGCCGCGCAAGGGCGGCGGCGCCCGGACGGGCTGCTCTACGACGACGAGGCGTGGCGGCCCTGCCTCCGCGACATCCACCCGGCCTGGCTGCTCGCCTACAGGCTCGTCTCCTTCTTCGTCCTCTTCAGCCTCCTCATCGTCATCGTCATCTCCGACGGCGGCAACATCTTCTACTACTACACCCAGTAAGCCTTCCTCCACTCCACTCACCCACCACCATCAGCATCATCTACCACTGCTTGCTCCTTTTTTTACTCTGTTTCCGAAGAAAGATTTTTTTACTTGGGTGATGACTGGCCGTAGATGCAAAGTTGCATTAAAGGTTTATGCTTTGGCATTTCCCATTTGATTAAAATCCTTGAGGCTGTAAAATTGACTGGAGTGGCAGCCAGCAATGCATATGGTGTGCCCAGCAGCAACTTTGGCATCTGTTCTCTCTTGTTGTGAATTTCAATTTTATCTCTGGGGAAGGGAATAAAGGGAGGCTTCTTCTCATGATTACATCAACTACTGATCTTAGACATGTTTCCTCAATAAACTAAGAGCAGTGAGAATCTGCAACAAATTTCCTTGCATTCATATTGATCTTCTGTGCACAAGTGATGGCTGGCAGCAGTTTGCTAGTAGTACCTAGCTTCCACAGCAAGCCACTCCTCAACTGTTGGGTTTCATTTTCAGTTGTACATTTTTTTTGGGTGTCAATGCATTTTAGAGTCAGTTTTATTCATGATGCGCTACTTCATTTTTAATATTTTGAAATTGCCTCTCACAGGACATGTTCTGTCAAGCACATCAGTGAAACCAATATTTTTCTTGGGGGCAGTGTTGATTTTCATTTTCACTGGTATTTATTTTGGGGCATCAATGCATTGTAGAGATAGTCTTGATGGATGCAGTGCTTCAATTTAATAATCAGTAAGGACCTCATATACATGCTTTGTCAAGCACATTGAAGGAACAATCTTTTTTGTGCAGTACAATGGCACACAAGCAGGACAGTGCTGTGGGAATACCTGTTCCATTGAGGATTTCTGACACCAGATTAGCTTAGCAGCCCCCATTTTGATACCATTACTTTTCTGGGGGCAAATCTCCAGTGTGCTTTTTTCTTTTCCTCCAAAGGAAAAGAAAATGTGGTGTGTAACTGGTTGGTAGCATCAAAGCTGTCTGCAAAGATGTGATACTACTTGCTGTTGTTGGTGTCTGTGACTCTGCTCTCAGTAAGCAGCATTTGTCCCTAGCTTGCACGTACTAAGTGGTTGTTCAACTGTCTATTACGCAGGTGGACCTTCATTCTGGTCACGGTTTACTTCGGGGTAAGCGAGAAATAGCCTGTCTCCTCACTGATTTCTTGGTGCACAATGATGAGCGTCCCCACGGCCTCTATCAGTGTCCTCACAGTCCTTATCTGAAGAGACTATATGCCGTTCTGTGATTTCCCCAGCTTGCGACGACGCTCTCGATCTACGGGTGCAGCAAGTTCGCCGCGTGCAATGCCGTCGCGGCGATGTCCGACGCCGAGCAGGGGCCCTACGCCGTCCACGGGGCCGCCCCGAAGCCGGTCGTCGACAGGGAGGACGACGGCACGAGGGAGGTCGCCGGGTTCTGGGGGTACCTGCTGCAGATCATCTATCAGGTAAAGGAGGTTTTTTCATGCCACCTATAACCTTTGAAATGTTTGGCCAACATGGAGCCCGTTTTCCAGATTTCATATTGGAGAGGGACATCTGCACTGACATCACATCTTCATTGCATTTGCATGGTGGGGTGGTCTCAGTTTTTGCTTTTCAGGTGCAATTATTAGTGCTCCTGGGTAGTTAACATCATGCACCAGAAACTAAAGTGTGTTTATAATGTGCTCTGCTGAATTGGATTCCTGTGCATCAAAGATGGGGATGTGACCACATACTAGCATCTTTGTCTGGCAGATCCTACATGAGCCACCTTCTTGGTTGCTGGGCTGGACCCAAATGCCCTATCTCTTAGTAGTTCCTTGCACCTGAAGGCCTTGCTTGATCACCTTTCTTTACCCCATATCGTGCAGGGCTGGCTTTTTTAGCTGTAGCATCAGGAATAAAGACAAATTTTGTTTATTTTTCTCTGTTGATTTGCTAGGCCTGACTGTATCAGAATTATGTCTGGATATCTCTCTAGGCTTGGATAAATTATAGACCAGGGGTAGTGGATATTTCCACTGATAATAACCATAGTACAGCTTCCAGTAGTATTACAGTAGAAAAATGGGAGAAAAATATTACGACAAGTGATGTAATTGGCAACTTATGCAAGACAGTTGTTATCATTTTACTGCAAATTCACCAAACTATTATTCTGACGTCTCCATCTCTGTTGACAGACAAATGCAGGGGCCGTGATGCTTACAGACTGCGTCTTCTGGTTCATCATTTTCCCATTCCTCACCGTAAAAGATTACAGCATGAATTTTGTAAGTGTGTTTGTCAATTTCTTGGCTTTTGTATTGGTCATCTGATTGATGATAATCAGTTTGCTAACTTGATCCTTGTCTGACAGCTATTGATAGGAATGCACTCGGTCAACGCTGTTTTCTTGCTCGGCGAAGCATCGCTAAATAGCCTGGTAAGTGGATGAACACTCAACTTGATCACGAAAGCAGGTTGATGCATGGTTTTTACAGTTTACTCGCCGCATCTGATTTTAACTTCACACAACTTTTACAGCGCTTCCCGTGGTTCCGGATCGCGTATTTCTTCCTTTATACGGCGCTATACGTAGTTTTCCAGTGGATTGTTCATGCATCTACTCCAACCTGGTGAAATCCCCAGCTTCCATTCCCTCCCTAGAGCAAAATACTGTCTGCATATTATCTTTCTGTCACTGAACATATGTCATGTGAATTCTGGCAGGTGGCCCTACCCGTTCCTCGACCTCTCCTCTAATCTCGCGCCTCTGTGGTAATTCCATTTACCACCCTATAACAGCAATTATTTCCCTGCTTTGTTTGACGTAGATTTTATTAACTGAACTATGTTTGATCACAAGCTGAGCCTGAACTTATTCCATAGGTACTTTGCGGTCGCGTTCATGCAACTGCCCTGCTACTTGATCTTCAGACTGGTGATGAACCTGAAACACCACCTTCTCGCCAAGCATTTCCCGGATAGCATGGTCCTAGGATACTAGCATCCGTCAATGAACATCCATGCCGGTCTTCTTCCTTCAATCCTCCACGCAAAAAGGCGATGCGAATTGGCAGGAAGAATAACAACCGGACAATGGCGGCGTGGCAGTAGATTGTTTCTGAGAAGTCTTAGTTTCTTACGCACGCGCACGCGTCTCCTACAAAAAAAAAAGGGATAGGGGAGCGTGCATGTGCATTTACAGTGGTATAGTTTCGTGACGGTAAATCGGGGGGTCACGGATGGTCAGAAGAGTTTTTGCAGTAAGTTGGGAGTGAAAGGAGAAAAGCAAAGAAGAATGTGTACATATACCTACAGCTTGGTTGATTGGTTGGTGAAATGGAGATATTGTTTGTTAACTGATTTAGTGCTAGTATATAACTTGTTTTGTAGATCAGCTGTTTGGTCATCAACTTACCTGTGTGGATAATGTAATCGTCGCGGTTGCATGTTCATATATAAACCTATGGGCTGGAAATAGGCTCCTGATGGTGAGGACAAAGCTTTCTAGTTGTGAACTGGAAATGGAACGCTGGAAGCGAGGGCACGAGCTGCTTATATGTGTCGAAGTGATGTGCTTCTGTCTGTGATTTTACGTTCTTCTCGGAACAGACACGAAAATTGTGCTTCTGTCTTGGATTTTACGTTCTCTTCGGAACGGACACAAAAATCGGTTTGTTAAGAAGAATCTTGGGATGGAAAAGTTGGTGCCTTCCCGTCCAATTCTTGTAATATGCTCATGAGATTCAGATGGAGCTAGGTAGCAGTAACATGATTTTGGTATCGATTCCTTCTCCTTCCGGAAGCAGCAGCTACAGCTAGTTGATAGCACGATCGATCCATCATAGCCCGCGTTTGACAAAAAAGCTTCATCATCCATATGGATCTGACTCGACTAGCCCTAATGATGACGATGATGAATCGATCGACATCGGTCAAAGGTGTGTGTGTGTGTGTGTTGCTGTAGTATTTTATTTATAATGTCGGCGGGAGGGTTCATCAGAATCGGATATGCATAGACACTTCCTGTCCTCGCAAGAAGAAAAAGAGGAAAGATACTTGGGGCGGTTGGGATTTGGGGTGATTGCCCTTTCGGCCCCCGCTGACGGACGGATACGCAGCGAGAAACGGGGAAGGTCGGCGTACAAGGGTCGTGCGCGCCATCATCATGGTTCCAAACTTCCAACCCACGGACAGACGCCATGCCCAGCCTAGCATGCATCTCCTCCCATGCAAGTGGAGCTGCTGAGAATTTTCGTCTTCCAGATGACCCACAATTGCTAAGGCCTAAGGGGGCTTATGATATCTTTGTTAATTATACTACTAATTACGTAGTACATACAGTACCATACTGACGACTAATTAGTAGGTTCCTCTATCTACTAGTAGTAACAAGTGTTCGTTCTGGCTAGCATGTGGCAAAGCCAGCAGCTAGTCAGTGGTCACGCTTTGGATATATAATTTCGTGCATTTGGTTGTGTGGAGAGATCAGCCAGGGCCGTAGCCGGCCAAAGGTTGCTTATCAACTAAATTGCTCTCGCTTAATAAATATTCACATCCGTCCCGTAATATAAAAGCGTTTCTGACACTATACTAATGTAAAAAATACTTTTATGTTGTGAGACAGATAGAGTATTTGATTAGGAAATGGATGTACTCGTTTACGTAGGAAGTATCATGCATGGTGGTGATTACCATGATGACGCCCACAATCAGCTCGGCTCATCCATCTATAGGACTTGTAGGGCATGTGCGTGCACTAGTACTTTACTTTATAATTTTGGTACACTAGTACTACGTGTCTTGTTGATTGTTTAATTATTGAGCGGGCATCGACTGGGTTCTCTACGGCGGCCGATCCTCATGGTGCCTTTTTCTGTTGATCCCGAGGAAACGTGGTCGTTGGCGAACAGTGCAAAGAGTACACGAGCCAAGCCTACCATACATGGTAGGACTGCTGCGTGGCAGTAGAGGGAAAGGGAATACTTGTGGACACGCGTTCAAACTCTAATTCCCGCCATTCCTATCCCGATCCGGTTCAAAATTAACCTGCCCGCCTTTTACACGTTTTTTTGTTGTTGCGGGAACTGCCTTTTACACGTTGACATATTAAGAGCTCCCTTTGATTGGGGACCCTATGCGTCGGCCGGGTGATGATTGGACAAGATTCATCGCCTCGGCAACCGTTGGATGACGAACGTTCGATCTTTGCGCGCCAGCTGCAACCCTGTGCAACAACGCCCCTATTGTGCTTCGGTTCGAACCTTTCTTCTGCTCTTGCAACACACCATGTGCCGCGACCGCAACAACCCTTTGCAAGAGCACCATGTTGAGCTCCACCCTTTGAAACAAAAACCCCAGTTGCCCCTCTGATTCTAAGATTCTTCTACCATTGCAACATGCCCTATGTTGTGACTGCAATCGGAACATGTTGCAAACTTTGGGAAAATATGACGATGTGGTGGTGTGGATTAGGTTTGGTGTGGTGCCAACCAAGAACACGTTGGCTGCTATGTGGGGAGATGACAATGAGCGCACGATCACAGTTGATCCAGCGGTTGCACATGCGACGGACGCTATGTGTGGATCAACCGGGTGAGCGCTAGTATATATTTTCCTTCTTATCATCATGAAATTTTTGGAAACACTACATTCTAACATAGTAATCCCATAAAATTCAAATGTGCATGGCATCGTGATCACATGTTTTCCCCCTATTCATGTATTCTTGGAACTATGCAAATTAAGTGTGCCCTAAAACTGTAGTACTAGTTTAGGAGTGGTTGCCTTGCCTCCAAGCATGGGGTAGTATATTAAGAAACTTAGCAAGGTGGAATGAGGATTAAGAATCCCTTTAGGGCAGCACACGAGTAGAGTCAGCAATGCACGTTTGGCGGCGACAAGGGGAAAACAACAAAATGTTTTCATTACTCCCTCCATCTAATCAACGGGTGAAGCACTCTTCCAAATAAGCTACGTATCAGAATTCACTAGTCAACAACCACCAATGAAGCAACCAAAATTCAACACTTAACAACCAGGACGCTACATGCAACCCTAGCTCGACCCTTTTGCAACGAAACTAATCAACCACCTAAAATCCAAGGCATCAAAATTAAACGTTATCTCTTCCTTCTGGTATCCTAACTAACTTATGCAAGGCAGGTCGACCTAGCTATAGCAAGCCAAAGTGGCATGTCATCAGAAGGTTAGCCATCACTCTCCATAAATAAAGGACAAAGCAAAATCTGGAAAACAAAATAAAGGAACAATATCAAGAAAAGAAGAAGAGAAAAAGGCAAAAGGCTTGTGTCCGCTGCGCTCTACTCACTCGGCAATCATCATGGTACCAATACGAATTAACTATAGTGAGGTTTGGTCAGTGAACGTAAAACATGAAGACCGCAGGTGACTGGCTAAACACGCACCATGCATACGTGACAAAACCAAAGCAAAAGATCCCATGAATCACCCTGTACCTATAGGATCCATGTTTGGTATATACTCGAGCCAAACACACGTGGATTAGGCAGCATTTTCTATGGAAAACTATAGGATCGACGATGCCTGGGTATCTCTGTGTGGCCTGTTGTCGGTTGTCGATGAACTAATAGGATTTTGGTAGTAGGTGCAATATGCACGCAGATGAGCGACTGGAATATTTCGATGGAATGGTATATCAGCATCCAACAACGAACACGGTCCTTCCTGCGTGCTGGGGCAAAAGAGGAGAATTTCCTGTGGTGCGGGATACTCTACTGGAAGCATCGTCAGCACGGAAGAGCTTTCATGGTGGCCTTGCCCGTATGCCATGGAAACGGAACGAACATTGGCAGCTTCTCACATCAATGGCCCACCATCAACATAGAGAGATAGAGAGAAAGTAGTCCTGCGCAACAGTGCACAGTGAGTCGGTCACATGCTTTGTTTTGTTTCTGGACGTGAAGGAGATGGACAAGGTCACAGTGTCGTGTCGCGGTCGTTGTCCTAACAGCTAGACGGGCCATGCAAGCAGTTCAGTAGAGTAAGCTGTGGGAAGTAATTTAGACTAGTGTCATGCATATGACACTAGTCTAAATTACTACCTTCGTAGTGCAAAGTAATATAGTAATAATGTCATAGATTGCTTCATTTATTAGCTTATAGACTCAACATTTCTTGAGAAGCGCTATGTGATGGTAACATAAGGCTGCCCGTAATGGGAGTATCATAGGTAGTATCATGCATGCCAACTAAGCAATTTGGATGAGGTGGCATAGAATTAAATGAAGAAAAGAGGCTTGAGTATCATATCATGATACCGTATCATATTAAATGATGTGCTACTTTGTGTCATGCATGGCATTAAATGTAGTCATCTATGATACCAACATATGATACTATGCATTAAGGATGTAGTATCATAGACTAGTATCATATGCATGATACTAGTATATGATACTCCCAATTACAACCAGCCTAATATGTTACTCCAAACACCTCTCTTCTCATTAACTAGATGCCACATAAGCAAAATTGTTTTGGGATGCGTTATGTTACTTCTAGCTAAGTTACTCCCACTATGACTAGCCTGAGAGTACGTGCCAAGTGGATAGCCGAATCATTCTTCAATTAATTTGGGCCCCACGTGAATCCTTTGTACGGCTAGGATGTGGATAGACCAGTAGATACCCGAGACGATGCCACCCTGGATCTCCTATTTAATTGAGTACTTCACCTACATGCTTTTTTTGGATTTTTCACCTGCATGCTTGGGTAGATTATTATCCGTTTGCACCTCTTCCTTCTTTCCTTTTCTTCGAGAGATCTGCTTGGACATCGGACTGTACAGACTTTTGCAAGGAATGGAACGTGAAAAATCTCGAACAACGTAATACAATGTAGGATGGGCCAACATTCAAATACATAATAGTTGTGTAGGTTGGTTGTTTTACCCATAGGACTGAATTGAAATTTCATTGTCCTTCTCGCAAAAAAAAAAAAATCCTTGTCCCACATTCCACAAGAAATTTAGCTTTCACGCAAACCTCTTGAAACGATTCATTTTTTTTTTTTGCTATGATGGATGAAAGAAACCTAAATCCAATATTATTCGAATGGGCAAGAATTGCAAAAAGAAAGGCCACAGAAAGAGTATTCTCATATCTCAGGTAGACTCTATAAAAATAACTTCACGAATACATGGCGACGGTTATAAGTGCCATTCAAGAAAACAATTTTTTGGACAATGATTCGAGCTTAATATCGTGCCCAACATGATGCAATGCCAGCGTCATAAGTGCCTCATGAACCACAAGGGCACCACCAGATATATAGACATGTATACATGCTCTGAATTTGTGAACACGGCCCGGCCTGTGCGTGGCTGAGATCCATGGATGGTGTTGTGACCCTTTGTCGTGCGGCCTGGCTCTGCTCAAGGGTCAAAGACGGCACATCACATGGATGCATCATTTTAAGTGGCGCCAAAATACATTCATGCATGCATATGCATGGACCACGTTCCATCGATCCATTTGGCATCACCTGAACCCGATTCCATATTTTTCTGCTAATTAACACCTCTTGTGCTTGCGTGACTCTTGCGAGAAAAGGGCAATACAGACATTTTGCCAACACCCACTTCCAGTTCTTGCTCCAGCTCTAAATTACACGTCCAGACAGGAAGTGTTAAGGTTGTGTCGGATATTGTGTACAAGGTAGGTTGCAGTTGGACTTGTAGTTGTATTGTGTTTACATAGGATGTGGAGTCGTGTCCTAGTAGGACACTTGTATCCTAGGCCTCTCTTATATGGCGGGGGTAGACACACGATGTAACCTATGCCAACATAATAGCCCCCGCGTCCCCCGCGTCGCCCTCCTGGCGGCGACGGGGGAACCCAGATCCGGCGCCTTACACCCTTCCCACCTCCCTCCCCACCTCGCCGCCACCGGAGGAATGGCCGGCGAAGCCGGCGCCGGCTCCCGGGATGGTGGCGGCGGGGCGAGACCGCTCCCTTTCGGCGGTGAGGGTCCGGATCTGAGGCGGCGGCCTCGTTGGTGCGGACGGCGCTCCTCCGGCGGCGGGGAGTGCTCGTCGGTGAGGTAGGCCGTATCCCCTCGGCTGCGCGGGCAGCGAGGTCCCGGTGGGCGCAGGTCATGGCGCGGGGAGGCCCCGGGCTCCCCTCGTCAGATCGGAGGCGATCCTGGTCTGCTCGTGATGCATGACCTCCGGCCGGCCTGGATCTCCAGCGTACACGCGCCTGCTGATGTTGTGGCTGGTTCGGTGGTGGAGGCAGGGCGCTTGGCCGGGGGAAACCCTTGGCCGCCGGTGGCGGTCACGGCGTCGATGGCGTCCTGGACGCCATTCCCTCCTTGGTGGCGGCGCCGAGGCTAAACCTCCCCTGCCTCCCCCCTTCCCCTGCGCCCGGGTGAAAACCCTAGCCCCGGTGGCTAAGCGGCGGCGGCGCCACAGCGTCGTCACCTTCTTGAAGGCGCCGACTTGGGCATGGGGATGCTGGGTGTGCATGGCGAGCTTGTCTGGTTCCTGGTGGCGGCCCGCCTGACTACTGTGTCGCAGCTCCGGGCAGTGTCTCGGGGCTGCGGTGCTTCTCTTCCGGCCGTGTCTCCTATGGGGACCTCGCCCTTCCTCACCTTGTACATGTCGTGGTGGAGCGGTACTTCATCTCACTCATTGATGGCGGCGAAGATCGGCGGCATGGCGCTGTGGAGGCTCGCCGCCCGATGCGCGGAGATGGACTCGCGCAGGAGGAGGTTGCTGTCTGGCGTCATGGTGACGTCGATGGCAGAGTGGCCAGTCAAGGTAGAAGCCTCAATATGATCTGAAGACGTACCTGTGGAAGATAGCGATGACGACACACGAGTGCGTCTGACCGGATTGTGCCCCAGACCCGGTATGTGGCTCGGCTGGGGCTTCCGAATATGTTTCGGTTTTCGGCTTTTGATGTTAGGCTTAGGTGAGTGGTTTGGGTAGTGGCCCAGCTAGCACCCCTTCATCATTTTGGATAGAAGTACCGACATGTGTTGCCAAGATGGTGGATTCAGACTCATTGTTGTAATACTTTCTAAGGTCTTGAGAATAATCAATAAAGTGGCCGTATGCATCTCCCAGATGCAGAGGCCGGGGGTCATCCTCCTTTTCTAAAAAAAAGGAGGAGCCGGCGGCGTGTGCCGGCGCCCGGGTGGCCGGGTGCGGTATTGTGACGGTGTCACGGGGAGGAGCGCCCGTAGTCAAGCCCCGGGGATGTAGCCATATCAGTGAACCTCGTTAACAAATCTCGGTGTCGTGCTCGCGTGATTGCTTGGTCCTTGGATGATCAACGGTATGCCTCGGATTTATTCTAACAAGTGGTATCATGAGCTAGGTATGAGGCGATGACGTTCGAGTTGATCTAGAGGATGGAGAAGCAGTTGTGTGTTTGGATGCCTTGGCAGCGGCGAGTTGCAGAGGGTATCGAATCAACAGAAGGCGCGTGTGTGTACTAGTAGCAGACTAGACGTGCGGCGGTCGATCGGCGGATCGATCGGGCGAGCGTACATAGGCTGAATCGTGCAACAGAAGGTGGAGGCGGACACACGGGCGGATCGGTTGATCAGCAGTGCGTGGCACAGGAGGGCGGGCCCGAGTAGGGTCGGCTGGTGCGCGCAGCTGTGGCCCAAGTGGAGGCAAAGCCTGTTGCACATGCGGAGCTGGATGGTGCTGCCTGTGCATGTTTCGAGATTTGTTTTGGTGAAAAAAAGGACACCGTTCCGCTGCAATCAAGGGAGTGAAGTCTGAAACAAACCCTATCTTTGTACGACCCGTCGGAATCTAACCCCCAACTCCTAATCCCTGAAATCGACACCCCCACCTCTCAAATCCCAGTCGTCACAGCCCTTAAGCCCATTCCCAAACAGGGATTGCTGAGTCAGCCTGGGGGTGTGGGTCCACTGGTCGCAACGCGGGCCAAATCTGGTTGAGCCGGCCCAGCTCCACCTCCCCGTCGCTCTCTGTCCCCCCCTCGCCTCCCTTCCCTGCAGCCTGACGCGTCAACTTCTCCGCGGCGGCCATGGCGAAGGACAGATGATCGCGGCCATCTCCGACGAGCACTCCACCAGAGTAGAATCAGGTATGTGATGTTCTTCCTTCTATTGCGCTTGGCCTTTTTCCCCCTCTCTATGGGATAGGTTTAGGGTTCTACAGTGAGATCAAGTTGGGGTTTTTGGGTGTTTGAATCGGCCGACAATCACTGATGCATTAGTTGCTTTGCTTGTAATGTAGGGTTTTCTTGTTGAAATCATGGACCCGGCAGAGATCTTGAATGTTAGATTTCACTTTGGGGGTCAACTCATACGAATTGGTTCAAGTCTAGATTATGTTGGGGAGAAACTGGAATGTCAGAGATTGAGCGGGACAAGCTCTCTTTGCAGGAGTTGAAAGGGTTTTTAGGAGATCATATGGCAGTGAAGGAGAGCATGAAGTACTATTTCCTGTTGCCTGGCAGAGATTTGGTAAATGGATTGCTTTTTTTTACATGATGATGGTGGCTGCATGAAGATGTCTGACTACATTACAGAGGGGGGAGTTGGTGAAATATATGTGGAGTACAATGGTGAAGAAGAAGAACAAGGAGAAATAGACAGTGGGTCAGATTTTGAGGATGAGCTTGATGAACTGATGAACATTGGCAATGAAGAAGAACCTGATGCAGTTATCACAGCTGAAGATTGTAGTGCTGAAGTCAATGATAATGTCAATGCCACTGAACAGACTGGTACTGCAGGAGAAATTATTGAGCATATATTTGTTCCTGATGTAGGTGGTGCGATTTCTCAGGTGATAAACAGTCCATTGAAGCAAAATGTGAGAGTTGATTATCCTACTCAGAGTTCTCAAGTTCTTAATGTAAGTCAACCATGTCAAGCAGCCCAAGACATATCTGGTTCAGTTGCTAAAGTGGCAGAAAATGGTTCAGATTCAGAGGACTCAGAGGACTATGAGTATGTGCCACATACTGATGATAGTGGGGAAGAATCAGAGGTTGTTGAGATGAGAAAACATGCAAGAAAATTTAGGAAAAAGATGGGAGATTCCAAGATGTGGGCTGATGCAGATGCAACAGGGGCCGTGCCCATTGATTTGGTAGCAAATGTGGAGGAAGTTGTGGAGGACATGGAGTTTGAGTCATCAGATGAAGACTACTCCTATGATGAGGATGAGGATGGCAACATGGTTAGGAGGAAGAGCCAGTTTGTGAGGTTTAACCCAGACTCTGACATTCCTCATTTTAGTCTTGGAATGGTTTTTAAAAGCAAGAAACAATTGACTAGAGCTGTGAAGAGATATGGGCTTGCTACCAAAAGAAGCATTTCATTTTTAAAGTCAGAGGAGGCCAGAGTTAGAGCAAAATGTGATTGGCCTGGGTGTCCCTGGATGTTGTATGCAGCTAAGACCAACAGGTGTTCTAGGTTTCAAATCATCACATTTGAAGATGAATACCAATGTGCACAAAAGAGAGACAACAAACTGGTTACTGCTAAGGTCATTGCCAAAAGGTATGAGCACTTCATCCTGGCAAATCCTTTGTGGAAGATTGATAGTATGAAAGCCATAGTGATGAAAGACATGTTTGCTGATGTGTCCATTTCAAAGTGCAAGGCAGCAAAAAAACTTGTACTTGACCAGCTGATGAGTGGTATGAAAAGTGAGTACAACAAGGTGTTTGATTATCAGTTGGAACTTCTTAGGAGCAACCCTGGGAGTACTGTGGCTGTTTGCTTGGATCCAAAAGAGAAGGAAGAAAATATTTTTCAACAATTCTATGTATGTTTCAATGCTATGAAGCAATGGTTTAAAGCTGGGTGTAGGAAAGTGATTGGGCTAGATGGTTGTTTTTTCAAGGGAGCCTGCCAAGGTGAGCTACTGGCTGCAATAGCCAGGGATGCAAACAACCAAATGTATTCAGTAGCTTGGGCTGTTGTGGAGACGGAGACAAATGAGAGTTGGGCCTGGTTCATTGGTCTTTTAATCAAAGACTTGGACATTAACGATCAAGGAGCTGGATGGGTCTTTATTTCTGATAAGCAAAAGGTTAAATTTATTTACTGCCTTATTCAATTATTGAAAAGGTTTAGTCGTGTCGATGGAGCGTCAACACGACTACTTGACTACTTTCCGCTTCGTCGACATGTACCTAGCCACATGACTACTTGACGCTCCGTCGACACGACTAAACCTTTTTTGATATGTACTGTGTCACTCACTGTAGTTGTCCTAGTCCTTGTGTCACTGTACTGGTCCTAGTCTTGTCTCATTGTACTAGTCCTAGCCCTACTACTTTATTTTACTAATAAATACTTATG
The DNA here is from genome assembly GCF_002162155.2 of Triticum dicoccoides. Lineage (NCBI taxonomy): Eukaryota > Viridiplantae > Streptophyta > Magnoliopsida > Poales > Poaceae > Triticum > Triticum dicoccoides. The sequence goes on along the minus strand of NC_041390.1, from coordinate 61,261,429 downwards.
TCTACTACAGGGCTTAATTAACAGCATGAGAGACTATCTGCCTAAGGCAGAGCATAGGATGTGTGCTAGGCACATCTATGCTAACTGGAGAAAGAAGCATAAAGATCATCAATTGCAGAAAAGGTTTTGGGCAATTGCTAAGTCTGCAAACAGAGAAGACTTCAACTACAACAAGGCCAAGCTTGCTCAACTAACTCCAGAAGGTGCAAAAGATATCATGAAGACAGACCCAAAGCATTGGGCTAGGGCTTTCTTTCCAATAGGAGCAAATTGTGAGTCAGTTGACAACAACCTTTGTGAATCATTTAACAATGCCATCATAGAAGCTAGGTTCTACCCCATTATTTCACAGCAAGAAAAGATTAGGAAAAAAATGATGGTTAGAGTTCAAGAGCAGAAAACCAAGAGTGAGAAGTGGAATGGCATAATTTGCCCAAACATCTTCAAGAAGATTAAGGCCAATATCAAGAGAACTCAGTTCTTGGAGGTGATCTGGAATGGAAAGGATGGTTTTGAGGTGAAGCATTTGAATAGCAGAGGCAGGAGGTACACCGTTAACCTTGAGAAATGGACTTGTTCATGTGGTTACTTTCAGCTTGCAGGCCTTCCTTGTTGTCATGCAATTTGTGCTATCTATAAGAGTGGAAGAAAAGTAGAGGATTTCATTGACAGGTGCTACTACATTGATACTTTCAAAAAAAATTATGAGCATTGCCTGCAACCAGTTGAAGGAGAAGAAAGCTGGCCTGTGTCTCAAAACCCTAGGCCAGTAGCACCTGGCTACATTGCCATGCCAGGAGCCAGGAAAAAGAACAATGATAGGAAGAGAGAAGAGGGGGAAGCACCCAAGGGGAAGAAACTGAGCAAGCATGACATACAGATCACATGTGGAAGTTGTGGTGGTTAGGGGCACAACAAAACTTCCTGTAAACGGAATGGAGATAACACAAAAAAAACAAAGTCATATCTTGGGAAGAGAGGGAGAAAAGTGAGGGAAACAGAGGTAATTTTATTTTCATGCTGTGTTGGTCTTTTACAAAAAAAAGTGCAATTGTTGTTTGACTGATCTATTTTCCTTGCAGCAAGCACAGACAGATGCATCTACAAGCAAGGCTGCAGCAACTAGAGCTTCAGGCCCAACAAGATCTCAAGCTGCAGCAAGGTCTCAATCTGCAGCAAGATCTCAAGCTGCACCCTCTCAAGCTGCAGCAAGCTTTCAAGCTACAACATCCAGGTTTAGACCTCCTAGAAGTTCATCAACAACTAACAATGATGTCCCTAGAGGTAGCACAACTGCAGTTAGAGGGAGAGGCAATGGCAGAGGAAGTGTGGGAGGAACTGGGAGAGGGAGAGGCAATGGCAGAGGAAGTGTGGGAGGAACTGGGAGAGGGAGAGGCTCAGAAACTGGGTTTACGGCCTTCTTTACAGCTAGTGGGAATTACTAAAGCTTATGGTGGATGGAGTTGTCTACATGAGAGCACTCTCTGCATGACCTACTACTCATGGAGTTGCCTTTTGGATGCTACTGTCAGTGTGTACTAGTTACTATTAATAGCTGAATTTTAGAACTCTTCTTGCTATAAAAAAGTGCAAATGTTCTTGCTGTTACATAAAGCATAATAGAAGAATTATTGAGCTCTACTTGCTGTTAAATGAAGTATAATAGGAGAATTTTTGAGCTCTACTTGCTGTTAAATGAAGCACAATAGCATAATAGAATTTTAGAACTCTTCTTGCTATAAAGAAAGTGCAAATGTTCTTGCTGTTACATAAAGCATAACAGAAGAATTTTTGAGCTCTACTTACTGTTAAATGAAGCATAATAGCGGAAATTTTTAGCTCTACTTGCTGTTAAATGAAGCACAATAGCAGAATTTTTTTAGCTCCACTTGTTGTCAACTGAAGCACAATAACAGAATTCTTTAGCTCAACTTGCTGTTAAATAAAGCACAGTAGCATAATTTTTTAGCTCCACTTGCTATCAAATGAAGCACAATAGCAGTTTTTTGAGCTCTAGTTGCTGACAAATAAAGAGGGAGAGCAATTATACATCAGCATCATGAGTTGATTTAGTAAAGAAACATCAGCTCAATCTTACTTAGAATCAAAGTTCACTATTAATAGAGTACCACCTAAGTTTATTTTAAATTTTAATGTATCAAACTTCTCCTTTGACAAGTTATCTTTTTTGCCAACTCTAATGTAAGAGATACTGTATATCAAAGGAACAGAACAATATTTTGCTATTACTCCTGTGAATATTGTGTGATGTTTGCAAAATGTTTTGATCTCTTCAGGTGATTTTCAGGTTTCACTAAAACTAGGACTCTGAATATCTTGTGATTTTTTACTAAAAAGCACTTTCACCAATTTGTGATTTCCCTAGTGTGTGCGATTGAAAAGCAGAGTGCATAGCTCGCATACTTCAAAGTTCAGTAGATAGCTACTAGTACAGAGGTAGATCAAGCAATGAATCATCACTCACCTTTGCCTGTTTAGTTTGCATCGTGTTCGCAACTTCTAGTGCGACTGCACGACCTCCGGCGGAATCTCGGCCACCGGCTGCACGCGCTGCAGCTCCACCATCCACCATATCCCAGGGAGCGGGTCAGCCAGAACTTTGGCCTGCCGTTGGGTGCGCCGGAGGTGGGCAGCACTAGCTGCAACGGCCACCGTCTTGCCGCCAGCAGCCAAGGCCACGGCCGAGCGTGGCGCAGCGTGCCTGACACGAGCGAGCAGAGCGCGCCTGAGGCAAGCGAGCAGAGCACGCCTGAGACAACGGCCCCAGCGCGTCGGAGACGGGTGTGGCTACCGTGGCAGCTCCGGGCGGAGACGAGCATCAGAGACGGACGACTCTATACAGCTCCGGTCTTGCCGCCGGCCACGGCCCTGAACGGCGGATTTTACTTGGTCAGAATCCTCCCTCTCAGTGGAATGAGTGGCTGTGAGCGGCAGCAACGGACCAGCGGTACACTGGGATAAGGCAAAGAACAATTATTTTCAGAAACCCAACCCCATTAATCACCAAACCCTGCCGACTGCGGTGCCACGTCACCAATCCCACTCTTAAAACGGGCTTAAGGGCTGTGACGACCGGGATTTGAGAGGTGGGGGTGTCGATTTCAGGGACTAGGAGTTGGGGGTTCGATTCCGATGGGTCGTACAAAGACAGGGTTTGTTTCAGACTTCACTCCAGTCAAGGTGTTGCTTTGGTGTTTGTCTTGTCGCCGGAGCATTGACTTGATGGCTACCAAATTGGATTGATTAAGTACGTGTGCAAAGGAAGAAAAGAATAGTTCGTGATAGCTAAGGTGGTTTGCTACAGGCAAATAAGAAGGCTCCGGGTACTATTTCTTTGGAGTTCTTTGCTTTGTACGTGGATCGTGTATGGTACGGATGCAGCGATGGCGTTGTTTGGCATGATGGCCCAACAGAAATCAGGACAGATGATGTGCGCACAAGGCTCGTGAAGTCTGAAGCATATCGTGTAGTGAATAGTTCGGCTGGGTTGGACTGGACAGTCTGACAGATCGACGCAAGTCGGTTGGTACAGAAAACGGTGGTGGGATCGGCACGACGACATAGGAGCGTGATGCTGATGGTGACCGACTTCTAGGCGTGGAAACACGTGGCGCAGGCCCGATGGCTTGTGTGGCTTCAACAAGACTATGGCGCGTGGTTGATTCAAGGTGATGTACACACAGAGTTTGAAGCCGACGGGGCGCGAGGGTGGACTGATCATCTACCATGGAGTCATGTTGAAGGTGGAGCTGGATTGAGGGGCTACGATGTAAGGATCCAGGGAATCGAAGCCTATTCAGCAAAGGGGGAAAAGCGAGTGACACACAATTCGGATTGGAGCCCAAGGGTCTGATGAAAGTGTGAAACTCGTCATCGGTCGGTGATGATCGGTTGTACTCTGCAGTGGGGGTTGAGTGGTGTGGTTTTGCGACCCTTGAGACTCGACCGGGACAGCGGAGGCTCGACGCGGTAATAGCGGCGAGGCGTGCGGTACGCACGGACATGGAGACGGGCCAGGGCTCTGGTGGTCATACATGTGGTGAGACAACTGCGAATTTGACTCGGGATGACTACAAGCAATGGTGAAATTATTTCAAGTTTCAGACAGGCGGTCAAGAAAGGAGCGGTGATGTTGAGTTCAGGTAACTCTTATGTGTGACACCCAATATGTGAGTTGTTCACTTTCACGCAGGTCAGTGATCGGTGTGTGATGGCATTGGACTGATACTCTGGAAGTTGGGAGCACAAACTAGGGTGACAAGGAACTTAATTTTGCTCAAGTGTTGACTGTGGTCAAGAAAAGGAGGGACTACAAGTTGTAAGTGGAGTTACATGGAGTCTTTGGAGTAGCAGCGGTACTCATGGGATAAGCTCAAGTCCAATGTACATGAAAATTTGACACATGAACGAATTCAAGATGGTGGAGAATATTCGCCAAGGTGGAGTTTGTTAGGGTTGTGTCGAATATTGTGTACAAGGTAGGTTACAGTTGGACTTGTAATTGTATTGTGTTTACATAGGATGTGGAGTCGTGTCCTAGTAGGACACTTGTATCCTAAGCCTCTCTTATATAGCGGGGGTAGACACACGATGTAACCTATGCCAACATAATAGCACAGACGCGCAAGGGGGAGCCGGCGGCGTGTGCCGGCGCCCGGGTGGCCGGGTGCGGTATTGTGACGGTGTCACGGGGAGGAGCGCCCGTAGTCAAGCCCCGGGATGTAGCCATATCGGTGAACCTCGTTAACAAATCTCGGTGTCGTGCTTGTGTGATTGCTTGGTCCTTGGATAATCAACGGTATGCCTCGAATTTATTCTAACAGGAAGAAAAGATGGCCGTCGGTATACAAACTGATGCAATTTCCCCTCAATGGACGGGTGTTTTGATCTCAAGAGAAATTGCATATATACTTCCAAGTGCCCATCAATCAGTCTCTATGGATATGCATGCAAAAGCAAAATAAAGGAGAAAGAAAGCAGTGGAGAGGTATATTCTGTTCTTCTCGGCGCCACTGTCCATCTACGTGGAGTGGGCAGCCTAGGAAAAGATGACGTTTGTCATGTCAAATCGCCGATTGCCCCACTCCCAAACTAAAACTAGTGGATTCGATAGCACATTAGCACAAATCAATGGTTTTGGTCCATATAAAAAAGCACACATGAATGGAACTGCTAACCGGAAACTCTTGTGTTGAAGAAGAAAAAAAAAGATATAAGAATTTGTTTGTGTGTTTGTTTGGGCTGGTCATGAGCTAGCCAGACTAGCTAGGTTCAGTCAAGATGAGTATTGACAAGAGAGGACCGCCAGCTGGATGAGATTCGTTAAAAGTTACTACCAGTCTCATAGATCGTACAGTAACTTAGTAGTGGCGTGGAACTTACCGCTTTGGTGTGGTGTTTGCTTTTGGTTCGATCATGAAAAGCACTCGAACGATCCACCTCTTTTGGTCATTCCCGGCGACTAGTATGCTTTGCTTTTTTTCTTTCATCATCTTTTGCGAGAGACGAACTTTGGATGCAGATGCTACGGCAAAACTTGAACTGCACTTGCTGCATAATTTAGCAGCATTCACAGCACTGCGCGACTGGGAATGAATTGGTCTGAGGAACTTGCCTAGATCCTGTCGCGTTGGAAGTTGATTACGCTTAAAAAATGAACATGTAAGCGAGGAACACTCATGCATCCGTACGTGGAGCTCAACGTACGTAGGATCACAATCTGGCACGGTAAATTAGCATATAATGGTTATTTTCTTTCTAGGCAGATCCTGTGATGATACCATCCCCTGAGTCCCAACCCCAGTGATTTCCTTTCATCAACTTTGCCAACGTGCCATTATTATGGGGTCTAAACATATGCTATAATTCTAAGTTTTTAACTAACCTGTACTAGATAAAGGCACGCATGGAAGGAAGCGAGACTATAGGATAGAGTAGCCTCTGTAAAGACTCGCAGACTATAAATTAGCCGGAGACTGTCAGCGTCGCCGGGATCGATACGATTCAGCTGAGACGGAGGTGAGAAAGACGCATGATTTGTTCGGGCTCACGATCCGCCGGCAGGCATCATGTGCACCGCAACAATATCCACCGAGGATCACACGCACGCACACGCACAGGTGCCATCCTGCCATGGCATGACCACCAGTCCACCACCATGAATGAATGAATCAAATAGACGAAGCTAGCAGCGAGCCCAAGAAAGAAGAAATAAAGGGGAGCAAAGCCTTCTCTTCTCCCAATGGACGGTTCGAATTGAAGGAGCACGGTGGAGGAGCTGCATGCATGCCAACAGCTGTGCTCATACAGTTACAAGGAGTACGATCCATTCATTGCATGGCTCCCTAGAGATTCTCCGGGGAAGAGACAAACGCATACTCCAACGACTCTCAGCGAGCATATGGGGGTTCGTCGTCGGATGGGGCGCAGTCAGGCGGATCAAGGAGGCCTGCTAGAAAAAGAACTGCGGATGCGCATTTGCCTGGGAGATGAGACGCTGCAGCAACATTTATGCTGCCTGTAATCGAGGTTGATGCAGCCTTAAGAGCTGCTTCTGGAGTGGCAGTATTATTCTTGGATGGGCGTCGGACAATGGCAATAGCCGAGGTTTTGTGAACTGTTGTGTGGCATGCATGCATTTTTTTTTGAAATGGAGGCAAAATTTTTGCCTCATCCATTAATTAAGAGAGAAAAGAGTTTGTTACAAGTCACTCAATACACGGCATGAGATCACTCTCGCAAAATAAGAGGCTTCGTCAAGCACAAAGATCGTTCATGCCATCGTTGCCTGCTCAAGGGACACTGCAAGGCCGACTGCAGAAACCCATTTACCTGTCTTCGTTGCCGACAGATCGGACATCGGGCTCGGGTCTGCACCAACTCTCCAGCGCCATCCTCGACACCTCGGGTTGCGCCTCCATCTGCTGGCGAGGCCCGCTCTCGCGTCAGACAGGAGCTGGCGCCGCGTTGCCGCGAAGACAACGGACGGCACCGGCGTGATGATGATCGCAACCGGAGCGGCCGGGCCAGGGGCTGCAGGGACTGGCTGGACGAGTCGTGCCACCGCCGAGATGACCGAAGGGACCTCTCACTGTGCTGTGGGGACGGGCAGTCCAACACGGTGATTGGCGAGGCGCATGTGCGCTCGTCACCGCCATCCCCTCGCACCACCTCTGAAGACATCATCGAGATCCACACCATGTCTCCGACCCCTGGGTGGCTTCAGATGGCCGTGCCTTGCTTTGGTGCCTCCATTGGCTTGGCGACCTCGCCTCGACCACCACCACCGCCTGTGTCAAGCTGCCAGGTCCAGGAAGATCACAATGAATCTGCAACGCCTACGCCTATGTCGAACTGTCAGGTCCAGGAAGACCACTACGATCACAATGAATCTGCAACGCCTACGCCTATGTCAAACTGTCAGGTCCAGGAAGATCACAATGAATCTGCAGCACCTACGCTTCCTTCTTCAACTTCAGAAATCGCCGCCAGGTCCAGCTTTTCGCCTGATGAGATCATCGCCACGCCAAGTCCTACACCTTCAGATGTCATTGCCACGCCAGGTTCTGCAGAGGTCACCACCCCCACCAGCTCGCCGCCTGATAGCCAGCGCACCCCCATCTTCGTGCCACAGCTGCCGGCGCTGCTGCCAACACCAAGCTCCACCCCCCAAGGCGACCCACTACAAGGAGGAAGACACTCGCGGGCATCACCGGCTTCACTGGCTTCTCTGTCGGCCGCTGCAGCCCAAGACTTCAAGCCAAGAACCGTACCATGCCCATCGCCCAACTGGCGGAGCGGCTACTCTGCCATAGATTGGGGATTGTCGAAGAGGGGGAGACGATCACCGAGAAGGCAATCAGCCAATTCGTGGCTCTGTTCCATGGTCAGCTACCGAACATTACTATTGCCGCACTTCGAGCACTCTTCAGGCTCGACTGCGACCTGACAACGGCTGTGGAAGATGCACTTGTGGACCATGGTGGTGATGTTGGACTGGAGCTCCAAGTCCAAGCCGGCGAAGACGCCTCGACATCTGCCTGATGATGCCTCTCATCTGCTAATGATGTAGCCCATTTTTTGATGATTAGCTGCCCATGCATTATGCTCCTCCTGCCTGTGTTAGGCATGTTTGTGTTGCTTCTGACTGATTGTAGCTGTTGCTTGCAACTTCCTGATGAAGTTGCCTTGTCAAGACCCTTGCGTGTGCTCCCTGTTAGCACCGATGTAGCCAGTGTTTGCCATGAATGAAAACAACCTTTGTATTCTCAATTGGAATGTGCGCGGACTCAATTGCCTGGACCGTCGCTCTCTTGTTCATGAGACAATCGCCGCGACACCTTGTAACATTGTTTGTCTATAGGAGACAAAATTGGTTGCTGTCGATCCTTTTGTGGCTTCCTTCCTTGGTGGCCAAAGATTAAAAAGCTTTGCAGAGCGCCCTGCCAATGGCACCAAAGGTGGTATCCTCCTGCTTTGGAATGCAGACTCCATCAAAGTTGATAGCATCTCAACTGGAACTTTCTTCATCTCTGCTATGATCACCATGGTCAATAGTACCACCTCCTTCAAGCTCACCTCTGTTTATGGGCCTACAAGAAGCAATCTTAAAGACGCTTTTTTCCAGGAGCTTTTGAGCGAAAAGCCCCAGCAAGGTACGAGATGGCTCGTGACTGGAGACTTCAACCAAGTCTATCGTGCCCGTGACAAGAACCGCACAAATGTTGACCGCAGCCGACTGGGGCACTTCTGAAACACCCTCAACTCATGTGAGCTAAAGGAGATACACCTCCAGAACAGAAGATTCACGTGGACGAATGAGCAGGCCAATCCGACAATGAGCAAATTAGATAGCTTTTTCTGCAATCAAGACTGGGATGTGGAATTTGGCTCGCACATCCTTCATGCACTTTCGTCCTCGCTCTCTGACCATTGCCCACTCCTTCTCGCTAGTGACAAGGGGCCGAAGAGACCCAAAACTTTCATATTTGAAAATTTCTGGATCAAAATGCCCAACTTCAAGAAGATAGTACAAGATGCTTGGAATGAAAGGGTGAACCATTCTGAGCCATACCAGGTGTTGTTCCACAAACTTAAAAGAACAAGTCAGCGTCTAAGGACATGGAGCAGAAGTATCTTCTCCAATCGCAAAGTTCAACTTCATATGGCCCTTGAGATCATCCTCCGGCTGGACATGGCACAAGAGGAGAGGCCCCTTAGCTCCGGTGAGCGTGACCTCAGGAGAGAGCTTAAAAGGAAGGCCATGGCCTTGGCTGTTCTGGAAAGAGCCCGAAAGAGACAGTCCTCGTGAATCACCTTGCTCAAAGAGGGAGATGCTAACACTCGTTTCTTTCACCTCCGAATCAACCATCGAAGAAGAAAGAATTTTATCCACCGCCTCAAACATAACAATGGATGGGTCACAAATCATGATGACAAGAAAGATATTGTACAATTTCACTTTGCTAAAGCTATTGGTAAAGGCCCCCCGCGCTGCAAGGACTTCAATTGGTCTTGCATCCCCCGTTCAACTTGCAACCTCTCAGATTTAGATGCCCTGTTCACAGAGGAGGAGGTTCGCGGTGCAATCTATGACCTCCCTAACGATAAGGCCCCGGGTCCAGATGGATTCACTGGGGCTTTCTTCAAGGAATGCTGGGACATTGTCAAACCTGAAATTATGCAAGTGATCAACAATTTCTCTGCCCTTCGTGTCTCCAACCTGCATTGGCTCAACTCCGCTAACATTGCTCTCATTCCCAAAAAAGATGGGGCAGAGGACATATCCGACTTTAGGCCCATAAGTCTTATTCATACTGTTGCAAAGATCATTGCTAAATGATGGCTACCCGCCTTGCTCTTCACATGCCCAACCTCGTTTCCACTACTCAAAGTGCTTTCATCAAGAAACGAAGTATCCATGATAACTTTATGTATGTCCGCAACTTGGCTTGACGGTTGCACCGCAACAAAACACCATCCTTGCTCTTCAAGCTTGACATCAAGAAAGCCTTCGACTCTGTGAGATGGGATTATTTGATGGACTTGCTTCGTCACCACCAGTTTCCGAGCCGGTTTCGAGATTGGGTCTCCGCCCTCCTATCCACGGCCTCATCTAGAGTTTTGCTAAGTGGTGTTGCTGGTGATCCAATTAAGCATGGTTGCGGTCTTCGACAAGGGGATCCTCTCTCCCCTCTGCTCTTTGTCCTTGCTATTGATCCGCTCCACCACATCCTCGCCAAGGCTACCGAGCAAGGCTTGTTGCATCCTCTTCGTGGTCGGCCCATCCGTGCATCCTTGTATGCGGATGCTGCTGCTATCTTTGTGGCGCCGATCAAGGATGATATTCACTACTTGGCTTTGACTTTGAGCTCCTTTGGGGAGGTTACTGGCCTGGTCACCAACTGCGCCAAAAGCCTTGTGGCGCCCATTCGCTGTGGAAACATCGACCTCGACAACATACTACAGGCCTTCCCGACAGTCCGTACTACTTTCCCCATGCGATATCTTGGTATTTCGTTGTCGGTCACAAGACTAAAGCGCATCCACTTTCAGTATTTGGAGGACAAGGTGGCAGGCAAGCTTCCGCCTTGGTCGGCGATGCATGTGGCTACACCGGGGCGCATTATTTTGGTCAAGGCCGTGCTCACTGCCATTGCCATTTACTACCTCACGCCTCTAGATCTTCCGGTTGAAGTGATGAAGAAGATCGATAGCCTGCGACGTGCCTACCTTTGGGCGGGCTGTGATAAGGTGACCGGCGGAAAATGTAAGGTTAATTGGGATCTCGTCTGCAAGCCCAAGATTTATGGTGGACTGGGAGTGCTCAACCTCCAAAAATTTGCAACCGCCCTGCGTTTGCGTTGGCTGTGGCACGAATGGGATGAACCACCTAAGACTTGGTCTGGCTCTGGAACACCTTGCACTAGCAACGATAAAGATCTCTTCGCGGCTGCTACACGGGTGTGCATTGGAGATGGAAACAAAGCTAAGTTTTGGAAATCTCCATGGTTGGACAGCCTCCGGCCTAAAGATATTGCACCAAAGATTTTTGAGCTGTCAAAAAAGAAAACGTTCTTGGTCAGGAAAGCTCTTGACAACAACCTTTGGGTCCGCCAAATTGACACTCGGCAGGGGCTAACCTTGGACCATATTCAACAATTTGCAACACTTTGGGAGATGCTTGCGGATGTAAACCTCAACCAGGGTAGCCAAGACACAATATCTTGGAAGTTCACCAACAGTGGCGAGTACTCCGTCTCCTTGGCTTACATGGTGCAGTTTGTCGGTCTCTCATTTTGCCCAATGAATGCTACAATCTGGAAGATGTGGGCTTCTCCGAAGTGTAAATTTTTTGCTTGGTTGATCTTCCAGAATCGTGTTTGGACAGCCGATCGTTTGCTGCGCCGAGGTTGGCCAAACTGTAATTTGTGCCCTCTCTGCAAGCAAGTGCAAGAATCTGCTACTCACCTCCTATCCCAATGTAGGTTCACTGTCCGGATTTGGACTGAAATTTGCACTTGGCTTGGCATCCTTGACTCATCATCAATGATTTGGCGTCATGAAGACTCAGTTAAAGATTGGTGGCTTAAGGCGGTTAGTGGGGGAGGTGACCATAGGAAGGCCACCGCCTCTTTGATGATGCTTGTCTCATGGGAAATTTGGAAGGAGCGCAATGCAAGAATTTTTCAGAATGTCTCCGCTCCGACCTCTTTTGTTATTGCGAAAATCAAGGAGGAGGCTCATCTTGGGACTTTGGCAGGAGCGAAGCAGCTTAGTATTGTTATGTCGCGAGAGTAGACCTTTTCGTTTTTGCCGCCCCGCGGCTATGTCTAAACCTTCTTCTTAATCAATGAAAATGACAAGTCCTTTGCCTTGTTTCAAAAAAAAAAATAAGAGGCCCTAATTTTTTGCACCGGCGATGACCCAAAAGTTGGCCTCAGTATCGACGGAGTCAAGCAGTGTAGGTGGAGGGGCGACGATCCACGTAACAAGCATGGTGAGGGACGCCTTGGCATGCATTATGGTCTCTGCAGTGCAGTGAACCCACAAATATCACTAGCCCACCGCCCGGCCCAGCTAGCACTCTGCCGTGTCTGCAACTCTGCAAGCATACATAGGTGTGGTTACTTCTGTCCTACATACAATACAAATGGATGGAACAAAATTCAAACGAAATCGAGCAGCAGTTTGTTCGTCTGTCTGCCGTCTCCTGATGCAGATGGTGACCACGCATTGCACGCGCCACGCGATGCTCCAAACGAACAGGCGAGGTGGTGCACACTGTCACACTTCTGCAATTTTTCTGCTTTGCGGGGAACACGGTTGCATATTCAGGGTCTCTACTGACGAACGTACGCGCACCGAATCTCAGAGATCGCTCGCGACCGCAAGTCACCAGACGGATCAAATCAAACCGACGAACAAGCGACACCAGACAGGAGCAAATGGCAGACGACGCAGCCGTAAATGCCATGGCTAATTTGCTCCCGAATTCTATCACCGATTAACTGCCCAATTACCTACAGACCTTATTACGTCGACCGGCGTAATGAATCCACAGCCTTGTGCACCCAAAAGCTCGGCGGATTCAGTGGAAATTTCGGCTGGTCCTTCTCTGATTCTCTTTCTCTCACGCTCGTACTCGAGGGCAAAGCATACCTCCGATACGTGCTCATCATAGTACGCTTGCTTTCCGAAAGCGGCTGCTGGCTGAGTTGAGCCTCTACTGTCCCGGCGCTTTGAGCAAATTATTAAAGCCGGCCTGGTCGTGATGCAACAACGAAACAGAGCTACGAGAGAAATGCTTTGCTTGTTTGGGATGGGAAACAAAAACGCTGAATCCCATACGGTGAATTCCGGTCGGCCTCATTTCCTGACCTGCCCTAGGCAGCTTGCGTTGCAGTAGCATAGCAAACTGCACCCCGACACGGTGATGCAGCGACGTCAAACGTCACGGGACACAACGAAGACAAAGAAAGTTCAGACGAATCAACTCCTTGCAACCTATAAACAGGGACTACCTAAAAGAACAAAATTCAGTTTGTTTTAAATTTGTGGGTGGCTTCAAAAACGGCGATTTTTCTTGCTCCGGAGGTGCCGCGCGCGGTGGTGGTGGAGCACATGCATGTCGCACGCAGAGCAAGGCAGCAGAACATCGCAGGCGGTATATATATGCTGTGGTCTTTTGCTATCTGTCTCAAAGTCACTTTTCCTTGATCCAGAGATGCAGTCGAAGGAGACTTTCCTCTCGCAAAGCCATTCATCAATAGCTGACTAGCATTGTATTAGGGCGACTCCAACCCAAAATGCCCAATGGAGCTCGGTCTCCATGGAGGCCGAATTTCCAATTTTCAATTTCCAATATTTTTTTGAAAAAAGTACACATATACTTAGCGACATAATGCACAACTGTGTAAATTTTCAGCTTCAAATACATTAAGGCCTCCTTTGGTTCATAGGATAGAAATGTTGTAGGAATAGGAAAATCATAGGAAATGGGATGACATGCATCTTAATTCCTATAGAGAAAGAGATGTCATTTGATGTATGGGATAGGAAATTTTCTATTGAGTCTTAGCTAATGTTTTTTTCCTCCAAAATATGAAGAATTGATTCCTATCTTACATAGGAATATGAATCCATTCCTACAAACCAAAGGGCCTCAAAGGAAATTTTTCTATGCAAATCCTATCCTATAGAAATCCTATGACATTCCTACAAACCAAAGGAGGCCTAAAATGAGTGCTACACAAGAAAAAATACAAATCTGAGGCTTTTTAATAGATGCACTATTCATCCTCAAACTCCATGAATTTGTCTTTTTTCAAAGATCGTATTACAAGGTATCTCATCCTGAAAATTTACACATACACATCACATCCTTATTTACATATACAATTGTTTTCAGTTTTTTTTTGAAACTGAAAAGTTTGGATTTTGTTTTTTTTTCAAAATGTTCGACCTCCGTGGAGGCCGAGCTCCAAACCGCCTGACTTGACTCCAACGCTATACATTAATTCAAACATGTCAAACCTTCGTGAACATGTTGGGACAACCATCATATCCGATGCACCAATCATCTGCTCTAGTTCAAATGGATAATTCAAAAGGATAGACGAAATACAAGCAAACCGGGCAATATTTATTAAATTTAGATATATTTATAAGAAGACCAATGACATAGGACTTAGATTGTAACACCCACGATGCGGCTATATCTTCCACGTGTCGAGGCACGACTTAGAGGCATAACCGCATGGTGGTTTAGTCGCAAGTGGGTGCTACAAGTTGGTAATCAGAGTCATCCCCGACTTAGGAGCCCCCTGCTTGATCGAATCGCTGACGTTGTTGAGTCTAGAACAAAATGTTTTGAGTCTTAGGATTATATATATTGGAGAGTAGGATTCTTTTTACTCCCCAGTCCCTTCGTCGCTCTGGTGAGGTCTCCTGACGTAGAAGTTTTGACTTTTCTCTCCTCAAATTTCACTAATTGTTTTAGGATAACACGGGTATCTTGGAATCGTTCCGATATTCTTGTGACGAGAACATTGTTCTTGGTGCCTCCTGACATTTAGGGGTTGTGGCAGTGTCCCGGGGAGTTGAGCTCCGAGGTGTTGTCGTCACAATTTTATCATTGCAGTTCTGGAATACCTGAGTTCGCCGACATTGAAAATCTCTTTTATGCAGTTGTTGGTGAGATAACCTCGATGCCACCCAGTACTGGGGCGGGAGTTCAGGAGTATTGCCATAGCTCGTATAACGGATGCTTTTTGAAGGTTGAGGTACACGATTTTTGAAGGTTTCTTGGTTATGTGGTGAAGACTGGATATAGCTGGATGTAGGGATTGTTAGTTTGGGTGAGATATTATGCTTCCCCTGTATCCCCAACACCTGATTGCACAATCAGAAAGTTTCAGGAGTTTATAGGTGGGAATTCAAGTATCTGGTAGGATATCTTTCCAACAGACACATGATACGATATGGGATCTATCATATGTTTGTTTCCGGTTTATCATGCAAACTAAATCCTTTGCTTTTGTTTTCAGTTGTGGTATTCGAGTTGCTTCAATGTCAAATGTGTTTCCATATCTTTTTCCTATATGGTGTTCTCATATTTCTATGGGAGTGCTAATCCTTTTTCGATCATCAAAATGGTCATTCCAATCCTTTTCAACCGATGTGCTTCTCTCGAAGTTAATCATATCCTTTCAATATTTGCGAGATCAATACTCAGTTTTCTCAACGGTATCCATTCCATCTGCCCCAAGTTGCCTTTGTTTTCCCGCCATCCCACCCTTTTACTTTAAGGAATCAGATTTCTTAATCAACTATCCATTTTATTCATGTGAAATCTCTTCATCCTTTTCTTTCAAGTTTCGATCCGGTGATCTATCCTTCAAGCAACGGAGCTTCAAGTGGATTCAATTCAACCTTTGTCGATCATATCATTTTCTCGTTTCAAATGCCTTCTCATGTCGTTGCATCTCTTAATCGTCCACCTCTCACTATTCATTTGTTCCGAAATGCTGAAGATATCTCAAAAGATTTGCGTTTCCATTCCTAATCCGTTCAAGCTCTTTCAAGATTGTTATCTCATTCAAGCCATTTAATTCAACCGGTGCAATCTCTTTTTCAAGTAATCGCTCAACGGTGTATCTTTTGAGTGGGCCCTAACCCACAGGTCTTTTCCCAGGATCTTACCTGACTCGTCTTATTTTCCCGGAGTTACTCTCAAATTTTTATCCAAATTTGACGTAAGAATGAATTATCATCAGTCATATGTATTTCTCCAAGATCTGTCAAATTCTTTTCATCGTTGGCTCAACCTCTTCGCTTTTGATTCACCCGGAGTGTCTAAACAATTCTTGGTGGTGTTTCTCGTCGTCATTCTTGGATTTTGAAGACCGAAGAAGAGTTCCTTTTAAACCCTTACCGTTCTTCCAAAGATTCGTGATTCTAACTTGCTGCCATCCTCTCATAATTGTTTTCGATTGTGAGAATTCTTTTCACCCATCCGGAGCAATTCATGAGTCTTTTCAGTTTGATTCTCCGGAGGCCATCATTTCAGAAGATTTATTCGTTCTTTCCAATCTTACCGGTGAATCGTTCAAATATCCTCTAATCAGTTCATGATCTCTCCGTTCTCATGTATCTAAATCCCCTCAAGTATCTTCTTTCGTTTTTCCAATTCTTCCTGGTGTTTCTTTATCTTTTCTTCGTTCACTTTCAATTCTTACGATGCCTTGTTCAAGATTCATCTTCCTATGTTCTCATATCAATGCATTTGTGCTTTCCGAATCCTACTGGTGGTTCGTTGAAGACCTTCCCAAGTTGAGCAAGAGTAAATTCAATTCCTTCTTCCGGAGTTTGTTCATGGGGAAGAGATTCTTGGTTCCAAGTTGCTTCATCTTTTCTTTTCCAGAGTTCAAGCTTCCCGCTTTATCTCGTCGTGAAGCTCCATCTAAATCATCACAAGGCTTCACCTTATGTTCTCAACTTCCTTTTTTTTGGATCATTTTTTTATTACCGGAGTTCTTCATGAAGAGTCAACATGGTGGTTCATCAAGGATTCTTTTCATTCTCTAATTGTTCTGCAAGTTTTCTCTCGAAGTTATGATCCACCAAGCTATACTCAAAGATAAACATGGTGTTCAACACATGTCTTGTTTTGAGGGGTTCAAGTATTCTTCATCGTGCATTCCGTCGTGCAATTCTTTATACCTTATCTTCTGAGGTGGTGTTATGTCATTCTTGACAATCTCCCTTCGTGGTTCATGATTCACAAGTTGTCCGGAATGACATATTTTAAACCCATCATTTTCAATTCGTTCACGAGATCTTTTCAACCCATCAATCTCTTCAATGGAGTTATCTTGGGTTATATTGCACCTAAAGCCTTCCCTAAGGATTGTTGCTATTTATGGTGCTTATAAATGACCCAAGTTCTTCATTTATCCTCCCGGTGAAAATAAGTTTCTCGTATCCTTGCTTATATCAATCCAATCTATTGTTTCCGTAGTGGCAGAATTTCGCCTCAATTTTGAGAAGTTTTCCATAATCCCACTGCAAGCTTATTCGTTTCGTTATTGGTTTTTCCAACAACTCCGTTTTAACCTTCTTGGAAGGGTGCTTTACTAGCTCATATGTGACAGAAGTTGGCATTTTCTTCTCCATTCTTTTATTTCTATGATCTATCTTCTATTCTTTCTTCCGGAGGCTTTGTGATGTTGCTCTTTTCTCTCATCATCTCGAATGGTGAGGATCGTGTTCTTTTCGTGCTTATCTATTCAACCGGAGTGTCGTGCCCACTTTTCAAGTTCTTCCCATCCTGTCAGGTGGTGCCTCCCTTCTCAACTGGAGTGTTGTCTGAAATCTTTCTTACCCATTGTGCCATTCTTTCAGTAGTTCTGGAGGCAATGTGTTGTTGATTTCGTCAAGTATCATCCAATCTTCCTAATTTTATGTTCAATTCCTTCCATTTACAGTCGGAGTGCTGTCCAAATTATATTATTCTTATTCCTTCTCTATCTTGTTTTAATCGGAGCGGTGTGGCTATCATTCCTCTTCTAGCAGGAGTCTCATCCAAGTGCTTTCATTTTGCCAAGTTCATATTCTATGCCTTCCTTTTCCAACCAGAGTGTTGTCGTAATTGATCTTTATCGTTCCTTGTACATCTCGTTTCAACCGGAGTGCTTGCATGTACTTCTTGTCCATTGCAACCATTTTCTTATGTCTTTCAACCTACAAGGTTCTAGTAATGTTCCTTGTTCCTCTTTTCTAACATAGTGTTTTTAACTTTGTTCATCTTCGTTGCATTCTGTCTTTCAACTTGTTCAACCTCTCATGGTTCTTTGGTTTCACTCATTTGTCGAAGGAGCAACTTAGTTTACCTATTCTCTTCCTCTTCCGTTTCTCTCCGGTGCCATCCCTAGATCTCGGGACGAGATCCTCTTGTAGTGGTGGAGTGTTGTAACGCCCCAAGACCGACACTCCAGGCGACTTCTTTGTTTTTTTGTTTCCGTGTGTTTTATACGTTTGTTGCTTTTTCATCATCACATCATCCGCATTGCATCGGCACTTCGTTGCCATCATTTTTCAAAACTTGCATCTGCTCGTAGTTGCCGCTTCTTCCTTGTCTCTGTTGACCTGTCATATCAACCGGACCGCCCTCTTCTCTCTTTTCTCTAAGCCCGTCAAAACCCCTTTATCTCCATGGCCTTTCGTCAAACCCCTTGCGCGTCCGAAAGCTGTCTCTAACCCGAACCGCTCAGTCGTGACCATTGGGTCTGGATCATCCCCAAACATTGCTAAAATGTCTTCGGTTCTTTGTTTGGATGCCCTAGCCTATTTATCCGGGATCGTCCGATTAAAATCGGAGGGACCAAATGCCCCTATCAAAATCCACTTGCTATATATATAAGACCACCACCTAACAAATCAAGCCAACCCTAAAATCCAGGGGATTTGTCCCTGCCGCCGCCGCCGCATTCATCTCCCACCTCGAGATCCTCCCCAATCCAAAATCCCCCTCGTTTTCAACACCAGACCAATCCACGCCCTCCATCTCGCGCCTGAGGCCTCCCTGCCGACCTCGGGACCCTGCAGTCGTGCGCCTCCTGCCTCAAGAGCCTCCTCGTCGCCGCCTGCACCTCGCCTCATCCACCAGGACCGGTCTCGTCCCGCTCCTCTTCTTACCTTGCTCTCTCCTCCTTCCTCCTTTTCTCTCTCTCACTTCTCGATCTCTCTCTGTCTTGAGCAGGGCACTCTGCCGCCAAGGACGCCAAGTCCTGAAGCTCCGTCGCTGCCGGGAATGAGTCCCTCCGCCCCGGATGTGGCGCCGGCCGCTTCCCGGACCTCACCTACGGCTCCATCGCCCCGTCAAGTTCCTGAAGTCGTCTTTGCCTGCTGCTGCTTCCTGCATCGCCCCGCGCTCGCTGCTGCCTTGAGCCACCCGAGGTCTTCCCCCTCGCCGACGCTGCTCCGACGAGCAGCACCTGGTCGCGGTGCCCCTGCCCTCCATCTCTCCCTTCTGCTCCCTCCTCTCACATCTCTCTCTATGAACCAGGACGCCGCCACCATGGCCTCAGCTCCCCGCCCGCCTCCGGCCACGTCCTCGACTGGATCCGCCGGATCCCCAAGACCCCGCGCCAAGTCCCTCGTCATTGTCCTTTGCTCGGGAATAAGCACGATGCTCACCGCCCTCTGCTTCGCGCGCCCTGGCCCAGCTCCGTCCACTGTCTCCGCCCGTTTCCCCGTCGTCTGTCGGGAAACCGCCGGAGTCCTGAGCGCTGCTACCTCCCCTGCGCTGCTTCTCGTGCCCAAGCTCATCAAGTCCGGCTGCCGGAGATCCCTCGCATCAAGCCACCGTCGCTTCGGTCTCGCGCCGCTGCGCCTTCGCCAAGCACCGCCATCGCGCCCTGCTTCCTCTGGTTCAAGCAGACGAACAAGACACGGGCTCGTCCCCACGAGCGCCCCTCTCGTTGACCAAGTCGTGCGAGAGGGCTGGATCGCCTGCGCACGTGGGCTAGCCGAGCTGCTTTCCCTGCCGGCCCAGCCGCTTCCTCAGCGACCTGGGCTTGGCCCATGGTGAGAAACCCCCCAGCCATGCCCCGTTTCAGTTTCGGCCCGCTCATGTTTTTTTCTATCAGCGAATTTGCCTATTTAATCCAGAGAAACCAGTTTTGCAGAAAAACCCCTAGACTTCATGCATATAATAACTCATGAATAATGCATCTTTTGTAAAAACATTATATATGTAACTTACTTAGAATTTTGTCTAGTTTCATAATTTGCAACTTTCATCCATGTTAAAAAATGTTCAAATTGATTTTTGTGTTTATTTTGCATAATGCCATGTTAAAATGTTTTATTTTGTTGTTTGTTGTTCCGGCCTCATTTAAACGTGCATAGATAGGTAGTTTTCATATGCTTCACCCCTTGCCATATTTAATAACATTTAATATTGTTGGGTACATAAACGAGAGAGAACTAAGTAATTGAATGTGGTGTTTCGTCAATATGCAACTCGTCGCATATTAAGCTCCACTTAATTTGTAGTATTGTTTGTGCACTTTGCCATGCCATGCCTCATTAAACCAGACATGCATCATACTTGGTTGCGCATCATGCCATTTTTATGTGATGGTTGTTTACTATATTGCTTGCTTCTTTCCGGATTTCTTCTCTCGTTAGCTTCGGTTTTGTTCCGGAGTTGTGAGGATTCGTTCGACTACGTTGGGTCGTCTACTTCTTGGACTCGTTCTTCTTCCTTGCGGGATCTCAGGCAAGATGACCATACCATCGAAATCACTTCTATCTTTGCTTGCTAGTTGTTTGCTCTATCGCTATGTTGCGCTACCTACCACTTGTTAATATCATGCCTCCCATATTGCCATGTCTAGCCTCTAACCCACATTTCCTAGCAAACCGTTGTTTGGCTAAATTACCGCTTTTGCTCATCCCCTCTTATAGTGTTGCTAGTTGCAGGTGAAGTTGAAGTTTGTTCCATGTTGGAACATGTATATGTTGGGATATCACAATATCTCTTATTTAATTAATTAATGCATCTATATACTTGGTAAAGGATGGAAGGCTCGGCCTTATGCCTGGTGTTTTGTTCCACTCTTGCCGCCCTAGTTTCCGTCATACCAGTGTTATGTTATTTGATTTTTGTATTCCTTACGCGGTTGGGTGTTATGGGAACCCCTTGACAATTCGCTTTGAATAAAACTCCTCCAGTAAGGCTCAATCTTGGTTTTACATTTGCCTACACTAGTAGAAAAAGGGCCATTTGTCCCGGTTCATAAAGGCCTTTAGTCCCGGTTCTGGAACTGGGACTAAAGGGTTGTTACTAAAGCCCCCCTTTAGTCCCGGTTCTTATACGAACCGAGACTAAAGGCCCTCCACGTGGCCGCTGCGTGGAGGTCCACCTTCAGTCCCGGTTGGTAACACCAGCCGGTACTAAAGGAAATTTTATATTTAAAAAAATTGAATTTTTTTCCCAAATTTTCAAATTCTGAATTATTTTAACCTGTAATCTCTAATCACCCCTCACCACTGCTCAATTTAAGCTATAATATTTAATCACCCCTCATAATTCCAAATCATCTAACTTCCCGGACGGTCACTCATCCTCTCACTACCCCAGCCTGAGCACACTTAACTTTTGGGTTCTATTCCCCCTCGTTTCCAAGTCTACACTTGTTGTTTTCCTGACAATAGTAAGATGTCAATCCTATTAACTCTCAGGAGTTTAGCTTGAGCATGAAGTCACATATTTCATTGTTTGAGTTTGAAACTATCGTTCTAAAAAACAATTATTATTTAGTAACACTAATGTTTCTTGAATAAGTAGTTTGACCATTGTTTGACCATAGTTTGAACAGATTTAACCAAAATTAAAAAAACTGAAATAATTATTTAGTAACACTAATATTCTTGAATAATTATTTAGTAACACTAATATTCTTGAATAATTATTTAGTAACACTAATACTTCTTGAATAACTAGTTTGACCAGATTTAACGAAAATTCAAAAAAACTGAAATTTGAGCATAACTTTCTTCCTTTTAGAATTTGAGGATTATAAAAATTTGCAAACATGCTGTAGGCTGTCAAAATCGGATGCGGATTTTCGTGCTGAATATTTTGATATATTATATGTTTTTTTCTGACATCGTATGCAAAAGTTATAGCCGTTTTACATTTTCCCTATAATTTTTGCAAAACATGTCCAAATTTAAGTTTTTAAATTTTCCTAACTAGTAGATGTAGTAACATAACAACATCTCGAAGGATTTTAACTTTTGAAGTTTTTATCATTTTCTTTTGCTTTTTACAAAACTGAAAAGGCGATACACAGGTGGGGGTAGAATTTGAAAATTCCACCATTACTACCGGTTCGTGGCACCAACCGATACTAAAGGTCTACCTTTAGTACCGGTTGGTGCCACGAACTGGTACTAATGCCTCAACCCCATTTGTCCCGGTTGGTGGCTCGAACCGGGACTAAAGGTCTAACCTTTAGTACCGGTTCGTGCCACGAACCGGTACTAATGGGCATCGCACCCTTTAGTCCCGGTTTGTGGCACCAACCGGGACTAAAGGTCCCATTTGAACCGGGACTAATGCATGTACGGTGCCCAAGCTTCTCGAACCGGGACTAATGCTCACATTAGTCCCGGTTCGTAATGCAACCGGGATTAATGCTCTTTCCTGGCCGAACCAAAGCCCTCTTTTCTACTAGTGCTAACAACCTATAACTTTCCCTTGGGTTTTCGCAAGCCCGAGGGCCATCTTTATTTAACCACCCCGGGCCAGTGCTTCTCTAAGTGTTGGTCCGAACTGAGTAGACTGCGGGGCCACCTCGGGGATGAAGGAAATATGCCCTAGAGGCAATAATAAATTTATTATTTATTTCCTTATTTCATGATAAATGTTTATTATTCATGCTAGAATTGTATTAACCGGAAACATAACACATGTGTGAATACATAGACAAACAAAATGTCACTAGTATGCCTCTACTTGACTAGCTTGTTGATCAAAGATGGTTATGTTTCCTAACCATAGACATGAGTTGTCATTTGATTAACGGGATCACATTATTAGGAGAATGATGTGATTGACTTGACCCATTCTGTTAGCTTAGCACCCGATCGTTTAGTATGTTGCTATTGCTTTCTTCATGACTTATACATGTTCCTATGACTATGAGATTATGCAACTCCCGTTTACTGGAGGAACACTTTGTGTGCTACCAAACGTCACAATGTAAATGGATGATTATAAAGGAGCTCTACAGGTGTCTCCAAAGGTACATGTTGGGTTGGCGTATTTCGAGATTAGGATTTGTCACTCCGATTGTCGGAGAGGTATCTCTGGGCCCTCTCGGTAATACACATCACTTAAGCCTTGCAAGCATTGAAACTAATGAGTTAGTTGCGATATGAGGTATTACGGAACGAGTAAAGAGACTTGCCGGTAACGAGATTGAACTAGGTATTAAGATACCGACGATCGAATCTCGGGCAAGTAACATACCGATGAAAAAGGGAACAACGTATGTTGTTATGCGATCTGACCGATAAAGTCCTTCGTAGAATATGTGGGAGCCAATATGAGCATCCAGGTTCCGCTATTGCTTATTGACCGGAGACATGTCTCGGTCATGTCTACATTGTTCTCGAACCCGTAGGGTCCGCACGCTTAAGGTTTCGATGACAGTTATATTATGAGTTTATGAGTTTTGATGTACCGAAGTTAGTTCGGAGTCCCGGATGTGATCACGGACATAATGAGGAGTCTTGAAATGGTCGAGACATAAAGATTGATATATTGGACGGCTATATTCAGACACCGGAAGTGTTCCGGGTGATTTCGGAGAAAACCGGAGTACCGGAGGGTTACCGGAACCCCCCCCTCCCCGGGGAGAAGTAATGGGCCTTATGGGCCTTAGTGGAGAGAGAGAAGGGTAGCCAATGTGGGCCGCGCGCCTCCTCCCCCCTGGTCCGAATTGGACTAGGAGAGGGGGGGCGGCGCCCCCCTTTCCTTCTCCCTCCCCACTTCCTTCCCCCTCCTAGTAGGAGTCCTACTCCTACTAGGAGGAGGACTCATCCTTGGCGCGCCTATAGGGCCGGCCGGCCTCCTCCCCTTGCTCCTTTATATACGGGGGCAGGGGAACCCCTAAACACACAAGTTGATCCACGTGATCGTTTTCTTAGCCGTGTGCGGTGCCCCCTTTCACCATAATCCTCGATAATATTGTAGCGGTGCTTAGGCGAAGCCCTGCGACGGTAGAACATCAAGATCGTCACCACGTCGTCGTGCTGACGGAACTCTTCCCCGACACTTTGCTGGATCGGAGTCCGGGGATCGTCATTGAGCTGAACGTGTGCTAAAACTCGGAGGTGCCATAGTTTCGGTGCTTGATCGGTTGGGCCGTGAAGACGTACGACTACATCAACCGCGTTGTGCTAACGCTTCCGCTGTCGGTCTACAAGGGTACGTAGATCACACTCTCCCCTCTCGTTGCTATGCTTCACCATGATCTTGCATGTGCGTAGGAATTTTTTTAAAATTAGTACGTTCCCCAACAGTGGTATCAGAGCCTAGGTTTTATGCGTTGATGTTGTGCACGAGTAGAACACAAGTGAGTTGTGGGCGATATAAGTCATACTGCTTACCAGCATGTCATACTTTGGTTCGGCGGTATTGTTGGATGAAGCGGCCCGGACCGACATTACGCGTACGCTTACGCGAGACTAGTTCTACCGACGTGCTTTGCACACAGGTGGCTGGCGGGTGTCAGTTTCTCCAACTTTAGTTGAATCAAGTGTGGCTACGCCTGGTCCTTGCGAAGGTTAAAACAGCACCAACTTGACAAACTATCGTTGTGGTTTTGATGCATAGGTAAGAACGGTTCTTGCTAAGCCCGTAGCAGCCACGTAAAACTTGCAACAACAAAGTAGAGGACGTCTAACTTGTTTTTGCAGGGCATGTTGTGATGTGATATGGTCAAGACGTGATGAGATATAAGTTGTTGTATGAGATGATCATGTTTTGTTGAAGTTATCGACAACTGGCAAAATCCTTATGGTTATCTCTCTATTGCATAAGATGCAAGTGCCCAATAATTGCTTTACTTTATCGCTATGCGATAGCAATAGTTGCAAGAGCAATTGTTGGCGAGACGACCATGTGACGACACATTGATATAGATCAAGATGATGGAGATCATGGTGTCATGCCGGTGACGATATAGATCATGATTGTACTTTGGAGATAGAGATCAAGGGCGCAAGATGATGATGGCCATATCATGTCACATATATTGATTGCATGTGATGTTTATCTTTTATGCATCTTATCTTGCTTTGATTGGCGGTAGCATTTTAAGATGATCTCTCACTAATTATGAAGAAGTGTTCTCCCTGAGTATGCACTGTTGCGAAAGTTCTTCGTGCTGAGACACCACGTGATGATCGGGTGTGATAGGCTCTACGTTCAAATACAACGGGTGCAAAACAGTTGCACACACAGAATACTCAGGTTATACTTGACGAGCCAAGCATATACAGATATGGCCTCGAAACACTGAGACCGAAAGGTCGAGCGTGAATCATATAGTAGATATGATCAACATAGTGATGTTCACCAATGAAACTACTCCATCTCACATGATGATCGGACATGGTTTAGTTGATTTGGATCACGTGACCACTTAAAGGATTAGAGGGATGTCTATCTAAGTGGGAGTTCTTTAGTAATATGATTAATTGAACTTAAATTTATTATGAACTTAGTCCTGGTAGTATTTTGCAAATTATGTTGTAGATCAATAGCTCGCGTTGTTGCTTTCATATGTTTATTTTGATATGTTCCTAGAGAAAATTGTGTTGAAAGATGTTAGTAGCAATGATGCGGATTGGATCCGTGATCTGAGGTTTATCCTCATTGCTGCACAGAAGAATTATGTCCTTGATGCACCGCTAGGTGACAGACCTATTGCAGGAGCAGATGTAGACGTTATGAATGTTTGGCTAGCTCAATATGATGACTACTTGATAGTTTAGTGCACCATGCTTAACGGCTTAGAATCGGGACTTCAAAGACATTTTGAACGTCATGGACCATATGAGATGTTCCAGGAGTTGAAGTTAATATTTCACGCAAATACCCGAGTTGAGAGATATGAAGTCTCCAACAAGTTCTATAGCTAAAAGATGGAGAATCGCTCAACTAGTGAGCATGTGCTCAGATTGTCTGGGTACTACAATCGCTTGAATCAAGTGGGAGTTAATCTTCCAGATAAAATAGTGATTGACAGAATTCTCTAGTCACCATCACCAAGTTAGTAGAACTTCATGAGGAACTATAATATGCAAGGGATAACAGAAACGATTCCCAAGCTCTTCGTGATGCTAAAATCAACGAAGGTAGAAATCAAGAAAAACATCAAGTGTTGATGGTAGACAAGACCACTAGTTTTAAGAAAAGGGCAAAAGGAAGAAGGGGAACTTCAAGAAGAACGGCAAGCAAGTTGCTACTCAAGTGAAGAAGCCCAAGTCTGGTCCTAAGCCTGAGACAAAGTGCTTCTACTGCAAAGGGACTGGTCACTGGAAGCAGAACTACCCCAAGTGATTGGTGGATAAGAAGGATGGCAAAGTGAACATAAGTATATTTGATATACATGTTATTGATGTGTGCTTTACTAGTGTTTATAGCAACCCCTCAGTATTTGATACTAGTTCAGTTGCTAAGATTAGTAACTCGAAACGGGAGTTGCAGAATAAACAGAGACTAGTTAAGGGTGAAGTGACGTTGTGTGTTGGAAGTGGTTCCAAGATTGATATGATCATCATCGCACACTCCCTATACTTTCGGGATTAGTGTTGAACCTAAATAAATGTTATTTGGTGTTTGTGTTGAGCATGAATATGATTTGATCATGTTTATTGCAATACGGTTATTCATTTAAGTAAGAGAATAAATTGTTGTTCTGTTTACATGAATAAAACCTTATATGGTTACACACCCAATGAAAATAGTTCATTGGATCTCAATCATAGTGATACACATAATCATAATATTGAAACCAAAAGATGCAAAGTTAATAATGATAGTGCAACTTATTTGTGGCACTGCCGTTTAGGTCAAATTGGTGTAAAGCGCATGAAGAAACTCCATGCTGATGGGTTTTTGGAATCACTTGATGCTTGCGAACCATGCCTCATGAGCAAGATGACTAAAACGCCGTTCTCCGGAACAATGGAGCGAGCAACTGACTTATTGGAAATAATACATACTGATGTATGCGATCCGACGAGTGTTGGAGCTCGCAACGGGTATCGTTATTTTCTGACCTTCACAGATGATTTGAGCAGATATGAGTATATCTACTTGATGAAACACAAGTCTGAAACATTTGAAAAGTTCAAAGAATTTCAGAGTGAAGTGGAGAATCATCGAAACAAAAAAAGTTTCTACGATATGATCGCAGAAGTAAAATATTTGAGTTACGAGTTTGGACTTCAGTTAAAAACAAAGTGAAATAGTTTCACTACTCACGCCACCTGGAACACCACAGCATAATGGTGTGTCCGAATGTCATAACCATACTTTATTAGATATGGTGCGATCTATGATGTCTCTTACATATCTACCAATATCATTTTGGGGTTATGCATTAGAGACAGCTGCATTCACATTAAATAGGGCACCATCAAAATCCGTTGAGACGACGCCTTATGAACTGTGGTTTGGCAAGAAACCAAAGTTGTCGTTTCTGAAAGTTTGGGGCTGCGATGCTTATGTGAAAAAGCTTCAACCTGATAAGCTCGAACCCAAATCGAAGAAATGTGTCTTCATAGGATATCCAAAGGAAACTATTGGGTACACCTTCTATCACAGATCCAAAGGCAAGTTATTCATTGCTGAGAATGGATCCTTTCTAGAGAAGGAGTTTCTCTTGAAAGAAGTGAGTGGGAGGAAAGTAGAACTTGATGAGGTAACTGTACCTGCTCCCTTATTGAAAGGTAGTTCATCACAGAAATCTGTTCCAGTGACTACTACACCAATTTGTGAGGAAGCTAATGATGATGATCATGTAACTTCAGATCAAGTTACTACCGAACCTCGTAGGTAAACCAGAGTGAGATCCGCACCAGAGTGGTATGGTAATCCTGTTCTGGAGGTCATGTTACTTAACATGACGAGCCTACAAACTATGAGGAAGTGATGATGAGCCCAGATTCCGCGAAATGGCTTGAGGCCATGAAATCTGAGATGGGATCCATGTATGAGAACAAAGTATGGACTTTGGTTGACTTGCCCGATGATCGGCAAGCCATTGAGATTAAATGGATCTTCAAGAGGAAGACGGACGCTGATAGTAGTGTTACTATCTACAAAGCTAGACTTGTCGAAAAAGGTTTTTGACAAAGTTCAAGGTGTTGACTACGATGAGATTTTCTCACTCGTATCGATGCTTAAAGTCTGTCCGAATCATGTTAGCAATTGCCGCATTTTATGAAATCTGGCAAATGGATAACAAAACTGCAATCCTTAATGGATTTCTTAAAGAAGAGTTGTATATGATGCAACCAGAAGGTTTTGTCAATCCTAAAGGTCTTACCAAAAATGTGCAAGTTCCAGCGATCCATCTATGGACTAGTACAAGCATCTCGGAGTTGGAATATACGCTTTGATGAGTTGATCAAAGCATATAGTTTTATACAGACTTGCGGTGAAGCCTGTATTTACAAGAAAGTGAGTGGGAGCACTACAGCATTTCTGATAAGTATATGTGAGTCACATATTGTTGATCGGAAATAATGTAGAATTATTTTGTAAAGCATAAAAAGTGTTTGAAAGGAATTTTTCAAAGAAATACCTCGGTGAAGCTGCTTACATATTGAGCATCAAGATCTATAGAGATAGATCAAGACGCTTGATAAGTTTTCAATGAGTACATACCTTGACAAGTTTTTGAAGAAGTTCAAAATGGAACAGTCAAAGAAAGAGTTCTTGCCTGTGTTACAAGGTGTGAAATTGAGTAAGACTCAAAGCCCGACCACGGCAGAAGATAGAAAGAGAATGAAAGTCATTCCCTATGCCTCAGCCATAGGTTCTATAAAGTATGCCATGCTGTGTACCAGACCTATTGTATACCCTGCCCTGTGTTTGGTAAGGGAGTACAATAGTGATCTAGGAGTAGATCACTGGACATTGGTCAAAATTATCCTTAGTGGAATAAGGATATGTTTCTCGATTATGGAGGTGACAAAAGATTCGTCGTAAAGGGTTACGTCGATGCAAGTTTTGACACTGATCCAGATGACTCTAAGTCTCAATCTGGATACATATTGAAAGTGGGAGCAATTAGCTAAAGTAGCTCCGTGCAGAGCATTGTAGACATAGAAATTTGCAAAATACATACGGATCTGAATTTTGGCAGACTCGTTGACTAAACTTCTCTCACAAGTAAAACATGATCACATCTTAGTACTCTTTGAGTGTTAATCACATATAGATGTGAACTAGATTACTGACTCTAGCAAACCCTTTGAGTGTTGGTCACATGACGATGTGAACTATGGGTGTTAATCACATGGTGATGTGAACTATTGATGTTAAATCACATGGCGATGTGATCTAGATTATTGACTCTAGTGCAAGTGGGAGACTGAAGGAAATATGCCCTAGAGGCAATAATAAAGTAATTATTTATTCCCTTATTTCATGATAAATGTTTATTATTCATGCTAGAATTGTATTAACCGGAAACATAATACATGTGTGAATACATAGACAAACAAAATGTCACTAGTATGCCTCTACTTGACTACCTCGTTGATCAAAGATGGTTATGTTTCCTAACCATAGACATGAGTTGTCATTTGATTAATGGGATCACATTATTAGGAGAATGATGTGATTGACTTGACCCATTCCGTTAGCTTAGCACCCGATCGTTTATTATGTTGCTATTGCTTTTTCTTCATGACTTATACATGTTCCTATGACTATGAGATTATGCAACTCCCGTTTACCGGAGGAACACTTTGTGTGCTACCAAACGTCACAACGTAACTGGATGATTATAAAGGATCTCTACAGGTGTCTCCAAAGGTACATGTTGGGTTGGCGTATTTCGAGATTAGGATTTGTCACTCCGATTGTCAGAGAGGTATCTCTGGGCCCTCTCGGTAATACACATCACTTAAGCCTTGCAAGCATTGAAACTAATGAGTTAGTTGCGAGATGAGGTATTACGGAACGAGTAAAGAGACTTGCCGGTAATGAGATTGAACTAGGTATTAAGATACCGACGATCGAATCTCGGGCAAGTAACATACCGATGAAAAAGGGAACAACGTATGTTGTTATGCGATCTGACCGATAAAGACCTTCGTAGAATATGTGGGAGCCAATATGAGCATCCAGGTTCCGCTATTGGTTATTGACCGGAGACATGTCTCGGTCATGTCTACATTGTTCTCGAACCCGTAGGGTCCGCACGCTTAAGGTTTCGATGACAGTTATATTATGAGTTTATGAGTTTTGATGTACCGAAGTTAGTTCGGAGTCCCGGATGTGATCACGGACATAATGAGGAGTCTCGAAATGGTCGAGACAGAAAGATTGATATATTGGACGGCTATATTCGGACACCGGAAGTGTTCCGGGTGATTTCGGAGAAAACCGGAGTACCGGAGGGTTAC
>NC_041390.1:61228410-61230813 GCF_002162155.2 Triticum dicoccoides | reverse complement strand
AGAAGTAATGGGCCTTATGGGCCTTAGTGGAGAGAGAGAAGGGCAGCCAGTGTGGGCCGCGCGCCTCCTCCCCCCTAGTCCGAATTGGACTAGGAGAGGGGGGGCGGCGCCCCCCTTTCCTTCTCCCTCCCCACTTCCTTCCCCCTCCTAGTAGGAGTCCTACTCCTACTAGGAGGAGGACTCCTCCTTGGCGCGCCTATAGGGCCGGTCTGCCTCCTCCCCTTGCTCCTTTATATACGGGGGCAGGGGGCACCCCTAGACACACAAGTTGATCCACGTGATCATTTTCTTAGCCGTGTGCGGTGCCCCGTTCCACCATAATCCTCGATAATATTGTAGCGGTGCTTAGGCGAAGCCCTGCGACGGTAGAACATCAAGATCGTTACCACGCCGTCGTGCTGACGGAACTCTTCCCCGACACTTTGCTGGATCAGAGTCCGGGGATCGTCATCGAGCTGAACGTGTGCTAAAACTCGGAGGTGCCGTAGTTTCGGTGCTTGATCGGTTGGGCCTTGAAGACGTACAACTACATCAACCGCGTTGTGCTAACGCTTCCGCTGTCGGTCTACAATGGTACGTAGATCACACTCTCCCCTCTCGTTGCTATGCATCACCATGATCTTGCGTGTGCGTAGGAATTTTTTTGAAATTACTATGTTCCCCAACAGGGAAAACTTGAGGGTTGGTTTTAGTCGTAGGATGTCTCATCCGGTGTTGCCCTGAGAACGAGATACGTGCGACTCCTATCGGGATTGTCGGCACATCGGGCGGCTTTGCTGGTCTTATTTTACCATTGTCGAAATGTCTTGTAACCGGGATTCCGAGACTGGTCGGGTCTTCCCGGGAGAAGGAATATCCTTCGTTGACCGTGAGAGCTTGTGATGGGCTAAGTTGGGTCACCCCTGCAGGGTTTAAACTTTCGAGAGCCGTGCCCGTGGTTATATGGCAGATGGGAATTTGTTAATATCCGGTTGTAGAGAACTTGACACTTGACTTAATTAAAATGCATCAACCGCGTGTGTAACTGTGATGATCTCTTTTCGACGGAGTCCAGGAAGTGAACACGGTTCTTGTATTATGGTTGTGCGTAAGTAGTTTCAGGATCACTTCTTGATCACTTCTAGCTTCACGACCATTGCGTTGCTTCACTTCTCGCTCTTATTTGCGTATGTTAGCCATCATATGTGCTTAGTGCTTGTTGCAGCTCCACCTCATTACCCTATTCCACCCATAAGCTTAAATAGTCTTGATCTCGCGGGTGTGAGATTGCTGAGTCCTCGTGACTCACAGATACTTCCAAACAGTTGCAGGTGCCGATGATACCAGTGTAGGTGACGCAACCGAGCTCAAGTGAGAGCTCGATGAAGATCTTGATCATTGTTTTGTGTCTTTTCCGGTTGATCAGGAGTGGAGCCCAGTTGAGACGATCGGGGATCTAGCATTTGGGGTTGTCTTTTTTTATTTTGGTTCCGTAGTCGGACCTTGATTGTACTCTGTATGATGTATGTTTAAGTTGTTATTTGTGTGAAGTGACGATTGTAAGCTAACTCTTTATCCCTTTCTTATTCAGTACATAGGATTATGTAAAGATTACCCCACTTGCGACTAAACCACCATGCGGTTTTGCCTCTAAGTTGTGCCTCAACACGTGGGAAATATAGCCGCATCATGGGTGTTACATAGATGATCCGAGTTTTTGCAGTAACTAGGAGTGAAAGGAGAAAAGCAAAGAAGGCTGTGTACATATACCTACAGCTTGGTTGATTGGTTGGTGAAATGGAGATATTGTTGGTGAATTAATTTAGTGCTAGTATATAACACCTTTTGTAGATCGGCTGATTGGACATCATCAATTTACCTGTATGGCAAATGAATCATGTTTATATATAAACCTATGGGGCAGGAAATGGAACCCTGAAAATGGGACGAAAAAGGTGGTTTCCTGAACATTTCGGTGAGATGCAGCTGGCCTACGTATGTAGGTACCTTCTCGTCCAAGACTTGAAATATGCTCATCAGATCGAGCTAGCTAGTGGAGTACTAGTAACATGATTTTGGTATCGATCCTTTCTCCATCTAGAGGCAGCAGCTGTAGATACTTCCTGACGATGATGAATATGGATCTGACTCGATCTAGCATTAGCTATAGGCCTTTTTTTTGCAAAGAGCTATAGGCCTTAATAATGATGTCGATGATGATTATGAATCGACAATTCGACATCGATCAAAGGTGTGTGTTGTTGTATTATTTTAATGAGCCCTACTACACGTACGACAAAGTTTGTATGATTTTCATACGACAGTCATCAGAAGCCGTTGGATGAATTTCATGGATGGGTGAGATCGCGTCGTACAAAAATCATACAAGTTTTCATCGTACGCACGACAGTTTCGTATTTTAAT
>NC_041390.1:61214349-61228123 GCF_002162155.2 Triticum dicoccoides | reverse complement strand
AGAAGAAAAGATGAATGATACTTGAGGCAGTTGGGATTTGGTAGGAGGGGCAAGGGTGACGTGATTGCCCAATGAATGCATACTCCTTCGAGCC
Source organism: Triticum dicoccoides (assembly GCF_002162155.2). Classification (NCBI taxonomy): domain Eukaryota; kingdom Viridiplantae; phylum Streptophyta; class Magnoliopsida; order Poales; family Poaceae; genus Triticum; species Triticum dicoccoides. The sequence goes on along the minus strand of NC_041390.1, from coordinate 61,228,029 downwards.
TACTGCTGACGGAAGGTTGGAGAATTCGGGAAGGTCGGCGTGCAGGCCATCATCATGGTTCCAAACTTCCAATCCGCACACAGACGGCATCCGAGCCTAGCCTGGCGGAAGTGGAACCGCTGAGAGTTTCATGTTCTAGATGAGCGACAATTGCTAGAGGGGCTATGCTACGTTTGGTTAATTACTAACTAATAAAATACTCGCGGTTAATTGGTAGGTTTCTCTTTCAACTAACAAGTGTTCGTTCTAGCTAGCATGTGTCACAAGCAATAGCTAGTCAGTGGTCACGCTTTGGATAGATAATTTCGTGCATTGTTGTTGTGTGGAAAGATCAGGCAGGGCCGTAGCCGGCCAAAGGTTGTTTATCAACTAAATTATTCACACTTACTGTATTTAATTAGGAAATGGACGTATGTAGTAGGAGTATGCATGGTGGTGATTACCATGATAAAGCCCACAATCAGCTCATCCATCTATAGCACTTGTAGGGCATGTGCTTGCACCAGTACTTTACCTTCTAATTTTGGTACACCAGTACGTTGTTGATTGTTTAATTATAGAGCGGGCATCGACTGGATTCTCTACGGCGACCGATCGTTATGGTGTCTTCTACTGTTGATCCCGATGAAACGTGCTCGATCGTTGGTGAAGAGTGCAAAGAGTACACGAGGCAAGGCTACCATACGTTGTAGGACTGCTACGTAGCAGTAGAGGGGAGGGTAAAGGGAATACTAGTGGACACGCGTTTAAACTCTTTATTAATTCGCGCCTTCCCTATGCCGATGCTGTTCAAATTGACCAGCCTGCCTTTTACACGTTTTTTTTCTTTGCGGGGAACTGCCTCTTACGTGTTGTCACATTAAGGTTCTCTTTGATGGCGGACGCTATGCGCTGGACGGATCAATTGCCTCGGCAACCGTTGGATGATGAGGGCAACAAACGTTCAATCTCTGCCGTTAGCCGCATCCCTTTGCAACAAGGCTTCTGTTGTGCTCCGGTTCAAACCTTCTATTGTTCCAACGCGCCATGTGGCATGACTGCAACATTCCTTTGCAACAACACCATGTTGAGCCTAACCCTTTGCAACAAAATCCGAGTTGCGCTCTGATTCTAACCTTCTTCTACCATTGCAACATGCACTGTATTCTGACTGCAACAGGACCATGTTGCAAACTTTGGGAAAGATGACGATGTGGAGGCGTGGACAAGGTTTGGCGTGGTGCCAACCGGGAACACGTGGATTGCTACATGGAGAGATGATAATTAGCGCACAATCACACTTCATCTAGCGGTTGCGCACGCGGCAGACACTGTCCGTGGATCAACCAGGTGAGTGCTAATGTTTTCTTTCTTTGATCCAGAGATCCTTCATGAAATCTTTGGAAATACTACATTGTATAGGAAATTTATAGCACCACTCAAACGACTTGAAAAACAACTAGTATTTGTTTTTCTGTGATGAAACCAAGCATACTAATCCCGTAAAATTCGAATGTGCATGACATTGGGACCATATGGTTTTTTAACTACCCACAAATTCTTTGAATTATGCAAACTAAGGGGGCCCTAAAACTGCACTAGTTTACGAGTGGTTGCCTTGCCTCCATAGGGTAGTACATTATGAAAGTTAGCAAGGTGGAATGAGGGTTAACAATTCCTCTAGGACAACACACAAGTAGAGTCAACAATGCACATTTGCCGGCGACAAGAGGATAACAATAAAATGTTTTCATTACTCCCACCATTTTTGTGGTGCATTTTGAAGTTTCTAACCATTAACTTGCACAACTTGAGATGAGTTATGTCACAAAAATAATACCACCGGATCTACATATGAAAAAAAAAGGTTATATTGGTATATCTTTTTGTGTATGTAGGTCATATTTCGATGGTCAAGCTGATGCCCAAAGTTAGAGTTTAAATAGGAGATGACGTCGCATGGTGAAACAGAGGGAGTAGCTATCAGAGGGTGTGTGTCATTACTTCTAGTCATAGCTATGATACACCTTGCTAATCCTACGTTTTCTGTGATCATGTTTTATGTGTAATTATTCACTTTCTGAAAAGGTGCAACTCTAGTGAACAATCCAACCACCACTTCTTCAAAATCCAGTTAGACATTAAAAAAATCAGACGACTTTGATAAGTAAGTACTAGAGTGCTTGTTATGAATTAACATGCCATCATGGGCGATCAACTGGTGAAGCACTCTACTAAATAAGCTAGAGTCAATTACACCATCGATGCTTGAACTTGGTGTGAAAAATCACTTTAGTACTAAAACTTGTGGTGTACATTAAATCGGTGCAACAACTTGGCTTCTTTGTGCAAATACGGTGCAAATCATAGTTGAATACGCTGCAGGGCTGATTAGGCATGCCAGCGTGACATAGGGCCCGCTGTCAGGAAGGAAGATGCATGCCGTGTGCCCTGTTAATTTGCAAAAATACCCTCAGAAATTTTCTTGTCACGAGAAAGCCACTGCAAGGTGGGTCCCTCCTGTCAGTACAAAGTGTAAATAATCACAAAAATCACTGCTGCTCTGTCTCGAACACAAGAACTGCAGCATGCGCACTGAAGGTACTAGCCACGTAATGGATAGCTAGCCTAAATATCTCATAACAAGGACGCTCACTGGGCATGGACTGTAGTTAGTGCGGACCATTTTGTATGTGCTAATTTTTTTAAAGATATTTGCAAAATGCATGTAGTAAGTAATAAAATAATTTCAAATATTAGTATGCTATAAATATTATACACAAAAACTTATGATTAGTAAATAAAAGCATTTGAAATGTTTAATGAATACAGATTTTTTTGTACACTCGTGGCTCATATTTAAATTATACAAAATATTGAATACAAACATTTACTAAATATTTATGACCATCAACTTGTGTATAATTTTCATGTGTGACCTATATTCATATTTTTACATAACTTAAGTATTACCGCCATTGAATATTCATGTCAACATTTTATTTTATAAATTATGAACATTTTTTATTATACAAAAGTTATTTTGAACGACATACTTATGAGCTATAAAATTATGTGTATAATTTGTTTAAACGTTTCTATAAGTAAAAATAATATTTATGAATTATAATTTCATAAATATTTGTATTCTTTAATTGCACAAACATTTTTATAATTCATAAACTAATCACATGAATATTTCAAAATAATAATTGACCATTTGTAAGTAATTTATTTCCTTGGTATGTATAATATTTATAACACATCGATATAACACACCAGTATATTTTATATTTTTTTCTATTCGTGTGCTATAATACATGTTTTGTTTAAGAAAACACACAATCTTTACTAAAACAACTTCTTGAAGCAACATTTTTTTTCTTCTAAAGGATGACTGTTTTATTAAAATTGTAATTTATTTAACTTATATGAACATTTATTTGAATATATACGAACTTGTTTAAATGACTTATGCAAATAGTTGTATATTTATTAATTTAATTATATGTATAAAATTAATAATTGAATATTTTATGATATTACATGAAAATTTTCTAATTGGAGTTGAAGGATCGGTTGCAGGTCTTTATGCGGTCGCTAGTTCGAGTCCCTAAGCGATCTTTTTTAACTTGTATCAAAAATCTTAATTTACATTCTTTAACGAAAATGGTATAAAAGAGATGCATTCACATGGGACAACAAATTCCCCAGGCTGGCGTGGCTTTGCTCACGCCTTGTACCAACAGGTCCTCGGTTTGAGTCCGCAGTTTACCAATTTGTTTTTCTCATATAACGTATGTAGGATATTGAGACAATTAATTATTTTTACCCAATCCCTACAAAAAAATTATTTTTTCCCACGTCATGGGCTTTTTTGCGAGTAGAAAAATGTTGAGGATGTTTTCACAAAAAAGCGGGCCATAAGTCTCCAACATTGGGTCGCTGACAGTGGACTCACGCCACGCTGTCAATGCCTGGTCAGCCCTGTGGGTGTATTCAGATGAATTTTGCACCGTCCTTGCACGGCTAAGCCAAGTTGTTGCACCGGTTCAATGTACACCACAAGTTTTAGCATTAAAGTGACTTTTTGCGCCAAGTTCAAGCACCGTTGCTGTAATTGACTCAATAAGCTATCAAAATTCAGTAGTCAACAACCACCAATGAAGCAAGCAAAATTCAACACGTAACAACCACGACGCTGCATCCAACCCTAGCTTGACTCTTTTGCAACAAGACTAATCAACCACCGGGTATCCAGGGCATCAAAATTAAACTGGTGTGTTATCTCTTCCTTCTGGTATCCTAACTAACTTGTGCAAGGTTCGTCAAGACCTAGCTATAGCAAAGCTAAGGTGACATGTCATCTCAGAAGGTCAGCCATCACTCTCCATAAATAAAGGACGAAAGCAAAATCTGAAAAACAAAATAAAGGAACAATATCAAGAAAAGAAGAAGAGAAAAAGAGAGAAAAAAAAAGGCAAAAGGCTTGTGTCAGCTGCGCTCTCTACTCACTCGGCAATCATCATGGTACCAATACGAATCAACTATAGTGAGGTGTGGTTAGTGAACGTAAAACATGAAGACAAAAGATCCCATGCAACACCCTGCACCTAGCATGCATGCTGGTATATATTCCACTCAAACACGTGGATTAGGTATCATTTTCTTTGGAAATCTAAAAGGATCGACGGTGCATGGGTATCTCTGTGTGCCCGGGGTGTCAGGTTGTCGATGAACTAATATGATTTTGGTAGTATGTACATGGTGCAATATGCACGCAGATGAGTGGCTGGAATATTTCGATGCAGTGGTATATCAGCATCCAGCAACGAACACGATCCTTCCAGCGTGCTGGGCCAAAAGAGGAGAATATCCTGTGTCGCAGGATGCTCTACTGGATGCATCGTCAACACGGCAGATCTTTGATGGTGGCCTTGCCCGTATGCCATGGTAACTTAATGAACATTGGCAGCTTCTTTCAACCATGGCCCACCATCAAGACAGAGAGATAGAGAGAGAAAGTAGTACTCCCATGCGCAACAGTGGACAGTGAGTTTTTTTCGTGGAGGGAGACAGCGTCGCTGTCACGGTCGTTGTCCTAACAACGAGACGGGCCATGCAGGAGAGTGACCTGTGTGTGTGCATGTGCATGGGAGTACAGTACGTGCCAAGTGGAGAGCCGAATCATTCCTCAATCGATGTGGGACCCACGTGCATCCCTTGTACGGCCAGGATGTGGATAGACCAGTGGGTACTCGATATGATACCACCCACAGGCTTCGTTCGCCGCCTGGATCTTAATCAGACGGCTCCGATTTAATCTATGACTTATTTTTTGCGAGGAGATTTAATCGATGACTTCACCTGCGTGCTTAGATAGATTATATCAGTTTGGACCTCTTCCTGCTTTCTTTTTCATGGAGAGATACGCTTGGACATCGGACTGCACAGAGTTTTGCAAGGAATGGAACGTGACAACTTTCCAACGACCTAGTAATATATTATAGGATAGGCCTCCATTCTTCTATTTCCAAGTTAACCAAAAATATTCCTACGAACCCAATTCATTATTTTACCTGTTGACAGTAGAACAACCATTCTATGGTATTTTCATTAAATCAATAAAATATGTACAACGGGCCTCAAAATGAGGTCAACCAATAACAGTTCTAGATAACATCAAAAATAATTTAAATGAAACTATCTGTCCAGCTCTGAATCTTGTTGGCCTTAGAAGTTTTAGCTCTGTACTTGGCCCTGGTGAGTCCTTCTTTCATGTGGTATTTCCAGCCTTGAATATGAGCAGCAGCTTGTTTGAATATCTTATCATTGCGCACACACCAAATGCCCCAGCAGCTTGCTAGAATGATGTCTAGGGCTATCCCCGATGGGAACAGCAAAAGGACACATTAATTTCTAATGTTCTTTTAATGTCTATGCACGATTCTTGAAAAACAAGAATTCATCCTAGGCTGCTAGGTGTTTAGTGCATCTTTGATTCAAAGTATTTTAATGGACATTTTGTATTATCTCTGTTCCAAAATAAGTGTCCTGGTTTGGTTCACATTGCATTCAAATACATAAGAATTGTGTGGGTTGATTGTTTTATTCATAGAATTGAATTAAAATTTCTTTGTGCACATTCCATAGGAAATTTGGCTTCCACCCAAACCTCTTGAAACATATTTTTTTTCTTTTTGGCTATGATGGAATCAAAGAACTAAAATCCAATATTATTCGAATGGGCAAGAATTGCAAAAATAGTCCATATAAATAGTAAATTCTCATATTTCAGATATTAAACTGTATAAAAAATAACTTCAGGAAGACATAGCTAAGGTTATAAGTGCCATTCAAGAAAATATTTTTTTGGAGAATGATTCGAGCTTAATTTCGTGCACAACATGATGCAATGCTAGCGTCATAAGTGCCTCATGAATCATATAAAAAAGATGCTGCTGCTAAATACCACGGCCTCAATCATACGCTTTGTACGTATCCTCTAGTGTCTCTCTCTTTCCTCTCAGGCCAAGAAGCTTGTACTTGTACGTATGTATACACGTTTACGTACGCACAAGGGCATCGTCCGTTCACCGCTAGATATATAGACATGTAAGTACATGCTCTGAATTTGTGGACACGGCCGGGCCTGTGCGGTGGTGATATCGATCGATGGTGTTGTGACCAGGGTTTTGAATTTCGGCCGAAAAAAATGGATTTCGGCCGAATTTCGGCCATCTCGGCCTAGGGCGAAATCTATCTTCCGCCGAAATTGGTCAAATTTGAGAAATTTTGGTCAAATTTTAATCAAATTTCAATCAAAATTTGGTCAAATTTCGGCCGAAATTTTTAAAAACGACCGAAATTCGGCCATCTCGGCCTAGGGCGAGAAAAATCACAAACCGAAAATCAAAACGCTGGTTGTGACCCTTTGTCGTGCGGCCTGGCTCTCCTCGAGGGTCAAAGACGACGACACATGGATGCATCATTCATCAGTGGCGCCAAAACGCATGCATGCATGGACCATGTTCTACCGATCCATCTGAATGATGGATCTGCATGTGCAGGTTTTACACCCGTGAACCGTGAATAGCTGCCCATTTGGCATCGCCTGTGTCCTATTCCATAATTTTTCTGCTAATTAACACCTACTGTGCTTGCTGACTCTTGCGAGAAAAGGGCAATACAGACATTTTGCCAGCACCCACTTCCAGTTCTTGCTCCAGCTCTAAATTACATGTCCATGTGGAAGGGAAGAAAAGAGGAATTGCAATATATACAGATGTTATTTCCCCTCGGCGTGGACGGTTGTTTGATCTCAAGAGGAGTTGCAGATATACTTCCAAGTGCCCATCAATCAGTCTCTCTGGATATGCATGCAATAGCAAAATAAAGGAGAAAGAAAGCATGCGTGGATATATTCTGTTCTTCTCGGGTCCATGCATGCATGCATGAAGCGCAACTGTCCATCTACGTAGAGTGGGCATGCTAGCAAAAGATGACGCTTGTCATGTCAAATCGCCGATTGCCCCACTTCCAAACTAGTAGTGGATTGGGTAGCACATTAGCACAAACAAATTGTTTTGGTCCAAACAAAAAAGCACACATGAATGGAACTGCTAACCGGAAACTGCTGTGTTTCAGAAAATAAGAGAGAGCGGAATTCGTTTGTGTGTTTGTTTGCTGCTGGTCATGAGCTAGCTAGCTAGGGCAGTCAAGATGTGTATTGACCAGAGAGGACTGCCAGCCGGAAGAGATTCCTCAAAAGTTACTACTACGGTCCCATAGATCATCACTAGTAGTGGTGTGGAACTTACAGCTTTGGTGTGGTCTTTGCTTTTGGTTCGATCATGAAAAGCACTAGTAGTGGTGTGGAACGATCCACCTCTTTTGGTCATTCCCGGCGACTTGAATGCTTTGTTCATATTTCTGCCAGAGACTGAACTTCGGACGGCAAAACTTGAGCTACAGTTGCAGAATTTAGCAGCATTCACAACAATGCGCGCCTGGGAATGAATTGTTGTAACTTGCCTCGGCAAAACTGTCGCGTTGGAAGTGGATTAAGCTAAAACAAAATGAACATGGAAGCGAGGAACATACTCATGCATCCGTACGTGAACCTGAACGTAGTAAATTAGTATATAACCGTGGCTCTCTTCTTTCTAGACAGATTTTGTGATGATACTATCCCTCAATCCCAAACCCAGTGCTTTCATCAAGATTGCCAAACAGTGCCATTATTATGGGTCAAAGCGTATGCTAATCGTGAGTAACCACTGTAGGTCTGTAAAGAGACTCGGGCTATAGATTAACCGGAGACGGAGGTGAGAAAGACGCACGTTTGTTCGGGCTCGCGATCCGCCGGCAGGCATCATGTGCAGCGCAGCAATATCCACCGAGGGTCACACACTCACACGCAGACTCACAAGTGCCATCCTGCCATGGCATGACCACCACCATGAATGAATGAATCAAATAGACGAAGCTAGCAGCGAGCCCAAGAAAGAAGATAAAAAGGGGAGCAAGGTGTGGAAGCCTTCTCTTGTCCCAATGGACGGTTCGAATTGAAGTAGCACCATGGAGGAGCTGCATGCATGCCAACTGCTCTACTGGTATTATCCATTCATTTCATGGCTCCCTAGAGATTCTTCGGGAAGAGACAAACGCATACTCCATCGAGCATGTGGGTATATGGGGGTTCGTCGTCGGATAGAGCGCAGTCAGGCGGATCAAAGATACTGGAGTAGAGAAAGAATTGAGGGCGCGCATTTGCATGGGAGATGACGGTGCAGCAACATTTATGCTGCCTGGCCTGCAGTCGAGGTTGATGCAGCCTTAACCTTAAGCTGCTGCTGCCGGAGTAGTACCTTCTTCCTCTTGGATGGGCGACCGGCTCCGGCAATGGCCGAGGACTTGTGAACTGTTGCGTGGCATGCATGCATTGTGGTCTCTGCAGTGCAGTGAACCCACAACTATCACTAGGCCACCGCCCAGCTAGCACTGTGTCATGTCTGCACTGCATGCATAGCTGTTACTCCAACATATACAAATGGATGGAACAAAATTCAAACGAGATTGAGCAGCAGTTCGTTCGTCTGTCTGCTGTCTCCTGATCCAGATGGTAACCACGCATTGCACGCCATCCTCCAAACAAACAGGTGAGGTGGTCACTACTGAGTTCTGAGGCCAACTCCACCGCGCGACCCCAAACGGACGTCTGTTTTGTCCGGATTCTGTCCGTTTGGGTAGGATGATGGGATCGTGTCCGGGTCTGTCCTAGGATGCGGTGGTCGTGCGCCCAGCGCGCGGACGCATCCCGGCCGCATCCTATCCGCGTACATTTTTCTTTGCGAGTCATTAACTTCTTTTCATCATTCATTTTCGATACATAAAAAATACATCATCACATTTTGACTAGTAAAGTAAGACCAAAGAAAATAAGAACAACAAGAATACATTTTAGAAGATACCCAACTTCCATAACTGCCTCCTTGAGTTGGGTTAGGGCCTTCTCGGTGCACTCATTGTTGATTTGTGGAGGAGGCTCGATCTGGCATCCTTCTTTCTTCTTCAAGCCAGATGTAGATGTTGCTTCCTCACACCTAGTCTCATGTCTAACCTCTAATCTAGCAACAAGTGCACTTGTCTCATCTACAACCTCTATGCTAGCTAAAAGTGCACGAACATGTACTAAATTTCGCTCTATCAATATATCGATGTACTCTTCTTCCCAATATCAAAACTTGCATCCATGCTACACAATAAAATTTGTAGTTAACACAACTAATCAAAACTAGAGCAGAAACCGAAGCTAAAAAGAGCACATACCCCATCGTTTAAGCACTTGATGAACATCCATCCGGGATGTTTCGGCGTTGTAGACACGCGGCGCACGACCATCCTTGGGCAGTGGTCGCACTTAATGAGTGGCAACGGTGCGCCGACGAGCTTTTGGGCAAGCACCGAGCCCGGCCGACCGCCATTCGTGTATCTGCCGGCGGACCACCGACGGTGCAGATCCGAGCGGCTAGAGGAGGATCCACTGCCTGCATGTGGCCTTGCTGCCCTGCCAGGGCCTTCCGGCGAGCTCAAGACCGACCGGATCCTGGCCTCCCACAGCCGGGCGAACTCAAGACCGACCGGATCCGCCCCAAATCCGGCCGACGGGTGCGCAAACCAGGTGACCGTGGTTGGGTAGCTCGGCGGCGCCGAGGGGAAGGGGCTGGGCGAGCACGCGTCCGAACTGCAAGGCTGCAATGGCAGCGGCGGCGGCGGCAACAGCGAGGGGAAGAGTGGAGGGGGTGCGGCTGGAGGGAGGGAGGGGGCGGATAGAAAAAGGCCCGCCCTGTGCCACCGACGGGTGGGCCAGGGAAGGACACGCGCAGACGGCCCGCGCGTCCGCGTGGTTTCCGTTTTCACCCCAAAAGCGGCGGAAACTTAGGCCGTAGATGGGTCGAAAGCAGACACAAAATGGACAAAAGTCCGTTTGCTCCCGCGCGCTGGGCCGTCTGGTTTGTCCGTTTTACCTCCAAACGGACGGGGGCAAATAGGATAGGGCCGCGCGGTGAAGTTGGCCTGACGAACACGTGCGCACTGAATTTCAGAGATCCCTCCCAGACGGATCGAATCAAACAGAAAATCATACTCCAGCAGACAAACCGACGAACAAGCGACACCGGGCAGGAGCAAATGGCACACGAGGCAGCCGTACACGCCATGGCTAATTTGCTCCAGAATTCTATCACTGATTTACTATCCAATTACATACCGACCTTATTACGTCGATCGGCGTAATAAATCCACAGCATTATGCTATGCACCCAAAAGCTTGGCAGATTCAGTGGAAATTTCGGCTCGTCCGTCTCTGACTCTCTTTCTCTCACGCTCGTACTATCCGAGGGCAAAGCATACCTCCGATACGTGCTCATCACGGGACGCTGCTTTGGGAAAGCTGCTGCTAGGTGAGCCTCCACAGCCCCGGCACTTTGAGCAAATTAAAGCCGGTTGGTTTTGGACGCATGGGGCCCCCGGCCTGGCTGCAACAACGAAACAGAGCCACGAGAGAAATGCGTGCTTGGTTGGGATGGGATGGGATGGGATGGAACGGGAGAACAAAAACACTGAATCCCACACGGTGAATTCCGGTCGGCCTCATTTCCTGACCTGCCCTAGGCAGCATGCGTTGCAGTAGCGTAGCACACTGCACCCCGATGCGGTGATACAGCGAGGTCAAACGTCACGGGACACAACGAAGACAAAGAAAAAGTTCTGACGAATCAATTCTCTCTCTCTCTCAGACGAATCATCTCTCTCTGTTACTTGCAACCTTAAACAGGGACTACCCAACTCCAACGGGCCGACCGGACGGCGCATTTATCCGTTTTTTATCCGTTTAGGCCGGTTGCCCGCCCGGCGTCCGTCCAGTTTTGCATTTGGGTCGACATTACGCCCAACACGCCGACCCGTTTTATATCCGTATTTAATTTTTAAATAAAAAAAACTCGCGGCCGATCATGTCAGCGGCCGTCTCATGCCGACACCATGCCAACACCAGCATACAATGCCGGCTTCAGAAAATATCACCACAGTTCATGCTGGCGCATTCACCAACCGGCCGGCACACATGCCAACACACAAAGGAGGATGAGACTGAGTTCGACCACGCCATCGCGGCTCCCATGGTCATGCCGGCACACCTGCCGGCATACAAAAAAGATGGCCCTCGCCGCCATAGATCACTCGTTGTCGAACTTGAGCATGTCGGTCTGCATCTTCTCGAACCACGGCCTCTTCCTTGGCGACATGGTGTTGAGATCCACCTTCATGATCTCCACTCCGGTCATCATGCTCGCGAGAGCCACTTCTTTCGCCTTGGTCTTGGCATTCTCGGCCTCGATCTCTAGCATCTTGGCTTGCTTCTCCGCCTCGAGCTCGAACATCTTGGCTTGCTTCTCGGCGTCAAGATCAAGCCTCCTCCTTTGGATCTCCATAAAAGCATCCATTTGCTCTGCCTTGAAATGCCGGCGCTCCTTCTCCCTTGAGTCCTTCTTTTTCATCATGCCGTCCACACTTGCGATCAAGGCGTTGGTGGCCGCATCTCGCTTGTCCTCCTTTTTGGAGTTGGTCTTCCCCCGTGGCCGTGCCGGCTCGCCCTCCCCAACATCCTCCACGGCTTTCTTCCCTCCACGTGCCTTGAGTGCGGCATATTGCGCCTTGAACTTCTCCTCGTCCTTGATGACCCAATAACAATGGGAGAGGTTGAAGCACTTGCCATTGTGTTGAACCTTGAATGCCTCCAAAGCTTGAAATGCATACAAAATATATTCATGCAAGCATATGGGCAAGTGATATGCAAATGAACACGTAAAGTATGATCTTGATGACACAAAAGAGGGCGGCTTGCTTGCTATCATACCATGTCTTGCATGCCGATGCCGCTCACGGGGCGGGCCTTGAGGCTCTCAAGGGTGGCGCAAAATTTGTTGCACTCTTGTTGGATCACCCTCCATCGCTTGAAAATGGAGACCCACCCGCGCGTGCTCACAAATTGGTAAGGTGGAAACTTCTTGCGCTCATGAAACTCTCGACGCACACGAGTCCAAAAGGTTGAATGCTTTTACTCGGCGCCCGTCTTTGGGTCTTGTCCAATGTATCGCCAACACTCACAAAGAAGTGTGTCCTCGTTAGCTGTGTACACCTTCCTGCGCTTGCTCTTGCGCTTCGGCTTAGGACCGGTGGCTTGGTTGGCGAGCTCGTCCTCGAACAAAGGCTCTACTTCTATGTCGCACTCGTCCTCTTCCTCTAGCCCATAGTCGTCCGAGAACTCGTCGTCGAGGGGGAAGCCGTCCAGGTCGATGCCGACCTGATCACGCATGAAGGCCGCCTGATCGGGATCATAGCCAGCGGCCGGCGTGAACGCCCCGCGGTCGTCCTGGCTTTGTGTCTCGTCGGGATCGTAGCCAGCGCCAGGTGCACCACCCTCGAAGATGAGGTTTTGCATGTAGTCCTCGTCGACAGCGGGCGTCATTTCCTCGAACAGGTTACGGGCGTCCGGGAGACCGCCGGCCGGCGTCTGCCGCGCGCGTTTCCTCGTGCCGCCGGATGACGAGCCACCGACCACCAAGGTGGCGTTGAGGTCGATGGGCGCGGGCGCGGGCGTGGAAAGCGCGACCACGCTAACGTCGGGCGAGCACTCCCCGGAAAGGCGGGAGGCCTGCGGGTAGACGTGGAAGCTGGGGATCGGGTTGCAAGCCGACGCGCGCGGTGAGTCGGGCAGCACCATTCGAGGAAACGCCGACGAGCCGATGCTGGCCGCGGCGACGGCGGCTTGGACGAGGCTGTGCTGGCTAGGGTTTACCCCCAGCATGTAGAGCGCCTCCCTCGTTGCCGCCGCGACGCGGGCGTTGGTGAACTTCTGCTGCGCGGCGGCGACAGCGGCGGCCTGCGCGGCGGCCTCATCCCTCGCGTCCGCGACGTGCCTCCGACCCTTCCTCTTGGCCGACTCCCTTGCCTGTTGTTCGGGCGTCAATGCCTTCTTCGGCTTGGTCGCGGCGGCGGTCTTGCGCAGGGCATGTGGCTTGCCTTTCCCGGAGAGGGCGACGGCACCGGATGAGGCGAGGGAGGTGAGGCCGGCGGCGGCGTCGAGGTCGAGGTCGATGGCGTCCTCCATGGTTGGTTGGGGGATGGGAGCGCGTGTGG
>NC_041390.1:61162660-61214072 GCF_002162155.2 Triticum dicoccoides | reverse complement strand
GCGGGCCAGGGAGAGGAATAGGCGCGCACGCGCGTCTGTCTCGTGTCCGCGCCGATTGAAATCCGGCTCAAAATTGGGGCAGGAATAGGTCGCCCGCGGATAAAAACAGACGCGCATCCATTTGGGTCGACGCGTTGGGTCGCTACTTTTATCCGCACCGACCCAAACAAACACGGCCGGACGAAATGGGTCGCTCCATTGAAGTTGCTTTAAAAGAACAAAAAATGCAGTTTGTTCAAATTTGTTGGCGGCGCCAAAACGGTGATGGAGCACACGCATGGGATCTCCTATTCCGTGCGTAGGTTTTTTTTTCTGAGAAACAATACGTGTGTAGGTTTTCTTTTTCGAGAAACATTCCGTGCATAGGTATCTGAACTTAGCGCGTGCCCCCTCACGCGCGTTAGTTTTTGTGTATGGGCCCGCCCATTTCAGAATTCGTTTTATAGTCTGAACATCCTTTGTTTTTACGAACATGTTTTGAGTTCATGGTTTTTTAAACAACATACATTTTTTAAATTTCGTGACATTTCTTTAAAATTTGGGGACAAATTTTGAAATTCCTGAAGATTTTTTTAATGGTAAGCACATTTTCCAAAAAAATATGAACATTCTTTGAATAAGAGAACATATATTTAAATCATGAATATTTTTTATTCAGTGATAATTTCCCGAACATTATTTAAATCATAAAGATTTTTTAATTCACTAATTATTTTTTAAATAGAAAAAGGGAAACATTACACATCACCCGGTGGATAATCACGTTTGCGTCCGCCCCCTCGGTTGCTTGCCATGCGTCCCCAGTGGACCGCACCAGCACATTCTTTGCAACAGCCATGGCTCGTACCTTATCCTCATCTCCTTAATCTCCTTCCTGAATCAACGGTGCCAAGCGAGATTGTCGTCTGCACTCTGCACCATGAGTGTGCCCTTGCTCGCCACCGCCACGTGCTGGCAGCCATCCTCACCGGCTAGGTAGGCCTTTGCCGTCGTCACCGGTCGCCGTGGCGGTGCGCTGTTGCAGCTAGGCCTCGCACCATCGTCGCCGTTGTCACCCCGCTTCCACCATGACGGTCGGCCGCGTGCGGTGCGCCACCTTGCCGGTGAGGTGAGCTTGTCGGCGCTCCTCTCTCACCACCATTCGAGGGAAGCAACATGATAGTTGTTTATACAACACAACCGTTGTTTCAGAAATTGGTTCTGCAACGCGGCCGTTGTTTCAGGAATTGTTCCTCCAATCTTCAAATTTTTCCAACATGGTAGTTGTTTCTGCAACACAGCCGTTGTTTCAGGAATTGCTTCTCCAACACGGCCGTTGTTTCATGAATTGTTTCTGCAACACAGTCATTGTTTCAGGATTGTTTCTGCAATGCGGCCGTTGTTTCTGCAACTGGTTTGTTGTTTCAGGAATTAGTGTGTCGGGAAGGCAACGAGCCGCGTGCGAGGAGTTAGATCAGACGGCTCGCACGCGGAGATCCGACGGTTGTCGAGGTGGTGGATGTTTACTAGACGTCTACCGATAGACGCGTAGCGCTCCCCATAGAAAAAAGGAAAAAACAAAGGGGCTCCAGCACATGGGCCAGCCCATGAGGGCGCACGGGGGAGTGGGGGTGCGCGCTCCACTGGAATTTGGGGCAGGTAGGTCGCCAGATAGGAGGTCACGCACACCAAGGCAGCATAACATTGCAGGCAGTATGTATTTGCAGTAGTCTTTTGCTCTCTTTTTCAAAGTCATTTTTTCTTAATCTAGAGACACAGTTGCAAGCGACTTTCGTCCCTCAAAGCCATTGATCAGTAGCTGAGTAGCATTGTATTAGGGCAACTCCAACGCAATGCACCAAATCAGACATGCCAAAATGTATACAAGGACAGCGGATAGGGGACATCTAGCCAATTCGGTGCACCAAAGTGTCAGGACCCCGACCCGATGCCACATAGGTCTAGCATGTAACACCTCATATCACTTTGCGGCCTCACGCACGGTATTCCCACGGGTGTCGCCTTACCTTTGCCCGGGACCGTTTGCGTCTTTTGGCACACGTATATGATAGTGTCGCTAGCACCCATATGATAAGGGGCCCGGGCTGACATGGCTAGTCGTAAACCCAAAGTGGCACAAACTTACAGGGACATGCATCCATGACCCAACATCGAACGTGTCGGTCATCAGCGAGTGAATCCAGGCTGTAGCACTGGGCTAGCAGGACTCCGGTGAACCGGGCTGTAGCGGGCTAACAGGACTCCGGTATTCATCGCGTGATATTTCCCCGAAGGGACAGACACAGGAACGAAGAAGGACACATGCTGGCCAGCCTAAGTGTTCCGGAGCAGCAGCAAGCTACCATGGCTCAGTGGAAACACTAGGAGACATTTCCCGGTAAGAGAGGCTACTAAGGATAAACAACTAGATAGCCAGATCCCACACATACCAAGCATTTCAATAACATACACACAATATGCTCGATATGTGCAATACAACATGGCATCACAAAATGACTCTACGACTCAAGTATTTTATTCAATAGGCTCCGAGGAGCGAGATATTACAAACAGGGGTCTCATGACCCAACATTCAGAGCATACAAATCAAAGCACAAGCGGAAGCTATCATGTCTGGGTACAGACATCTATAAATGAAAAAGACTGAGAAGCCTGACTATCTATCAGATCCTGCCGAGGGCACAAGATCGTAGCTGAGGTAACAAGCTAAACGTCGAAGTCCACGTGGAACTACTAGTGAGACTGAAGTCTCTCTGCAAAACATAAAATAGGCAAACGTGAGTACAAATGTACCCAGCAAGACTTACATCAGAACTAACTACATATGCATCATTTTCAACAAGGGGATGGTGGGGTTTAACTGCAGCAAGCCAGCTTTGACTCGGTGGCTATCCTAAACTACAACTGCAAGCGACTCTTTTGAGGTGGCGCACACGAGTCCACATATTCACCATATCAATACACCACTATGGATCCGCTCCCGTCTCCCTACGAGAACGCCATCCATAGCACTCACGCTTATCTTGCGTATTTTAGAGTATCCACTTTCACTTGTCTATGAACTGATATAAGCAACCCAGAAGTCCTTTACCGCGGACACGGCTATTCGAATAGATGATGTTAACCCTGCAGGGGTGTACTTCTTCATACATGTTTCCACCACTTAGCGTCTGCACACGACATGTGCTCGGCAGACTTCAAGCGAAAGCCGACGTGGGTGTAGACCACGACCTACCTAAACACTCAAGTCTCTAGTCCAGGTTTATCGCCTATTCGGGTTCCATCCATGAGGAGATCCGGCCGGAGTTTCGCTCACAGCCCCAAACAATGTGAACAGGGTTCCGTGACACCAAACGGGCGCCCGGTGTACCCGGCCACGTGCCTACCGCATCACAGCCCACCCCTACGGTCAGCGCTGTCCACGGCCTCCAGCATACTACAAACACCAGAAACTACTTGCAACTCCTGGACAGAGGACAAGGGTGATTAAGAAGTCGAGCGGGGTCATATTTCAGGGCCCAATGTATGGTAGTAACTGAGTCATGGATCACAAACACAGAACTCAGTTCCTAAGGACGGCTTCAATGAGACAACCCACCATGTACTCCTACATGGCCTCTCACCGCTACCTTTACCAAATCGTGTTCACACACTTAGCTCACACACAGTAGGACATGTTCACACGCCTCTGATTCATCCCCGATGAATCAGACCTGACTCAACTCTAAGCAGTAGCAGGCATGACAATCAAGCATGAATGAGTAGGCACAACAGGGCTCAAACAACTCCTACTCATACTAGTGGGTTTCAATCTATTTACTGTGGCAATGACAGGTCATGCAGAGGATAAAGGGGTTCAGCTACCGCAGCAAGTAACAGTTGAATCGTTGTTGTCCTAATGCAATAAAAGAGAGCAGGAGCGAGAGAGTGGGATTGTATCGGAATGAACAAGGGGGTTTTGCTTGCCTGGCACTTCTGAAGATAACATTGAGTCTTCATCAGTGGCAACGATCACAACGTCGGAACATCGTCTACCGGGAGGGAACAGATACCGGCAACACAAAAAGGAACACAATCAATGCAATGCACAATATGATGCATGCTCATGACATGGCAATATGAATGTGTTTTGAGCTAATGCAACTAGCAACAGATTAAATGAAGTTGGTTTGAATATAAGATTCAAATTTAAACCCCATATGTGATTATTCAAATGCCATTTAATTGATTTGCCCTAGACAGTAGTGATAAGTTGTTCTAACATGCATGTAAATGGTACAGATGGATTCCTTGAATTTTTCTGATAATTTTTCATATATAAATTATTTAATTTGGAGTTACGGTTAATTTTCTATGAATTTTTGAAGTTTGTGGTATTTTCTGGAATTTCAGAATTAAATTAAATCCAGAAAACATTACTGCGTCAGCATGACGTTGGCATGACGTCAGCAAGTCAACAGGGGCCGGCTCGGGTCAAACCTGACGTGTGGGGTCCACACGTCAGTGACACAGGGGCTAATCCCGCGTTGACTCGGGCTTTGACCCGCTACGGGGCCCGCTGTCAGTGTCACAGGGTTAGTTAGCAGGGTCATTAGCCCCTAACGACGACGCCACGTCAGCACGCCGGAGACCCGCCGACGGCGACCACAGAACACGGCGGGGCACGCCGGACTTGCGCTAGAGGCGTCAGTTTGGCGCGCTGAGGGCACCAGGGGATGGCCCTTGCTCCCGCGCATCCAGAGGACCGAGTGGGAGGTCGTGGGGTCGCCGGAACTCATGCCGGCGACGAGCTTTGGCGGCGATGGTGTTCGGTGGTGCTCGGGCGCGTCGCTACGGTGCATCAGTGAGCAAATGGAGAGGCTGGGCAGCACCTGCTAGACATGGGGAGCACTAAGAGCAGCTCAGTGAGGCCAGGGGAGCACGGAGGCTATGCGTGCAGCAGCAATGGCGGACGGTGGCTTCGGTGCTCGTGGGGAACGGCGCTACGGCACGGAGGGGAGCATGCTGAGTTAGGGGAGAGGGTCAGTGACTCACGGCGATGACGAGGGGACGCTCGGCGAGGTCGGGGACGGTCCGGAGCCGGCGAATTTGACGAAGATGGCCGGCGGTCCCGAGGTTGAAGAAGGCATCGAGGGCGGTGTTGTGGCACGTCCGGGGCCTCGTGGCTCGTTGAGGAGGTAGAGGGAGGACCGGCGGAGCTTCCTGGGGCGTCGGTGAGCCGTGGGGTGGCCGGTAGCCACGGTGGCTCTCGTCGGTGGCGGCGGCTCCGTTCGGTCGCGGGAGGGGAAACAGAGGAGCGAGGGGGAGGGAGGTCCAGAGAGCGAGGGAGAAGTGAGAGGGGGTCGGGGCGGCGTGGCGTCGCGGGAGGGACCAGGGAAGGAGGAGGCAGCCAGGCAGGGAGGAGGTGGCCTCCTCGGCCGCGCGCGTGCGAGCACGCAGCAGCTTCGGGGCGAGGGGAGGAAGACGACGGAGGGCTGCAGTGGTGGGCTGGGCCGCTGCTGGCTGCACAGTGTTGGGCCAGGTAAGTGGCGCCAGGTAAGTCCTTCTGCTCTCTCTCTTTTACTTTTTTTTCTATTTTCTGTAGTTTGTTTTGATTTAGTTTAGCAACTAAATCATTTAAATAAATTCTGTAGATTTTTATGTGGCTTGCTAAAATATATACAAAGCCACTCACAAACTTCCAGAATTATTGGAGTCATATTTAATATATATTAAATATAAATCCAAAGCAAATAGTTATTGGATTAATTCAAATGGCTAAAATAATTATCTCTGTGACTCCAAAAATATTGGTTTAAATTTTACCTCTTACCAATATTTCCATGGAATAACAGGAACATTTTCTTGGACACATTTGAGAAGATTTAATTGTTGGTTATTTTTAGAGGTTTCCTGAGGCTTTTGAAAATTCCTCAATTCAAATTTCATTTGAATTTAAACATGATGCACACACCAGACAGCACCAGAAGCTAGGGATGTGACACAAAGTTAGCTCTAGTTCAAACGGACAATTCAAAAAGGCGAACGAAGTAGAAATAAACCAGATGATATTTGTTAATTTTTGATATATTTACAATCCAAAGGATGGAATTTAACAAAGTTCAACTAAAACTAAACTGAACTAAACGAGGTACCATCGGGTGACCTCATAGGCATGGACTCCGAGGCCACTGACACCTCTGTTGTCGTCGCCGTTGTTGTCGTCCTTCAAGCGGCGAAAGGCCTCCTAGGGGTTGTGACATCCCTGATTGGTCGCCACCACTACGTGCTAGCGGCGCAGACGCTCGGTCGTGTCCTCATGGCAGTGACACTCTGCCACATGCCCTTGCTAGCCGACCCAATTTTGTAGGGCTGGTCACAGTTCATGCGCCGACATTAGCCAGACGACCATGCGGTGGTCTTGGATCGCTCCTCGGCTCAGGCCAAAATGAGGTCCGGTTCAGCGTGCACCCCGTTTGGCACCACGCTAAACGTTTCGAATGCCGCCCGGCGCACCTGCTTGGCCGCCGTCATGGGGTGCAACCCCTGTGAGGTGGAGGTGCTGCTGCCACGCCCGACGGAGTATAGGAGGTGGTTGTGCGCATGTTGGGGAATGTAGTGTACAAAATAACTTTTCCAGTAACATACAAGCTCAGGATCACTATGTAGATGCAAATGGTAGATCAAGTCTTTACTGAAAGTGCGTTATATCGACTAGAGAGGGGGGGGTGAACAGGTGATTTTTACAAAATTCTTCACTGAGGAATTTGCCGGTGAGGAAATTCTTTAGCGAAGAACTACTAGCAGCGGAATAAGTACTCAACAGTAAACATAAAAGAATACAAGCATAGTCATCATGATGAAATGAAGACAGGCACATAGTACAGAAAGCGTAAGCACATGATAACACAGGATGAAGACAAACAGACTGAAGAAATTGAACTGAGGAAATTGAGAAAGTCTTCAGTCAAAGTCTTTAAACACAGATGTGAACAAGCACACAATACAGTTATGAGGAAATGGAAGAGTTGAGGAAATAGAACCGGTAAGCTTGGTGAAGACAATGATTTGGTAGACCAGTTCCAACTGCTGTCTCAGTTGTACGTCTGGTTGGAGCGGCTGAGTATTTAAACTCGAGGACACACAGTCCCGGACACCCAGTCCTGAACACGCAGTTCAGGACACCCAGTCCTCACCGTATTCTCCTTGAACTAAGGTCACACAGACCTCGTCCAATCACTCGTGGTAAGTCTTCAGGCGACTTCCAAACCTTCACAAACTCGGTCACTCGGCGATCCACAATTCCTCTTGGATGCTCTAGACCATGACGCCTAACCGTCTGGAAGAAGCACAGTCTTCAAAGGTAACAAGCGTCGGATCCACGCAGGATCAATCTCTTCAGTGATGCTTAATCACTTGGGGTTTGTAGGTGTTTGGGTTTTGGGTTTTTCCTTACTTGATGATTTTCGCTCAAAGTCCTCAGAGGATGAGTTGCTCTCAAATGACAAGTGTCAGTTTCTCTCGGAGCAGCCAACCAACAAGTGGTTGTGGGGGGCGGCTATTTATAGCCTAGGGAGCAGCCCGACATGATAAGACATAAATGCCCTTCAATGATATGACCGTTAGGTGGATAGATATTTTGTGACATCTGGCGCATAGCACAACAACGGTCGGAATTTTGAGTAGCAAAATCCTCAGGGCTATCATGTTCCTCACTGTGTAGGCAATCTGCACTGGCGAATTCCTAACTCCTCAGTTAGGATAAATTCCCCAGAGACCAGAAGAACTGCGTCTCTGTCACTAAAGAAATTGACTGAACTGTATGAGATTTCCAATGGCTTCACTCGAAGGGATTAGTAGGTGTAGGATTTTGAGTTGAGCATCATGTGGAAATTTTTCTTAGTATTTCCTTGACCCCCTTTAATAGTACGGTGTTTCCTATGACTCAAGAAAGAGAAAATGAAACTACGAAAACAAAAGTCTTCACGCTTCATGTTTCTCAAACGAATACCAAGTCTTCAAGGTCACACCAATTTCTTCACTTTCGAAGTCTTCAGAAAGTCTTCAGTGATCCAAAGTCTTCAGTCGAAGAACTTTATTTTTAGGGGTTGACTTTCTCTGTAAATATCAAGCTCCTCATAGACTTATAGACCTGTGTACACTCACAAACACATTAGTCCCTTAATCTATAAGTCTTCAATACACCAAAATCACTAAGGGGCACTAGATGCACTTACATTTACCAACACAAACACAACGGAGAAGAAGATGTTGGTGAAGACATGCATATTTCCGCAGGTAGGTTAAACCTCTCAGCCATGAGTATTTCTTTGGATCCAGGATCAAACGTATGGGCTCTCTGCGGAATCCATGTTCCTTGTCAGCGGTTCAGCAACACTTTAGCGTCCAAGACGAAGAGCAACTAGAGAACAAGAGAGAGATGGAGCAGCCTAACACAATGGAGAAAATGTAGAGAGAGAGAGGTTTGGAGGTTTGTTCATCTCCTTTATGTATAATGGCCAAGGAAGGCCATGGCTTGGGGGAGGGGCACCCTCTCCCTAGGGCCGGTGCACAAAGAAGGGATGGCGCCCCTCCCAGCCCTAGCCGCCCCACCTGGTTGGCCCCAAGAGGAAAGGCCACGGCTTGGAGTAGGACACATGAGTGTTTTACTTGCGGAGGCCAAGAACACATGAGGCGTGATTGCCCTAATACAAAAAGGGTGATGCTCACACAGGATGGATATGTGTCTGCTAGTGATGAGGACAAGGCTGTTAATCCATCGAGTGAGGAGTCTGAGGAACTTGAACAAGTGGATGTGTATCCCGAGAATGCTGCTCCTAATTGCACTAACTT
Source organism: Triticum dicoccoides (assembly GCF_002162155.2). Classification (NCBI taxonomy): domain Eukaryota; kingdom Viridiplantae; phylum Streptophyta; class Magnoliopsida; order Poales; family Poaceae; genus Triticum; species Triticum dicoccoides. The sequence continues at coordinate 61,205,240 of NC_041390.1, read as the reverse complement.
GATGGTAAACCGTGTGTCCGCAGATCGCATAGAGGGACAAGGGCAACGCTGGAATATTCTTCGGACCCAATGCACAGTCCAAGACACTACATGCAAGTTGATTATTGATGGTGGCGGCTACACCAACATTATCAGCAAGAGTTTGGTGGATTTTCTCTTGTTGCCTACATGGAAACACTCGTAACTACATTGAGTTCAGTGGTTGTATAATTTTGAGAAGCTGAAGGTAACACATAAGTTGCGCCTGAAAATTTCTGTAGGTACTTATGAGGACATGGTGGTCTGTGATGTTTTGCCTATGGATGCATGTCATGTCCTGCTAGGCCGACCGTGGCAATTTGATAGGCGTTCCACTTATGAAGGCAGATCCAATGTTTATTCCTTGTGGCATAAGGGGAAGCGTCATGTGCCGCAGCCTATGCTTGACAAGGATATCAAAGTGGATGCGTTTACTATGAAGACGAAGGTCCAACACATCAAGGAGAAACCAAGGACGGTTCCCTGTCAAGTTGGGGGGTGATGAGGGGAGGATATCTATTACTCCTGTTATTTCACCACATCCTGATATTCTGAAGTTTGGATCCTTTTTATTTGTAGTTCCTCCTACGGATGAGGTGAAGCCTAATTTTAGAACACCACCAATGTGTTTCGGCATGTCGAAATAGGAGTGGCTCAGAATAATTGGTTATCCAGTTTTGGTTTAATTTATTAGGCTGAACATTGCTTTATATCCAGGCCATGTCATGGGTCATAGAGTTTTATTTTAAATTGTGTTATTTTAACTCGGTTGGGCCTATCCAATCTGAATAGTTTTCGATTTAGGGCTTACCTATATAAGCTGACAGCCGGCCATTTGTAATAGGGAGTTGAATTTTCGAGTTAAGAATAGACAGGAAAAATGTCCCAAGTCGGGGACGTCAATATATATCGCTTGTTTTGCTTGCTGATTCGTAAGAATCTGTTCTGTTGTCTGTGGAGTAGATCTAATCTGCTCAACAATCAAATTATCTACTGATTATACCGTTCGCCGTGAAAGATTGGGCCAAAAACCTTAGGATCTCTCTACTTGATCCTTATCAGGCAGGGCAGAAAATCTAATTTTCTGCACGGATTACCGGACTAATATTCTTTTGTGATCAGGCATGTAAAAACTATAGCATACCTGTCTTTTTTTTCTTTTGTGATCGGGCATGTAGTCCGGTCCTGCTGTGATCTAGCGCTCATATGATTCAGCGGCATATGGATCGAACTTCGTTTGAATTTCAAATTGTCATTTACTAATGGCCATATACATGGTGTCGAAGCAAATTTATGTCAGCGTTGGAGATGCCCTAGTGACTTTCAAGGGAGAATATCATACGGAAATCAATATTAAATGAAAACTTCGTGGAAACTATATTTTAAACTTTCAAAAAAAATTGAAAAAAATATGGGATGTTAAGAAAGTGATGTTTTATTGCTACACAAAATTTCAAGTTGAAATACATTACGAGATGTGAGCTATGAAAAGACAAATTCAGCATTGAATACTGGCATTACTATTCGGCACTATTCAACGCTGGTTTTGTCTTTTTCATAGCTCACATCTCGTAATGTGTTTCAACTTGAAATTTTGTGTGGCAATAAAACATTACCTCTTAACATCCCGTATTTTTATTTTTTTTTAACTTCAAAATATCTTTTTCTCGTGGTTTTTACCAGTTTTCATCAAGTGTTGGTTTCCGTATGATATTCTCCTGACTTTCAATTAGAATCCTCTAAGCATCCTAGAAAATTCTCAAGGATGAGAGAGAGAGGGGCTATCCGATCGAGCAACACGTACGAATTCCAGAGAATTCTCATATCCTACCCGGTACAATTCGTCCGTCCCTGTCCCTTTCGTTCCTTCTTCAAGGGGTTTACGTGTGCAGACACGACGCACCTCCGGGCCATTCCAGACGCGCGCCATCGCTTTGGCGACGACGGCACCACTGCCTATAACTAAGCTCTCTCGCCAGGCCTACTCTGGAGAGGCATCGTCGCCGGACGAGCTGTATTCTCTCATGCTCTCGCTCAGGTTGTCTACTAGTGGCACCAGCACAGGACTCGGCCGGTTCGCCGCCGCGAGGTTGGCGGCCGCAGCTCGTGGAGGGAGGAGCGTGTCCGCCGCGCCCGGCATGGAGCACCCGCGCGACGACACGCACAACACCAAAGAGTATATTGCTTGGTTGATCACGTACGGCTAATTTTCCCTTGCAAATTGCATGCCGTTTTATTGGGTTGGCTGGTTGGTCCGTGTAGGGACGTGACGAGCCACCCGTTCGGGGTGGCCTACTCCACGAGGTCGGACGAGGAAGGCTTCGGCGGGGTGTACGCGAGGGACGACGACCGGCCGGCGTTCAGCCGTCCAACTGCCGAGGCGCATCCGACCCATCCTCCTGGTACTTTTTATTTTTTTGTTATGAATGATGGAAGTTATAACTGTTTGTTTTGCCTAACAATAATTGAGTTGTGTTTTTTCTGCAGACCATGATACCTCGCAGGTGAAGGAGGAGAAGGCGCGCCATCTCAAGGACGACAAGCACGCCACCTAGCTTTCTAGCTTCTCGCCGTCTCATAATAATAATATACGAGCGTTTAGCAGTAATACAAAACGTCTTATATTTTTTTTACAGAGGTAGTACATGCCTCATCGCAGTTCACCGGCAAAAAAAAGTAAAGCTTCATCGCAGTAGCTAGTTTGAAGTTTGCCATCAGGTGGCTCGAACTGCTTCTGAGGTTTGCAGCGACCGATACAAAGCCGTGTTTTCAGGAGTTTATATCTGCGTGTTGTAATAATCATGTAAAATACCAAGGAATGCTTCCGTGCCCTACTAGCTAAGTTATGTGTGCACCTAGCATGAGCTGTAAAATTAAGAGATGGGTTGTAAAGTTATAGTGCTCTGTGGGCGTGGGAGCTAGTAGAATTCTTCTTTGGGCTGGTTTAGTAAGTCGGTTGTAGTGAGTCTTACCTAACGGACTCGAGTCTCCTTGTAAAAAAGAGCATGTTATCGGAAGCTTATATTGTGAGCTTGAGCTCACATGATCTAAGATGAACAGTAAAATCTAAGTTATACACCCTTTGTCCCATAGTAAATGACTCAACTTTGTACTAAAGTTAGTTCAAAGTTGTACTAAGGTTAAGACACTTATTTTAGGACGAGGAAATAGTAAAAAAAATCTAAAACATGTGTGTAGACATTATTTTTGCATGTGTCTTTTCCGGCCACATGTCATCAGATGGTCAGCCATCAATTGCCGTGAATAATTGACAAAGCAACATCTTAAAAATAAAATAAAATAAAGGAACAATATAAAGAAAGATAGGGAGAAAAAGGTAAAAGGCGTGTGTCAGCTGCTCTGCTCAATGGGCCATCATAGTACAAACAAGATGCTGCCCACGCGCGTGGATGCGGGAATCTTGCTAAGAGAAATGCGCAAATAGTTGCTACAAGAGCATAAAAAACTAATGAAAAGAGAAATGTAATCTATAGGGTATAGAAAATCGATTTGCAACTGAAAATGTTATTTCTAACCGAAATATGAAGGGCCAAATATACGTATAGTGCTCCTTTTCTCCCTCTCTCAAAGTTACTTTTCCTTTTTCTAAACCCCCTCCCATATATTAATTAATTTAAAACATTCATACAATCATCCATTATAACTTTAGCCCCATGCAGGGCGGAACACTATTAAGAAGCACACCATCGGGCCTATTTTCAAAACTAAACTTCGCAATTTGGTGCGCCACCCAATTGACCCTTCTGTTAATCTTGAATATCTTGCAATTTATCATCCTCTTGGAAATACTCAACGCTTCCATCTTTAGATCAACTAGGGAAGACATGTCTCGAAAATCATTTCCAAAAGAAGATGCCACAAAAGAACAATCAGTTTCTAAAATGATGGGCTTGTGGAGAGTAGTACCGATCTACAACCCTGCTAGGATCGCTCTCAGTTCTTCTTCATCCATGCTATTGCACACCTCAATATAATCCCACGACGAAATGATAACCTCTCCAGCATAGTTCCTGGCCACCACACCCACACTCGCTACACTCATGGCCTTCACATAACTTGCATCAATATTAATCTTAATGAACTCCCTAGCAGGAGGTTGCCAAGCCACAAAATTCTCATGCACATCATTAGTAAAAGTTAAACCATCCGCCCTCTCCTTATCTTTGTTGCTAATCTCCATCTTCACATTGGAATGACAGGATGAGAAGGATGCCCAATAGTTTCGAATAAAACTCACAAAGGCAGAGATAGTTTCCTTTCCCTTACCAAAGATCAAATCATTCCTCAGGTGCCATGCCCCCCAAAACATGAATATAACTAGTGGTTGGGGTGCACCCTTGGTGCGCCTCTTGAGAGGAAGCTAGGGCGATGTCAGGTTAGGTTCGCCTTTTTCACTTTCCTACCTATACTAAGTAGTGATATTTGATTAGAATAAGAGCAGTGCAGATAAAACACATTCAGAGAATGGACTGAAGTAATGAACCTTTCAGTTATATTGATGCATCATGTGAGAAGTTTCCTTTTTTGATCTAGATAAAACATACATGCAATTCTTGATAAACTTACTATATTGATGCATCATGTGAGAAAGAAACTAAAATGGCATCACAGGCAACACACAACAATATAATGCCATCGACAGAAGCATCTTGCTGCATGGCAACATAAGATACAACAATAGAAATTGTTGCATGTTACGACCCGACGGCGGCAGTGTGCCTTTGATGCCTCCCTCTAACCATGCAACGAGTCCGAGAGGAGCATGCTCACCTCATCTTTGTGTGCTTCATAAAAATATGTACATTCATATAGGTCATCACGGACGGCAATGACACTTCGGGACACGCCGTCGATGAAGACATCAGAGATGTTGAGCTTGGTCTGGAGGTCCCTGATTGCAGCCTTGGTCCTCTCAATGGTGAACGGCCCCACATCGTTGGCATCCTGGGTCCTCAGCTGCAAGCACTTCTCGTAGGACAGTCGGACGCGCTGCCCTGCCTACAAATGCACTCCAATTCATATCTTTGGCTTGAATTAAACACAAGCAGTACCCAAGAGAACCATTTGATAAAATGATAATTAACAAAAATAGGATGGTGCCTTTAGGTGTATTTGACAACTAATAATAAGGAATTTTAAGTAGAAGTACTCGGTAACAAGCCATCGGCAGCTATGAAGTAATGCTAGAACTGTCACTGTCATATAAAAAGGATCAGGTGTATTTCCAATAAGAATTCACTTCTATTTCATTTGTCAAGAAGTCGAACTGAAGATGGGAATACCTCTTATATTGCATATTTCTTCACCAAAGTGTTGTAACATGCAATGCACGCAAGACGTAGTTGATCGCCTTACACCAAAAAGTTCAACAAATCAGTTTGCAAACAAAAAATCTGAGATAAAGTTCCAAGTAATATGGTATAACCTTTTCTTAATTAACACAAGAATAGAAAAAATGGATATTTTCATGAACCACAGCAGAAGAGAAAGCCTAAAATGTTTTATTCAAACTAATGACCCAAAGTACTGAAGTAACCTCTAAAATTCTTCTTGCACAACTAAATTGCCATATCTTTTAAGCGCACAAAGAACAATGACAGTACCGACTATACCTTGCCTACAATATGTTATCAAATATGGCTAGGACCATACATAATTACCAATATTAAAATCTTGGAGTGGTCACTCCCATGATATTTGTTGCACAACACATAACTGATTTAAATCTCATCATTTGAGGGAAAACAATTGATAGTATATATGAAATATTAAAACTACATAGCTGATTTATCTACAAAAGTTGTATATAAAACATTCAGAATGATAATAATACAAGGTTGTCAGAATCGTGATTCTGAATCGAATCGGAGCTCCGATGGTAGGATCGCAAATCGTAGAATCTTCACTATCAGGATCATAGAAACGTAGATTCTAGAGACTAAAGTCGTAGAATCGGAAGGGTTAGTTTGGATCATAAAGTCGTAGAATCGTACAATAGAATTGCGATTCTGACAACCTTGTAATAATAGTTGTTGATCTAAAACTTAATTGGGAAACACAAACATGGTAATGCTAGGTAGTACCTTTGAAATGCATAGAGGAGTATTCAAGATGTGATGGCACTCATCATCAAATGGATCTATAAATGCATCATGGATGACTAACCTCGCTCTTCTTGTTTAATGAGACAGAAGTTCAGATTCTGAAACTGCATGGGCACTTGTTTAATTCAGTGCAAGAAAAAAGTCACAATCCATTTAGCAAAAGCCAATCAGAGGTAGTACACCTTGTCTATCTGAAAGGATCAAGAAGAGGTGTCTAGAGGGGCGTGATTAGACCCTCAACAAAGAAAAGTAGCAGTTTTTAAGTTCTTCAAGTTAAGGTGCAGTTTCAGCACAAGTTTAAACATTCACAATACATTTCACGCAAGCATGGCAAGAGTATATGAACAGCGGAAAGTAAAGCATGCAAGTTGCAAGAAAGTAAAGGGATGGGATTGTAATGTGCAAATGCAATTGGAGACACGAGATTGTTGGCGTGGTTTCGATAGGTGGTGCTATCGTACATCCACTTTGATGGAGACTTCAACCCATGAAGGGTAACGGTTGCGTGAGTCCACGGAGGGCTCCACCCACGATGGGTCCATGAAGAAGCAACCTTGTCTATCCCACCATGGCCATCGCCCACAAGGACTTGCCTCACTTGGGTAGATCTTCACGAAGTAGGCGATCTCCTTGCCCTTACAAACTCCTTGGTTCAACTCCACAATCTTGACGGAGGCTCCCAAGTGACACCTAACCAATCTAGGAGACACCACTCTCCAAAAGGTAATAGATGGTGTGTTGATGATGAACTCCTTGCTCTTGTGCTTCAAATGATAGTCTCCCCAACACTCAACTCTCTCTCACACAGATTTGGCTATGGTGGAAAGATGATTTGAGTGGAAAGCAACTTGGAGAAGGTTAGAGATCAAGATTCTTGTTGTTGGATTGGAATGTCTTGGACTCAACACATGAGTAGGTAGTTCTTTCTCTCAGAAAAAGAATGCTGGAAGTGTAGGCACGTTCTGATGGCTCTCTCTCAAATGGAGAGAAGGGTGGAGGGGTATATATAGCCTCCACACAAAATCTAACCGTTACACACAAAAGAGCCAACTCGGTTAGACCGAATGTATGAACTCGGTGAGACCAATTCAGTTCAAAATGTGAACGTTAAGATTTTCGGTGGGACCGATATGATCAACTCAGTGGGACCGATGTGCTAGGGTTACGGTAAATACTCATATTGATTTGACCAATTACTCAAACTCGGTGAGACCGATTTTGGTAATAAGCCAATAGAGAGTTGGTCAAGCAAACTCAGTGGGACCGACTGCGTATCTCGGTGGGACCGAAATAATTGCGACATGCAACAGAGAGTTTGAAAGCCTATCTCGGTGAGACCGAGATCCCATCGGTGAGACCGAACTGATTGGGTTTCTGGCAGTGGCTATGTCAAGTGAACTCAGTGGCGCCGGGTGAATCAAATCGGTGAGGCCGAGTTTGACTTTAGGTTTAGGACATATTTGGAATTGAGAAAGTGGTTGAGGGCTTTGGAACATATCACTAAGCACTTTGAGCAAGTAAACCATTAAGCAACACCTCATCCCCTTTTAACAGTATTGGCTTTTCTATGGACTCAATGTGATTTTGGATCACTAAATAGAAATGAAGAGTCTTGAGATTTTGCCAATCTTCTCTCCTTAGCATCTAGAAGGGGTTCCACATCCTCTTGTCCATGCCATGCCTTTGTTTAACTTTCTGAAATATACTAGTTGAAACTATTAGTCCAACAAAAGATATGTTGACATTAATTACCAAAATCACCCAAGGAGCACTTGTGCTTTCACTATCTATCTATCTATCTATCTATCTATCTATCTATCTATCATAGTTTTATTCGCACACTAAATCTACATATCCCCTTTTTCTTTCGAGAGAATTCCATTTCCGCCTTGTCGATTGACACACGGTCTACATGTACGACCTTGGCCTGAACCTCTTCCTCGATTTCACCAGGGAGGAGATGGTGCTGCAAGCGTTAGCTATATCTGCTATTTTACATTGATCTAGAAGCCATCTTGGTTAAGGTTACACCTTCCATTCGTTGTGCAAGCATAATATCAATTGGTTCTTTTCTGCAACTGATTCTAAACCCACCTAATTGCTGCTAGGTGTTAGTAGGTAGAACATGATTTCAGGTAGTTCTCCTTTCTTGCAACTCTTTGAATCTGGTTTGTGCGGCTTAGTAAAACAAATAAATTTAGATGGCCACATGCTAAGGATTTTTCACAGATAATTAATATCTAATAGATATTTGGAACTCTATCTAAAATACTGGAAATCAGATGAGTCAGTTTCGCACCTTACTCTCTTATAATGCAAAAAACACTAAAATAGATCTCTGTACCTTCGATTAAGAATGAACCATTATTTATACTAATGAAGTATAGAAATGGGAGCGGAGAAAGTGATCATATACCTATGAACACATAAATATCTCATTAGCAGCTAAAAAGAAGTCACTCTCTATAGCTTCTAGACATATGTATCCCGAGTGGACGCCTTTGCTTGAAGCAAAATTTTCAGTCCACAACTTCTTCAGTTTTTCGTTGTAAAACCTACATGGAGCAAGCTAGCATAACTACAAAATTATTTGGAAGCAACAACAAAGGAAATAAATGTGAAATTGACAATTTTCTTGCCTCTGTTTTAAAGTCGGGTGTTTGTCCATCTCATATTCTTTCCATTTGCCTTCCTTCTACAACTAGTTAATATAAACACACCATTCAAGTCCTTGAAGAAACCACGAGCTTACAAAAAGAAGATCTAATAAAAAAAGTTGATACTCTGAAAATGCTACTTTTGAAAGTATTTCGAAGCACTGATTTTGTTTTTCTGGACACACCTTCCACGAATGTGATCTTATGATGAAAATTTACAAATATTTAGAACATTTGTCAAAATTTACCATAAAAATAATTCAGAATTTTCAGAATTTTGTTTCAGTTTTTCAAGTGTACTGTTCATTCGAGCTCATTTGGGCTCGAGCTCAAAAGTGTACTTTTGTGATTAATTATGTTTTTATTTTATTTTGTAATCTCCGCTGAAGGCTGAAGCTACTGGTGCAGATGCCACATTAAAACTGAACGGATTTATAGAAGCAGCTACAACATTTACCACAATGGTGAGACCAGTTAGGGCTCCTATGATTCAAAGGATTTCTATAGATTTTGAATGATTGAAATTCTTAGAAAAAAATATACGTTGGTCTTTTGATTCATAGGATTGGATTTCCTAGAAAGTTTTCCTATGAATTCTTCTATACTACATTTCATAATATATCTAACATCACTCCAATCTCTTTTCACAATTTTTTTTTCTGTGGCATCAAACACTCCTTGTCAATCCTATTATTACTAAACAGTAAGATGGAGCGAGCTAGAAGCAATCACAACGATTTTGGCTCCTAAGCCGTTCGATCCAGCTAGCCAACGATGTGGATTTTTCAGCCGTCCTCGCAAACGCGGCCTATTTCTTTTTTCCCAAATTAACCGCGAGAAACAAGAGGTCTGACTGGATGTTTCTTTTCCCGTGAAATATGTAGGAATCCCACGGAATCCAAAGACTTTCCGTTGTTTCCTGTTCACTTATCCTTCAGTCCAAACGCACCAAAGGCCCTGATTGGATACTCTAACTCAGTTAGAGGTTAGAGTTAGATTTTAACTCTGAACTAACCCCGAACTAACTGAGCTGTTTGGATGGTTGGGTTAGATTGACAATAAATATTCTTTCTCAATAATTTACTACTTTGGACCCTATTTGGATGAAAGGGGTAGTTTTTTTACTATTTTTCTAGTGGGCCCAGGAGAACTAACCTGAATAAGCTCCTCTAGTTTGGGCTAGTTTTTTGAGATGGGTTAGATCCAACTAACCCAAACTAACCCATCATGTTTGGATACTTTTGGGTTATTTTAGACTCAACTAACTAAAACTAACTCTAACTTAGCAATCCAAAGAAGGCCAAAGATAGAAAATACCACAGGGTCAGATTCCTTTGTGTTTTCCTCAAGACCGAACGCGCCCTAAACTGAGTTGTTTCCTTCCCTAAAAAACTAAGTTGTTTCCAGCTTTGACGACAATTCTGTAATGACGGAGCTTGGTGTAGACCAACAGGGGCAATTGCCCCCCCTAATTTTTCCAACCATTGAAGAATATGCTCTATTTTAGGCCTAACCAGTGTTTAAACTAGAAATTAGCCCCTCCTTCCCATTATCTTGCTCCCCTTCAGCTAATGGCCTCCTCTTGGATTATGCTCAAGCTCCACCACTGCAATTATGGCACACTTGATTAGACACTAGTGGTTGGGGCGTGCCATTGGCACGCCTTCCTGAGCGTTCATGTGTGCACTTATCTAGCTTACGCACGTCCACCGGTCTAGGGAGATCATTGATGGCAAAGAGAGTTCCAAAGCAGTGACTTGTTGAAGTGCAATAGATAGATAAATGAATTAGATTATGGAATCAGTTCTGAATACTGTAACTTTGTAACCATGTTTGCAATCAAATTTTCAGAAAAATGTGATGATGACCATAAAAATTAGACACCGTACATGTTTCTCCGTGTCACACAGAAATCTCACTCTGCGGTACTCTATCTGTCAATCCTAAATAGGTTTAGGGGTCATCAGGTTTATATTCAGAGAAGAACACCCAATAAGAAATGTTATTTGGAAAATAAATTTTATTTACCACTAGATGCATGATGGGTTTTGCACCATTCATTACTATTATCTAAGCAAGCCTTGCTTTGACTTATAACCAAGTTAGGACCCTGCAAAATGACAGCAATGCTGAACTTCCTGATGAGATGATGATAGACAAGTTATTTATATTGAGATGAAGCACCATTTGCCCTTATTGACACAATGAATAGAAAATGCACACACATTGCCAGGTTCAACAACTAACCAAAAAATCTGTAATAATCAACACACACACACACACACACACACACACACACACACACAGAGCAGCGCGGCTCCCTCATCACCTAGACAGTCAAATGCATACTCGTTAGTGCAGATCCACTTGCCCGAACTACTGCAATATCTCATCCTTATGAGGTCCCCAGCCTCCTCTTTGCTGCAACCAACCATGTGTACACCCTGAGAAGGCAAGCATGTCCATCTCATACCGCAAGTGGAGAACCACAAAAGGGTCCATTCCGATGAAGAACTTGAACCACAAGCCTGCACAACTCTTCTATTTCAAGGGTAAATCCCAATGCATCAAAACTGACATGGGACCTCTGTTTCTCAATATCCATGGGTAGCCCATTATTTTCAAGCCGGGCACCAGTTTTATTCAGATGAAGGACCTTGTAAAAAAAGCATTCCATCACATGTATCTGCACAAATCTAAAACCTACACAAACATCAGACGTAATTAGTTCAAACAACACTCTTGAATTTGCCTCGCCAAATATGCACACAACAAGTATGATTTATCTCCTTGAAAACAAAAATATACCCCTATTTCCTCCTGTTTAGTATAGACCCTCACTATGGAACATGATAAAAAATTCAGATTTTGCATACTGCATGTTCATGCTAAAATCACCCGTTCAGATAATTTATAATTAACTAAACTGCAGAGATAATGTCATAGTGGCCTCTGAAAATATGAGTCGGCTAAGGATGGCTCATATGCTAGGACAGTAGTATAAAATGATCTTGTATGGCTGAAGACTGATGTATGGTCTAAACAAAGCAGAAAAGTGAGTGAAACAAGTCGAAGGCATATCCTCTTGTTTAGTATAGACCCTCACTATGGGACATGATTAAAAATTCAGACTTTGCATACTGCATGTTCATGCTAAATCATCCATTCAGATAATTTATAATTAACTAAACTGTAGAGATAATGTCAAAGTGGCCACTGGCAAGCTTTTGAAAAAATGAGTTAGCAAGGATGGTTCATATGCTAGGACAGTGGTATAAAATGATAAAAAGTTAGTAGTGTGGGATCAGGAGGAAGTACATAGCACAGATCTATTAACCATTGATGTATGAAAATTTTGGTCTGTTTCACTTTAAGAACTAAACGATTAGACAAACAAGGGACAATAACAAATCAACAATAGCCCGCTATAGTTGCGACCCTTGTACCGTAGCAAATATGTATCCACAGTATGAATAATATCATGTATGATATCTAGCTACAATGATGGTAATTCTTTCATATCCTTGCTGAGACAGACCCGAAAACACGATTTAAGATCTTGCTTAGGATCTATAGTGTAGATAATATCCTGTATGATATCCAGCCACAATGATGGTAATTCTTTCATATTCTTGTTGAGACAGATCCAGAAACATGAATTAATACCTTGCTTAGGAAACATGTTCCACTGGCTGGAATGTTCTGACAAGGAAAAACCTAGCAGTATATAAGTAAACTAAAATGGCAGTGCCAAATCAAACAGTGCCACGCTAATCAAATATCAGTAGAAACTTGTGAAGATAAAAAGAGCTAACCTCCTCACCGAAATAACACATTGACACTGCACTTCGGCTTTGAAGAGTAATACTCAAAAATTAAGAAAATCCAGACACTTTCCGGTTGATTAATGATACGTCTCCAACGTATCTATAATTTTTGATTGTTCCATGATATTATATTATTTGTTTTGGATGTTAATGGGCTTATTTATACACTTTTATATTATTTTTGGGACTAACCTACTAACCCAAGGCTCGAGTGTAAATTGTTGTTTTTTTTGCCTATTTCAGTGTTTCGCAGAAAAGGAATATCAAACGGAATCCAAACGGAATGAAACCTTCGGGAGAGTTATTTTTGGAACAAACGTCATCCAGGGGACTTGGACTGGACGTCAAGAAATCAACGAGGAGACCATGAGGCAGGGAAGCGTGCCTGCTCCCCTAGGCGCGCCCCCACCCTTGTGGGCCCCTCATAGCTCCAACGACCTACTTCTTCCTCCTATATATACCCATATACCCCGAAAACATCTAGGAGCACCACGAAACCCTATTTCCACCGCCGCAACCTTCTGTACCCAAGAGATCCCATCTTGGGGCCTTTTCCGGAGCTCCGCTAGAGGGGGAATCGATCATGGAAGGCTTCTACATCAACACCATAGCCTCTCTGATGATGTGTGAGTAGTTTACTTCAGACCTTCGGGTCCATAGTTATTAGCTAGATGCCTTTTCTCTCTCTCTCTCTCTTTGGATCTCAACACAAAGTTCTCCTCGATCTTCTTGGAGATCTATTCAATGTAACTCTTTTTGCGGTGTGTTTGTCGAGATCCGATGAATTGTGGGTTTATGATCAAGTTTATCTATAAACAATATTTGATTCTTCTCTGAAATCTTTCATGTATGATTGGTTATCTTTGCAAGTCTCTTCGAATTATCAGTTTGGTTTGGCCTACTAGATTGATCTTTCTTGCAATGGGAGAAGTGCTTAGCTTTGGGTTCAATCTTGCGGTGTCCTTTCCAGTGACAGCAGGGGCAGCAAGGCACGTATTGTATTGTTGCCATCAAGGATAAAACGATGGGGTTTATATCATATTGCTTGAGTTTATCCCTCTACATCATGTCATCTTGCCTAATGCGTTACTCTGTTCTTATGAACTTAATATTCTAGATGCATGTTGGATAGCGGTCGATGTGTAGAGTAATAGTAGTAGATGCAGAATCGTTTCGGCCTACTTGTCGCGGACGTGATGCCTATATACATGATCATGCCTAGATATTCTCATAATTATGCACTTCTCTATCAATTGCTCGACAGTAATTTGTTCACCCATCGTAATACTTATGCTATCTTGAGAGAAGCAACTAGTGAAACCTATGGCCCCCGGGTCTATTCTCTATTATATTAATCTCCCGTCAACTAGCTATTTCTGGCGCCATTTATTTTTGCAATCTTTATATTCCCATCTATATCATAAAAATACCAAAAATATTCATCTTATTATTATTATCTCTATCAGATCTCACTCTCGCAAGTGACCGTGAAGGGATTGACAACCCCTTTATCACGTTGGTTGGGAGGTTCTTATTTGTTTGTGCAGGTACGAGGGACTTGCGTGTAGTCTCCTACTGGATTGATACCTTGGTTCTAAAAAACTGAGGGAAATACTTACGCTACTTTACTGCATCACCCTTTCCTCTTCAAGGGAAAACCAACGCAGTGCTCAAGAGGTAGCAAGAAGGATTTCTGGCGCCGTTGCCGGGGAGGTCTACGCACAAGTCAAGACATACCAAGTACCCATCACAAACTCTTATCCCTCGCATTACATTATTTGCCATTTGCCTCTCGTTTTCCTCCCCCCCACTTCACCATTGCTGTTTTATTCGCCCTCCTTTTCCGTTCCCCTTATCTTTTCCGTACGCCTCTTTTTCGCTTGCCTCTTGTGTCGCCGTGTGTCGTCATGGCTAATCCTTCTATTATTGTTAGTACTCCTGATCATGAAGTTCTTAATTTTAAACAAAGGGAGGGAGAAAATCTAAAAGATGCTTGGTACAGAATTTGCAATGCTCAAAATAGATTTACTAGGAAGCAATCTACTTATGTCCTTCTTCGCAATTTTTATGTAGGCATCACCCCTTGGAATAGATATATTCTTGACACCATTACCGGAGGGAATTTCTTGGGTAGCCATACTTTTGATTCTTATAATTCTATGTTAGATTTGTTAGGCCCACCACCTCTTTTGGTTAATGGAACTGTTTTAACTTTGGAACATGTTATGCAAAGGCTGGAAATTATTGAAAATAAAGTTGCTACTACAGAATTGATTGAAAATTTGCATAAAAAGATCCACAACCAAATTATCCAATACGGATCTAAGGTAGGAGTTGCTCTTAGATTTTTTAAAGAAAAGGAACCCATAGTTAACGAAAAGATAGATCAAGGTTCCACAAGAATTGATAAAATTGAGGATATTATTACCAACTTAGGGTCTGCCTTTTCTTCCGTGAAAAATACTCCAAAACCTTCTAATGCTAAATTTTTCAAATTGATGTACGTTCCTAAAAATAAGGGTGAAACTTCTAGTAAGGGAAACGCGGATCTCAAATCCATAAGTGTTCACCCCAACTTTCTCGCTATCATTAAGGAACCTCTTGCTACAAATGATTTTCTCGATTTCTTGCCTAGGAGTTTGATCGTTAATAAAAATAAGGAAACTCCTAAGGGTTATAAGTGTTCTATTGAATAATTGCATACCAAATATGATAATACCTAGATCTATTCTTGCTTTTATGCCTAGCTAGGGGCGTTAAACGATAGCGCTTGTTGGGAGGCAACCCAATTTTATTTTTGTTTCTTGCTTTTTGGTTCTGTTTACTAATAAATAATTCATCTAACCTCTATTTAGATGTGGTTTTATGCTTTTAATTAGTGTTTGTGCCAAGTAGAACCTTTGAGAAGACTTGGGGAAAGTCTTTGCGATCTTGCTGTAAAAAACAGAAACTTTAGCGCTCACGATATTTGCTGCCTTTTTTTTACTGGAGAGTGCGATTAGGTTGATTCTTTTTGAAGATGATTAATAGATAAATTCCTCGCGTCCAGAAATTTATTTTAGAATTTTTGGGGTTACAGAAGTATTTGAAAACTACAGATTACTACAGACTGTTCTATTTTTGACAGATTCTGTTTTTCGCGTGTTGTTTGCTTATTTTGATGAATCTATGGCTAGTATCGGAGGTTATGAACCATAGAGAAGTTGTAATACAGTAGGTTTAACACCAATATAAATAAAAAATGAGTTCATTACAGTACCTTAAGTGGTGGTTTGTTTTCTTATACTAACGGAGCTCATGAGATTTTCTGTTTAAGTTTTGTGTTGTGAAGTTTTCATGTTTTGGGTGAAGATTTGATGGATTATGGAATAAGGAGTGGCAAGAGCCTAAGCTTGGGGATGCCCAAGGCACCCCAAGGTAAAATTCAAGGAAAACCAAAAGCCTAAGCTTGGGGGTGTCCCGGGAGGCATCCCCTCTTTCGTCTTCTTCTATCGGTAACTTTACTTGAGGCTATATTGGTATTCACCACATGATATGTGTTTTGCTTGGAGCATCTTGTATGATTTGAGTCTTTGATTTTTAGTTTACAACAATCATCCTTGATGTACACACCTTTTGTGATAGACACACATGAATTGGAATTTATTAGAATACTCTATGTGCTTCACTTATATCTTTTGAGCTAGATAATTTTGCTCTAGTGCTTCACTTATATCTTTTAGAGCACGGTGGTAGTTTTATTTTATAGAAATTATTGATATCTCATGCTTCAATTATATTATTTTGAGAGTCCTTTAGAACAACATGGTAATTTGCTTTGGTTATGAAATTAGTCCTAATATGATAGGCATCCAAGATGGGTATAATAAAAACTATCATAAAAAGTGCATTGAGTACTAGGAGAAGTTTGATACTTGATAATTGTTTTGAGATATAAAGATGGTGATATTAGAGTTGTGCTAGTTGAGTAGTTGTGAATTTGAGAAATATTTGTGTTGAAGTTTGCAAGTCCCGTAGCATGCTCGTATGGTAACCGTTGTGTAACAAATTTGAAACATGAGGTGTTATTTGATTGTCCTTGATGTCTACTACACAATCTTCTTCTTGTAGACGTTGTTGGGCCTCCAAGTGCAGAGGTTTGTAGGACAATAATAAATTTCCTTCAAGTAGATGACCTAAGGTTTATCAATCCGTGGGAGGCATAGGATGAAGATGGTCCCTCTCAAGCAACCCTGCAACCAAATAACAAAGAGTCTCTTGTGTCCCCAACATACCCAATACAATGGTAAATTGTATAGGTGCACTAGTTCAGCGAAGAGATAGTGATACAAGTGCAATATGGATAGTAGATAATGGTTTTTGTAATCTTAAAATATAAAAACAGTAAGGTAGCAAATGATAAAAGTGAGCGTAAACGGTATTGCAATGCGTTGAAACAAGGCCTAGGGTTCATACTTTCACTAGTGCAAATCCTCTCAACAATATAACATAATTGGATCATATAACTATCCCTCAACATGCAACAAAGAGTCACTCTAAAGTCACTAATAGCGGAGAACAAACGAAGAGATTATTGTAGGGTACGAAACCACCTCAAAGTTATTCTTTCCGTTCAATCTATCATAGAGTTCGTACTAGAATAACACCTTAAGACACATATCAACCAAAACCCTAATGTCACATAGATACTCCAATGTCACCTCAAGTATCCATGGGTATGATTATACGATATGCATCAAACAATCTCAGATTCATCTATTCAACCAACACAGAGTACTTCAAAGAGTGCCCCAAAGTTTCTACTGGAGAGTCAAGACGAAAACGTGTGCCAACCCCTATGCATAAGTTCACGAGGTCACGGAACTCGCAAGTTGATCACCAAAACATACATCAAGTGGATCACGTGATATCCCATTGTTACCACAGATAAGCACATGCAAGACATACATCAAGTGTTCTCAAATCCTTAAAGACTCAATCCAAAAAGATAACTTCAAAGGGAAAACTCAATTCATCACAAGAGAGTATAGGGGGAGAAACATCATAAGATCCAAATATAATAGCAAAGCTCGCAATACATCAAGATCGTGCCGACTCAAGAACACGAGAGAGAGAGAGAGAGAGAGAGAGAGAGAGAGAGAGAGATCAAACACATAGCTACTAGTACATACCCTCAGCCCCGAGGGAGAACTACTTGCTCCTCATCATGGAGAGCGTCGGGATGATGAAGATGGCCACCGGAGAGGGATTCCCCCCTCCGGCAGGGTGCTAGAATGGGTCTAGATTGGTTTTCGGTGGCTACGGAGGCTTCTGGCGACGGAACTCCCGATCTAGGTTTCTTTCTGGAAGTTTTGGGTTATATAAGAGGTGTTGGAGTCGGGAACAAGGCAGGGGGTCTTCGGGCTGCCCACGAGGTAGGGGGCGCGCCCAGGGGGGTGGGTGCGCCCCCCGCCCTCGTGGTCAGCTCTGGACTCTTGTGGCCCAACTCTTTTACTTCGTGTCCTTCTTCTGGTCCAAAAATAAGTTCCGTGAAGTTTCAGGTCAATTGGACTCTGTTTGGTTTTCCCTTTCTGTGATACTCAAAAACAAGGAAAAATAGAAACTGGCACTGGCTCTAGGTTAATAGGTTAGTCCCAAAAATCATATAAAATAGCATATAAATGTATTTAAAACATCCAAGGTTGATAATATAATAGCATGGAACAATCAAAAAGTATAGATACGTTGGAGACGTATCAGTCCTCCTTATGAGTGGCGGTCAGGGACGAGCGATGGTCTTTTCCTACCAATCTATGCACCTAGGAGCATGCACGTAGTGTTTGGTTTTTGATGACTTGTAGATTTTTGCAATAAGTATGTGAGTTCTTTATGACTAATGTTGAGTCCATGGATTATACACACTCTCACCTTTCCATCATTGCTAGCCTCTTCGGTACCGTGCATTGCCCTTTCTCACCTTGAGAGTTGGTGCAAACTTCGCCGGTGCATCCAAACCCCGTGATATGATACGCTCTATCACACATAAATCTCCTCATATCTTCCTCAAAACAGCCACCACACCTACCTATTATGGCATTTCCATAGCCATTCCAAGATATATTGCCATGCAACTTTCCGTCGTTTCATTTATGACATGTTTCATCATGTATTTAACATTGTATTTGTGGCAAAGCCACCATGCATAATTTATCATACATGTCACTCTTGATTCATTGAACTTCTCGGTACACCGCCGGAGGCATTCATATAGAGTCATATTTTGTTCTAGTATCGAGTTGTAATCATTGAGTTGTAAATAAATAAAAGTGTGATGATCATCATTAATAGAGCATAGGCCCAAAAATAAAAAAAAAATAAAAAAGGGACAATGCTACTATCCTCTTTTTATATACTTGTGCTTCAAAGTAGCACCATGATCTTTATGATAGAGAGTCTCTTGTTTTGCCACTTTCATATACTAGTAGGAATTTTTCGTTATAGAACTTGGCTTGTGTATTCCAACATGGGTTTCCTCAAATGCCCTAGGTCTTCGTGAGCAAACAAGTTGGATGCACACCCACTTAGTTTCTTTTGTTGAGCTTTCATACATTTATAACTCTAGTGCATCCTTTGCATGGCAATCCCTACTCCTTGCATAAACATCAATTAATGGGCATCTCCCTAGCCCGTTGATTAGCCGCGTCGATGTGAGACTTTCTCCTCTTTTGTCTTCTCCACATAATCCCCTATCATTATTCTATTCCACCCATAGTGTTATATCCATGGATCACGCTCATGTATTGCGTGAAAATTGAAAAAAAGTTTGAGATTACTAAAGTATGAAACAATTGCTTGGCTTGTCATCGGGGTTGCGCATGATGAGAGCATTCTTGTGTGACGGAAATGGAGGATGACCATGTTGAGGAACGCAGTAATTTCAAAAAAATCCTACGCACACGCAAGATCATGGTGATGCATAGCAACGAGAGGGGAGAGTGTTGTCTACATACCCTCATAGACCGTAAGCGGAAGCGTTATGACAACGCGGTTGATGTACTCGTACGTCTTCACGATCGACCGATCCTAGTACCGAAAGTACAGCACCTCCGCGATCTGCACATGTTCGACTCGATGACGTCCCACGAACTCACGATCCAGTAGAGTATCAAGGGAGAGCTTCGTCAGCACGACGGCGTGATGACGGTGATGATGATGCTACCGGAACAGGGCTTTGCCTAAGCACCGCTACGATATGACCGAGGTGGATTATGGTGGAGGGGGCACCGCACACGGCTAAGAGATCAATGATCAACTTGTGTGTCTATGGGGTGCCCCCTAGCCACGTATATAAAGGATGGAGGGAGGAGGAGGAGGCCGGTCCTCATAGGGCGCGCCCAAAGTGTGGAGTCCTATTAGGACTCCCTAGTCCTAGTAGGATTCCACCTCCCACATGGAATAGGAAAAAGGGAAGGGAGAAGGAGAAGGAAGGAAGGGGGCGCCCCTTTTCCCTAGTCTAATTTGGACCAGTCCATGGGGAAGGGGCACAGCCACCCTTGAGGCCTTTCTCTCCTTTCCCGTATGGCCCATTAAGGCCCAATACGAATTCCCGTAACTCTCCGGTACTCCGAAAAATACCCGAATCACTCGGAACCTTTCCGATGTTCGAATATAGCCTTCCAATATATCGATCTTTACGTCTCGACCATTTTGAGACTCCTCGTCATGTCCCCGATATCATACGGGACTCCGAACAAATGTCGGTCATCAAATCACATAACACATAGTACAAATGGTCATAGAACGTTAAGTGTGCAGACCCTACGGGTTTGAGAACTATGTAGACATGACCGAGACTCATCTCCGGTAAATAACCAATAGCGGAACCTGGATGCTCATATTGGTTCCTACATATTCTATGAAGATCTTTATCGGTCAAACCGCATAACAACATATGTTGTTCCCTTTGTCATCGGTATGTTACTTGCCCGAGATTCAATCATCGGTATCTCAATACCTAGTTCAATCTCGTTATGGGAACGTCTCTTTACTCGTTCCGTAATGCATCATCCCGTAACTAACTCATTAATCACATTGCTTGCAAGGCTTATAGTGATGTGCATTACCGAGAGGGCCCAGAGATGCCTCTCTGATAGACGGAGTGACAAATCCTAATCTCGATCTATGCCAACTCAACAAACACCATTGGAGACACCTGTAGAGCATCTTTATAATCATCCAGCTACGTTGTGATGTTTGATAGCACACAAGGTGTTCCTCCGGTACTCGGGAGTAGCATAATCTCATAGTCATAGGAATATGTATAAGTCATGAAGAAAGCAGTAGCAATAAAACTGAACGATCATTATGCTAAGCTAATGGATGGGTCTTGTCCATCACATCATTCTCTAATGATGTGATCCCATTCATCAAATGACAACACATGTCCATGGCTAGGAAACTTAACCATCTTTGATTAACGAGCTAGTCAAGTAGATGCATACTAGGGACATTCTGTTTGTCTATGTATTCACACATGTACTAAGTTTCCGGTTAATACAATTCTAGCATGAATAATAAACATTTATCATGATATAAGGAAATATAAATAACAACTTTATTATTGCCTCTAGGGCATATTTCCTTCAGTCTCCCACTTGCACTAGAGTCAATAATCTAGTTCACATCGTCATGTGATTTAACACCAATAGTTCACATCTTTATGTGATTAGTTCACATCTCCATGTGACTAATACCCAAAGGGTTTACTAGAGTCAATAATCTAGTTCACATCGCTATGTGATTAACACCCAAAGAGTGATCATGTTTTGCTTGTGAGAGAAATTTAGTCAACGGGTCTGCCACATTCAGAGCCGTATGTATTTTGCAAATTTTCTATGTCTACAATGCTTTGCACTGAGCTACTCTAGCTAATTGCTCCCACTTTCAATATGTATCTAGATCGAGACTTAGAGTCATCCAGATCAGTGTCAAAGCTTGCACCGACGTAACTCTTTATGACGAACTCTTTGTCACATCCATAACCGAGAAACATTTCCTTATTCCACTAAGGATATTTTTGACCGATGTCCAGTGATCAACTCCTGGATCACTATTGTACCCTCTTGCCAAACTCATGGTGAGGTACATAATAGGTTTGGTACACAGCATAGCATAGGGAATGACTTTTCAATCTCTTTCTATTTTCTTCCATGGTCGGGTTTTGAGTCTTTACTCAACTTCATACCTTGCAACACAGGCAAGAACTCCTTCTTTGACTGTTCCATTTTGAACTACTTCAAAATCTTGTCAAGGTATGTACTCATTGAAAATATATCAAGCGTCTTAATCTATCTCTATAGATCTTGACGCTCAATATGTAAGTAGCTTCACCAAGGTATTTCTTTGAAAAAAATCCTTTCAAACACCCCTTTATGCTTTCCAAAAAATTCTACATTATTTCCGATCAACAATATGTCATTCACATATACTTATCAGAAATGTTGTAGTGCTCTCACTCACTTTCTTGTAAATACAGGCTTCACGGCAAGTCTGTATAAAACCATATGCTTTGATCACTTTATCAAATCATATATTCCAACTCCAAGATGCTTGCACTAGTCCATAGATGGATCGCTGAAGCTTGCTCACTTTGTTAGCACCTTTAGGATTGACATAACCTTCTGGTTGCATCATATACAACTCTTCTTTAAGAAATCCATTAAGGAATGCAGTTTTGACATGCATTTGCCAGATTTCATAAAATGCGGCAACTGCTAACATGATTCGGACAGACTTTTAAGCATCGATACGAGTGAGAAAATCTCATCGTAGTCAACACCTTGATCTTGTCGAAAATGTTTTGCGACAATTCGAGCTTTGTAGATAGTAACACTACTATCATCGTCCGTCTTCCTCTTGAAGATCCATTTATTGTCAATGACTCACTGATCATTGGGCAAGTCAATCAAAGTCCATACTTTGTTCTCATACATGGACCCCATCTCAGATTTCATGGCCTCAAGCCATTTTGCAGAATTTGGGCTCATCATCGCTTCCTCATAGTTTGTAGGTTTGTCATGGTCTAGTAACATGACTTCCAGAACAGGATTACCGTACCACTCTGGTGCGGACCGTACTCTGGTTGACCTACGAGGTACGGTAGTAACTTGATCTTAAGTTTCATGATCATCATCATTAGCTTCCTCACTAATTGGTGTAAGAATCACTAGAACTGATTTCTGTGATGAACTACTTTCCAATTCGGGAGAAGGTACAATTACCTCATCAAGTTCTACTTTCCTCCCACTCACTTCTTTCGAGAGAAACTCCTTCTCTAGAAATGATCCATTCTTAGCAAAAAAATATCTTGCCTTCGGATCTGTGATAGAAGGTGTACCCAACAGTTTCTTTTGGGTATCCTATGAAGATGCACTACTCCGATTTGGGTTCGAGCTTATCAGTTTGAAACTTTTTCACATAAGCATCGCAACCCTAGACTTTAAGAAATGACAGCTTTGGTTTCTTGCCAAACCATAGTTCATACGGTGTCATCTTAACGGATTTAGATGGTGCCCTATTTAACATAAATGCAGCTGTGTCTAATGCATAACCCCAAAACGATAGTGGTAAATCGGTAAGAGACATCATAGATCGCACCATATCCAATAAAGTACGATTACCCCGTTCGGACACACCATTATCCTGTGGTCTTCCAGCTGGCATGAGTTGCGAAACTATTCCACATTGTTTCAAATGAATACCAAACTCGTAACTTGAATATTCACCTCCGCGATCAGATCGTAGAAACTTTATTTTCTTGTTATGATGATTTTCCACTTCACTCTGAAATTCTTTGAACTTTTCAAATGTTTCAGACTTCTGTGTCATTAAGTACATATACCCATATCTGCTCAAATCATCTGTGAAGGTCAGAAAATAATGATACCTCCGCGAGCCTCAACACTTATTGGATCACATACATCAGTATGTATTATTTCCAATAAGTCAGTTGCTCGCTCCATTGTTCTGGAGAACGGAGTCTTAGTCATCTTGCCCATGAGGCATGGTTCGCAAGCATCAAGTGATTCATGATCAAGTGATTCCAAAAATCCATCAGCATGGAGTTTCTTTATGCGCGTTACACCAATATGACCTAAACGGCAGTGCCACAAATAGGTTGCACTATCATTATTAACTTTGCATCTTTTGGCTTCAATATTATGAATATGTGTATCACTACGATCGAGATTCAATAAACCATTCACCTTGGGTGTATGACCACAGAATATTTTATTCATGTAAACAAAATAATAATTATTCTTTGACTTAAATGAATAATCGTATTGCAATAAATGTGATCCAATCATATTATGCTCAACGCAAACACCAAATAACGTTTATTTTAGGTTCAAAACTAACCCTGAAGGTAAACGGAGTGTGCGATGGTAATCTTATCAACCTTGGAATCATTTCCAACACACATCGTCACCTCGTCCTCAACTAGTCTTTGTTTATTTTGCAACTCCCGTTTCGAGTTACTACTCTTAGCAACTGAACTAGTATCAAATACTGAGGGGTCTGCTATAAACACTAGTAAAGTACACATCAATAACATGTATATCAAATATACCTTTGTTCACTTTGCCATCCTTCTTATCCGCAAAGTATCTAGGGAAGTTCCACTTCTAGTGACCATTTCCTTTGTAGTAGAAGCACTCAGTTTTAGGCTTGGGTCTAGCTTTGGGCTTCTTCATGGGAGTGGCAACTTTCTTGCCATTCTTCTTGAAGTTCCCTTTCTTTCCATTGCCCTTTTACTTGAAACTAGTGGTCTTGTCAACCATCAACACTTGATGCTTTTTCTTGATTTCTACCTTCGCCGATTTCAGCATCGCGAAGAGCTTTGGGAATCGTTTTCATTATCCCTTGCATATTATAGTTCATCACGAAGTTCTAGTAACTTGGTGACAGTGACTAGAGAACTCTGTCAATCACTATCTTATCGGGAAGATTAACTCCCGCTTGATTCAAGTGATTGTAGTACTCAGACATTCTGAGCACATGCTCACTCGTTGAGCTATTCTTCTCCATCTTGTAGGCAAAGTACTGTCAGAGGTCTCATAACTCTTGACACAAGCATGAGTATGAGATACCAATTTCAACTCTTGGAACATCTTATATGCTCCGTGGTGTTCAAAACATTTTTGAAGTCCCGATTCTAAGCCATAAAGCATGGTGCACTAAACTATCAAGTAGTCATCATACCGAGCTTGTCAAACATTCATAACGTCTGTATCTGCTCCTGTAATAGGTCTGTCACCTAGCGGTGCATCAAGGACATAATTCTTCTGTGCATCAATGAGGATAATCCTCAGATCACGAACATAGTCCGCGTCATTGCTACTATCATCTTTCAACATAGTTTTTCTCTAGGAACATATCAAAAATAAACGGGGAGCTACATTGCGAGCTATTGATCTACAACATAGTTATGCAAATACTATCAGGATCAAGTTAATGATAAATTAAAGTTCAATTAATCATATTACTTAAGAACTCCCACTTAGATAGACATCCCTCTAGTCATCTAAATGATCACGTGATCCAAATCAACTAAACCATGTCCGATTATCACGTGAGATGGAGTAGTTTTCAATCGTGAACATCACTATGTTGATCATACCTACTATATGATTCACGCTCGACCTTCCGGTCTCCAGTGTTCCGAGGCCATATCTGCATATGCTAGGCTCGTCAAGTTTAACCTGAGTATTCCGCGTGTGCAAAACTGGCTTGCACCCGTTGTATGTGAACATATAGCTTATCACACCTGATCATCACGTGGTGTCTCGGCACGATGAACTGTCGCAACGGTGCATACTTAGGGAGAACACTTATACCTTGAAATTTAGTGAGATATCATCTTATAATGCTACCGCCGAACAAAGCAAAATAAGATGCATAATGGATAAACATCACATGCAATCAAAATATGTGACATGATATGACCATGATCATCTTGCGCCTTTGATCTCCATCTCCAAAGTACCGTCGTGATCTCTATCGTCACCGGCATGACACCATGATCTCCATCATCTTGATCTCTATCAACGTGTCATCACATGGTCGTCTCGCCAACTATTGATCTTGCAACTATTTCTATCACATAGCGATAAAGCAAAGCAATTATTTGGCGCTTGCATCTTATGCAATAAAGAGACAACCATAAGGCTTCTGTCAGTAGCCGATAACTTCAACAAAAACATGATCATCTCATACAACAACTTATATCTCATCACGTCTTGACCATATCATATCACAACATGCCCTGCAAAAACAAGTTAGAGGTCATCTACTTTGTTGTTGCAAGTTTTACGTGGCTGTTACGGGCTAAGCAAGAACCGTTCTTACCTACGCATCAAAAACCACAATGCGGTATAGTGATTGCTTTTTGATCTTCAGAAGGAACCATGTTCATTGAATCTGATTCAACTAAAGTTGGAGAAACAGACACCCACTAGCCACCTATGTGCGAAGCACGTCGGTAGAACTAGTCTCGCGTAAGCGTGCGCGTAATGTCAGTCTGAGCCGCTTCATCCAATAAAGCCGCTGAATCAAGAATCAACTAGTGACGGCAAGCAATATGTATATACCCACGCTCACAACTCCTTTGTTTTCTGCTCGTGCATATAACATCTACGCATAAACCTGGCTCGGATGCCACTGTTGAGGAACGCAGTAATTTCAAAAATAATCCAACGCACACACAAGATCATTGTGATGCATAGAAACGAGAGGGGAGAGTGTTTTCTACGTACCCTCGTAGACCGTAAGCGGAAGCGTTATGACAACGCGGTTGATGTAGTCATACGTCTTCATGATCGACCGATCCTAGTACCGAAAGTACGACACCTCCGCGATCTGCACACGTTCGGCTCGGTGACGTCCCACGAACTCAGATCCAGCAGAGTGTCAATGGAGAGCTTCGTCAGCACGACGGCATGATGACGGTGATGATGATGTTACCAGAACATGGCTTCACCTAAGCACCGCTAAAATATGACCGAGGTGGATGATGGTGGAGGGGGCACCGCTCACGGCTAAGAGATCAATGATCAACTTGTGTTTCTATGGGGTGCCCCTGGCCACGTATATAAAGGATGGAGGGAGGAGGAGGCCGGCCCTCATAGGGCGCGCCCAAAGTGTGGAGTCGTACTAGGACTCCCTAGTCCTAGTAGGATTCCACCTCCCACATGGAATAGGAAAAAAGGAAGGGAGAAGGAGAAGGAAGGAAGGGGGCGCCCCTTTTCCCTAGTCCAATTCGGACCAGTCCATGTGGAAGGGGCACGCCCACCCTTGAGGCCTTTCTCTCCTTTCCCGTATGGCCCATTAAGGCCCAATACGAATTCCCGTAACTCTCCGGTACTCCGAAAAATACCCGAATCACTCGGAACCTTCCCGATGTCCGAATATAGCCTTCCAATATATCGATCTTTATGTCTTGACCATTTCGAGGCTCCTCGTCATGTCCCCGATCTCATCCAGGACTCCAAAGAAATTTCGGTCATCAAATCACATAACTCATAATACAAATCGTCACAAAACATTAAGCGTGCGGACCCTATGGGTTCGAGAACTATGTAGACATGACAGAGACTCATCTCCGGTCAATAACCAATAGCGGAACCTGGATGCTCATATTGGTTCCTACATATTCTACGAAGATCTTTATCGGTCAAACCGCATAACAACATACGTTGTTCCCTTTGTCATCGGTATGTTACTTGCCCGAGATTCGATCATCGATATCTCAATACCTAGTTCAATCTCGTTACCGGCAAGTCTCTTTACTCGTTCTGTAATGCATCATCCCGCAACTAACTCATTACTCACACTGCTTGCAAGGCTTATAGTGATGTGCATTACCGAGAGGGCCCAGAGATACCTTTGCGATAGACGGAGTGACAAATCCTAATCGATCTATGCCAACTCAACAAACACCATTGGAGACACCTGTAGAGCATCTTTATAATCACCCAGTTACGTTGTGACGTTTTATAGCACACAAGGTGTTCCTCCGGTATTCGGGAGTTGCATAATCTCATAGTCAGAGGAATATGTATAAGTCATGAAGAAAGCAGTAGCAATAAAACTGAATGATCATTATGCTAAGCTAACGTATGGGTCTTGTCCATCACATCATTCTCTAATGATGTGATCCCGTTCATCAAATGACAACACATGTCCATGGCTAGGGAACTTAACCATCTTTGATTAACGAGCTAGTCAAGTAGAGGCATACTAGGGACACTTTGTTTGTCCATGTATTCACACATGTACTAAGTTTCCGGTTAATACAATTCTAGCATGAATAATAAACATTTGTCATGATATAAGGAAATATAAATAACAACTTTATTATTGCCTCTAGGGCATATTTCCTTCAGACCAAACTATATGATTTTGTAGGGAAGAACTTTCTTTTGCCATGTTATTTTGAGAAGACATGATTGCTTAGTTAGTATGCTTGAAGTATTATTATTTTTATGTCAATATTAAACTTTTCTCTTGAATCTCTCGGATCTGAACATTCATGCCACAATAAAGAAAAATACATTGAGAATTATGCTAGGTAGCATTCCACATCGAAAATTCTGTTTTTATCATTTACCTACTCGAGGATGAGCAGGAATTAAGCTTGGGGATGCTTGATACGTCTCCAACGTATCTAATTTTTTTGATTATTCCATGCTATTATATTATCTGTTTTGGATGTTAATGGGTTTACTTATACACTTTTATATTATTTTTGGGACTAACCTACTAACCCAAGGCCAAGTGCAAATTGCTGTTTTTTTGCCTATTTCAGTGTTTCGCAGAAAAGGAATATCAAACGGAATCCAAGCGGAATGAAACCTTCGGGGGAGTTATTTTTTGAGCAAACTTGATCCAGGGGACTTGGAGTGGACGTCAAGATATCAACAAGGAGGCCACGAGGCAGGGAGGCGCGCCTGCCCCCCTGGGCGTGCCCCCCACCCTCGTGGGCCCCTCGTAGCTCCACCGACCTACTTCTTCCTCCTATATATACCTATATACCCCAAAAACATCCAGGAGCACCACGAAACCCTATTTCCACCGCCGCAACCTTCTGTACCCGAGAGATCCCATCTTGGGGCCTTTTCTGGAGCTCCATCGGAGGGGGAATCGATCATGGAAGGCTTCTACATCAACACCATAGCCTCTCCAATGATGTGTGAGTAGTTTACTTCAGACCTTTGGGTCCATAGTTATTAGCTAGATGGCTTTTTCTCTCTCTTTGGATCCCGATACAAAGTTCTCCTCGATCTTCTTGGAGATCTATTCGATGTAACTCTTTTTGCGGTGTGTTTGTCGAGATCCGATGAATTGTGGGTTTTGTTGGGGAACGTAGTAATTTCAAAAAAAAATCCTACGCACACACAGGAACATGATGAAGCATAGCAACGAGAGGGGAGAGTGTTGTCCACGTACCCTCGTAGACCGAAAGCAGAAGCATTTGCACAACGTGGTTGATATAGTCGTACGTCTTCAAGATCCGACCGATCAAGTACCGAACGTACGGCACCTCCGAGTTCAGCACACGTTCAGCTCGATGATGTCCCTCGAACTTCAATCCAGCCGAGCTTTGAGGGAGAGATCCGTCAGCATGACGGCGTGGTGACGATGATGATGTTTTACCGACGTAGGGCTTCGCCTAAGCACCGCTATGATATTATCAAGGTGGACTATGGTGGAGGGGGGCACCGCACACGGCTAAGAGATCCAAGAGATCAATTGTTGTGTCTAGAGTTGCCCCTGCCCCCGTATAAAAAGGAGCAAGGGGGAGAGGCGGCCGACTAGGAGGAGGCGCGCCAGGGAGGAGTCCTACTCCCACCGGGAGTAGGACTCCCTCCTTTCCTAGTTGGAGTAGGAGGAGGGAGATAGGAAGAAAAGGGCCCCCCCTCCTTGTCCAATTTGGACTAAAGGAGGAGGGGGCGCGCGGCCAGCCCTGGCCGCCCCTCCTCTTCTCCACTAAGGCCCATCTTGGCCCATTAAACCCTCTGGGGGGTTCCGGTAACCCCCGGTACTCTCGTAAAATCCTGATTTCACCCGGAACACTTCCGATATCCAAATATAGGCTTCCAATATATCAATCTATATGTCTCGACCATTTCGAGACTCCTCGTCATGTCCGTGATCACATCTGGGACTCCGAACTACCTTTGGTACATGAAAACACATAAACTCATAATATAACCATCATCGAACTTTAAGCGTGCGGACTCTACGGGTTCGAGAACTATGTAAACATGACCGAGACACATCTCTGGTCAACAACCAATAGCGGAACCGCAGACTAAGGCATAGCCTAGTGGTGGGAAGGGGCTGATGCCTTCCCACCCATCCAGGTTCAAGGCATGGTACTTGCAATTTGGGTTTATTGCACCAATTATACTGTAGGGGGTTTCCTTACAGTCTTTCTGTAAAAAAAACCAATAGCGGAACCTGGATGCTCATATTGGCTCCTACATATTCTACGAAGATCTTTATCGGTCAAACCGCATAACAACATATGTTGTTCCCTTTGTCATCGGTATGTTAATTGCCCGAGATTCGGTCGTCGGTATCTTAATACCTAGTTCAATCTCGTTACCGGCAAGTCTCTTTACTCGTTCTGTAATACATCATCACGCAACTAACTCATTAGTTGCAACGCTTGCAAGGCTTATAGTGGTGTGCATTTATCGAGTGGGCCCAGAGATTCCTCTCCGACAATCGGAGTGACAAATCCTAATCTCGAAATACGCCAACCCAACAAGTACCTTCGGAGACACCTGTAGAGCACCTATATAATCACCCAGTTAGGTTGTGACATTTGGTAGCACACAAAATGTTCCTGTAGTAAACGGGAGTATCATAATCTCATAGTCACAGGAACATGTATAAGTCATGAAGAAAGCAATAGCAGAATACTAAACGATCGTGTGCTAAGCTAACAGAATGGGTCAAGTCAATCACATCATTCTCCTAATGATGTGATCCCGTTAATCAAATGACAACTCATGTCAATGGCTAGGAAACATAACCATCTTTGATCAACGAACTAGTAAAGTAGAGGCATACTAGTGACACTCTGTTTGTTTGTGTATTCACACAAGTATTATGTTTCCGGTTAATACAATTCTAGCATGAATAATAAACATTTATCATGATATAAGGAAATAAATAATAACTTTATTATTGCCTCTAGGGCATATTTCCTTTAGTCTCCCACTTGCACTAGAGTCAATAATCTAGATTACACAGTAATGATTCTATCACCCATGGAGCCTTGGTGTTGATCATGTTTTGCTCGTGGAAGAGGCTTAGTCAACGGGTCTGCAACATTCAGATCCGTATGTATCTTGCAAATTTCTATGTCTCCCACCTGGACTTGATCCTGAATGGAGTTGAAGCGTCTCTTGATGTGCTTGGTTCTCTTGTGAAATCTGGATTCCTTTGCCAAGGTAATTGCACTAGTATTATCACAAAAGATTTTCATTGGACCCGATTCACTAGGTATGACACCTAGATCGGATATGAACTCCTTCATCCAGACTCCTTCATTTGCTGCTTCCGAAGCAGCTATGTCACTAGTAGAAAAAGGGTCAAACGTGAAGCACATTAGTGCCGGCTTGAATTTGAGCCGGCACTAATGTGTACATTAGTGCCGGTTCCAACGGCTAGCCGGGCCGCTCTCATTAGTACCGGTTCGTGGTGAACCTTTAGCACCGGTTCGTGCCACGAACCAGTACTAAAGTGAGTGGTGGCAGGATGTTGTCAGTCCGGGGCCCCTCCAGCACCTTTAGTACCGGGTCATATCACGAACCGGTACTAAAGGTCGTCCTACATAGACCCTTCGTCCACCCGAGCTCACTCTGTTCTTCCCCTTTCCCCTCCCCTCTCTGTTCTTTTCCCTCTTCCTCTCAAGCTCATCACACATTTTGCCCAAGATTTGAAGGCCCCCATCCATTCAAATGATCATAAAGGTTAGCAACTTTTTCCTTTCATCTCTCATTGCTAGATTAGCTCGTGCAATGCTTTATATAGTGATTGATTTTTGAGTTTAGTAATTTGGGAGGAATTATATATATGTGCTAGTATTTGATTTATATGCAATTTGAGGTCAAAAATAACACTTAGTTTGCATATGTAGGTGTGGTTTACTTAGTACCTTCTAAATCTCCGTCGTAACAACCGTCGATCGCTCGCAACGTCCCGTCGCCGGCACCACCTTGTGGTTAGCCTCTTGTTCATGAAGTTTTATATAAAAATTGATGTTTGTGTGATTTGGATATATAGTTACTCGTATAATTATCTTACCCATACGTTGTTTGTTATACATAGTGCCATTGTTTTGATATCCGTCCCCGTCGGCCCTCGTCCGGGTTATGATTCGGATGTGGTATATTCTCTTTTAAAACTATTCATTGCATTTCGTATTTATGACAAATTATGCCCATCAAGTTGACATAGATATTTGTGTGTAGGAGGTAGTTGAACCGGAAATTCCAACCGACCCTATTGTTGAGAGGTTAACTTTAGTTGAAAGAGAAAACGAGGATTTGAAGGAAAAATTGAAAAGAATTGAGGGGGAGAAGATGGAATTGGAGTTGCATGTTGCTGATGACGTCGATGATCACAAGATTAAGATGGAGAAAATGCGCTTGAAGATTAGAAAGATTAGAAAATATGCCATTTATAGTGAGGCTTGGTATCATTATGCTGTTGGATCAATTGTTATCTTAGTTGCGATCTTGATCGCATTTGTTGTTGCATTTAAATTCTTTAGCTAGAGAGTTATTTGTTTGTTGCATTTAAGTGTTGTATGATCTTTATGTATGAACTTTATGTATTGTATTAATTTGATGTTTTGGTGATGTGTATTGAAGATGAGCCGGCAATGGATGTACGATGACCGATGCTCTCCCGAGTTCATTAATGGCGTGCGTACTTTTCTGCTTGCGGCTGAGGCAAACAAGCGAGCGGATGGTTTTATGCATTGTCCATGTGCTGGCTGTAAGAATGGTCAAAATTACTCTACGTCAAGAACCATTCACGTCCACCTGTTTGAGACCGGTTTCATGCCCCACTATAATGTTTGGACCAAGCATGGAGAAAGAGGGGTTATGATGGAAGACAATGAAGAAGAAGAGGACGATGACAGCTATCCTGGCCATGGGTTCCCTGAATATGATGATACAACAATGAGGGAAGAAGTTGAGCCAGTAATGCGGGAAGAAGCTGAGCCGGCAATGCGGGAAGAAGCTGAAGAAGAGGCATCAGATGAGCCCGTTGATGATCTAGGTCGGGCCATTGCCGATGCAAAGAGAAACCGCGCAAGTGATTTGGAGAAGAAGAAGTTGCAGCGCATGTTAGAGGATCACAAAAAATTGTTGTACCCAAATTGCGTAGGTGACAAGAAAAAGCTGGGCACCACACTGGAATTGCTGCAATGGAAGGCAGAGAATGGTGTATTTGACAAGGGATTTGGAAAGTTGCTGGTAATGATAAAGGATATGCTTCCAAAGGACAACGAATTGCCCGAGAGTACGTACGAAGCAAAGAAGGCTGTCTGCCCTCTAGGGTTAGAGGTGCAGAAGATACATGCATGCCCTAATGATTGCATCCTCTGCCGCAGTGAGTACGAGGATTTGAACGCTTGCCCGGTATGCGGTGCATTGCGCTATAAGATCAGCAGTGATGACCCTGGTGATGTCGAGGGCGAGCGCCCCAGGAAGAAGATTCCTGCCAAGGTGATGTGGTATGCTCCTATAATACCACGGTTGAAATGTTTGTTCCAAAACAAAGAGCATGCCAAGGCGATGCGATGGCACAGAGAAGACCGTAAGAAATACGAAAAGTTGAGAGTACCCGCTGACGGGTCGCAGTGGAGAAAAATCGAAAGAAAGTACGGGAAGGAGTTTGCAGATGATGCAAGGAACGTATGGTTTGGTCTAAGCGCAGATGGCAGTAATCCTTTTGGGGAGCAGAGAAGCAACCATAACACCTGGCCTGTGACTCTATGTTTGTATAACCTTCCTCCTTGGTTGTGCATGAAGCGGGAGTTCATTATGATGCCAGTGCTCATCCAAGGCCCTAAGCAACCCGGCAACGACATTGATGTATACCTAAGGCCATTAGTTGAAGAACTCTTACAACTGTGGAATGGAACAGGTGTACGTGCGTGGGATGAGCATATGGGGGAAGAATTTGACCTAAAGGCGTTGCTGTTCATGACCATCAATGATTGGCCTGCTCTCAGTAACCTTTCAGGACAGACAAACAAAGGATACCGCGCATGCACGCACTATTTGGACGATACTGACAATATATATTTGGCTAATTGTAAGAAGAATGTGTACCTGGGACATCGTCGGTTTCTTCCGAGCAGGCATCCCGTAAGAAAGAAAGGCAAGCATTTCAAAGGTGAGGCGGATCACCGGACGAAGCCTCGCCACCGTACTGGTGCTGATGTACATGATATGGTCAAGGATTTGAAGGTGGTCTTTGGAAAGGGTCCTGGTGGACAACCTGTTCCGAATGACGCTGACGGACGCGCACCCATGTGGAAGAAGAAATCTATATTTTGGGACCTGCCCTATTGGAAAGACCTAGAGGTCTGCTCCGCAATCGACGTGATGCACGTGACGAAGAATCTTTGTGTGACCCTGCTTGGCTTCTTGGGCATGTATGGGAAGACAAAAGATACACCTGAGGCACGGGAGGACCAGCAACGTATGCACGGAAAAGACGGCATACATCAGGGTCATGCAAGCTACGCTCTTACCAAAGAAGAGAAGGAAATCTTCTTTGAATGCCTGCTTAGTATTAAGGTACCGTCTGGCTTCTCGTCGAATATAAAGGGAATAATAAACATGGCAGAGAAAAAGTTCCAGAACCTAAAGTCTCATGACTGCCACGTGATTATGACGCAACTGCTTCCGATTGCATTGAGGGGGCTTCTACCGGAAAACATTCGATTAGCCATTGTGAAGCTATGTGCATTTCTCAATGCAATCTCTCAGAAGGTAATCGATCCAGAAATCATAACAAGGTTAGAGAATGATTTGGTGCAATGTCTTGTAAGTTTCGAGTTGGTGTTCCCACCATCCTTCTTCAACATCATGAAGCACGTCCTAGTTCACCTATGTGAAGAGATTAACATTTTGGGTCCTGTATTTCTACACAATATGTTCCCCTTTGAGAGGTTCATGGGAGTCTTAAAGAAATATGTGTTCGAAATATGCCCTAGAGGAAATAATAAAAGCATTATTATTATATTTCCTTGTTCATGATAATTGTCTTTATTCATGCTATAATTGTGTTATCCGGAAATCGTAATACATGTGTGAATAATAGACACCAACATGTCCCTAGTAAGCCTCTAGTTGACTAGCTCGTTGATCAACAGATAGTCATGGTTTCCTGACTATGGACATTGGATGTCATTGATAACGAGATCACATCATTAGGAGAATGATGTGATGGACAAGACCCAATCCTAAACATAGCACAAGATCGTATAGTTCGTTTGCTAGAGTTTTCCAATGTCAAGTATCCTTTCCTTAGACCATGAGATCGTGTAACTCCCGGATACCATAGGAGTGCTTTGGGTATACCAAACGTCACAACGTAACTGGGTGACTATAAAGGTATACTACGGGTATCTCCGAAAGTGTCTGTTGGGTTGACACGGATCAAGACTGGGATTTGTCACTCCGTATGACGGAGAGGTATCACTGGGCCCACTCGGTAATGCATCATCATAATGAGCTCAGAGTGACCAAGTGTCTGGTCACGGGATCATGCATTACGGTATGAGTAAAGTGACTTGCCGGTAACGAGATTGAATGAGGTATTGGGATACCGACGATCAGATCTCGGGCAAGTAACATACCGATTGACAAAGGGAATTGTATACGGGGTTGCTTGAATCCTTGACATCGTGGTTCATCCGATGAGATCATCGAGGAGCATGTGGGAGCCAACATGGGTATCCAGATCCCGCTGTTGGTTATTGACTGGAGAGCGAGCTCGGTCATGTCTACATGTCTCCCGAACCCGTAGGGTCTACACACTTAAGGTTCGGTGACGCTAGGGTTGTAGGGATATGTATATGCAGTAACCCGAATGTTGTTCGGAGTCCCGGATGAGATCCCGGATGTCACGAGGAGTTCCGGAATGGTCCGGAGGTAAAGAATTATATATAGGAAGTGCTATTTCGGGCATCGGGACAAGTTTCGGGGTCACCGGTATTTTACCGGGACCACCGGAAGGGTCCCGGGGGTCCACCGGGTGGGGCCACCTGTCCCGGGGGGCCACATGGGCTGTACGGGGTGCGCCTTGGCCTACATGGGCCAAGGGCACCAGCCCCAAGAGGCCCATGCGCCTAGGGTTTCAAGGAGGGAAGAGTCCCAAAGGGGGAAGGCACCCCTAGGTGCCTTGGGGAGGAGGGATTCCTCCCCTTGGCCGCACCCCCTAGGAGATTAGATCTCCTAGGGCCGGCGCCCCCCCTTGGCCCTCCTATATATAGTGGGGAGATGGAGGACTTCTTACCTTGGCCTTTGGTGCCTCCCTCTCCCTCTCCAACACCTCCTCCTCCTCCATAGTGCTTGGCGAAGCCCTGCCGGAGTACTGCAGCTCCATCACCACCACGCCGTCATGCTGCTGCTGGAGCCATCTCCCTCAACCTCTCCTTCCCCCTTGCTGGATCAAGAAGAAGGAGATGTTACGCTAACCGTACATGTGTTGAACGCGGAGGTGCCGTCCGTTCGGCGCTAGGATCTCCGGTGATTTGGATCACGTCGAGTACGACTTCCTCATCCCCATTCTTTGAACGCTTCCGCGCGTGATCTACAAAGGTATGTAGATGTAATCCAATCACTTGTTGCTAGATGAACTCCCAGATGGATCTTGGTGAAACTGTAGGAAATTTTTTGTTTTCTGCAACGTTCCCCAACAATATGTTCATAAGCGTGCTAGGCCAGAAGGAAGCATCTCCAAGGGCCGTGAAAATGAGGAGGTCATTGAGTTTTGTATTGACTTTATTCCTGACCTTAAGCCGATTGGTGTTCCTGAATCGCGGCATAAGGGCAGACTGGATGGAAAAGGCACGCTAGGAGGGGAACAAATAATATGTATGGACGGACATTCTCTCACTGAAGCACACTACACAGTTCAACAGAATTCCGCCTTGGTGGCTCCGTATATGGATGAACACAAGAATTTTCTACGCTCCAAACACCCGGAGCGGTCTGATGACTGGATTACACGTGAACAAACCAGGAGTTTCGCCAGCTGGTTGCAGACACGTACCATGCATGACACCTCTATTGAAGATGACCTGTACTTGATGTCCCAGTTACCATATTCGAATATAATGACTTTCAAAGGGTAGGAGATAAATGGTAATACATTTTACACGATCGCCCAAGGTAAGAAGAGCACCAACCAAAACAGTGGTGTCCGCTTTGATGCAGAAATCAAGACGGGAAAGGAAACATATTATGGTTATATACAGGACATATGGGAACTTGACTATGGACGTGGTTTGAAGGTCCCTTTGTTTCGGTGCAAATGGGTCAATATGACACGAGGCGGGGTAACGGAAGACCCGCAGTACGGAATGACAACAGTGGATCTCAACAATCTTGCGTATGCAGACGAACCATTCGTCCTAGCCAATGATGTGGCACAGGTTTTCTATGTGAAGGACATGTCTACCAAGCCAAGAAAAAGAAAAGATAAGGAAGCGAATGCATCGTACGATGAGCCAAAGCGGCACATTGTTCTTTCTGGGAAGAGAAACATCGTGGGAGTGGATGACAAGACATACATGTCACAAGATTATGAAAAGTTTGATGAAATTGCTCCATTCACAGTGAATATTGACCCAAGCATCCCGTTAATTGATGAAGATTTTCCATGGTTACGGCGCAAAGGGACACACGCGAAGAAAAAGTTTCACACCCAAAGATCTGGGATGTGATCGGCTTCACTATCATCACTTTCTTCTGTGTTTCACACCCAGGAGGGAATCTCTGTAATAGTTAGGGTAGTTATGTGTTTTGGCATTTGAAACGTGAAGAAATTTTATGTGCAAACAAATTCTTTCATGCCTTTACTGATTTTTAAAGTTAAGTTATTCACAAACTAGTGATTCACACTAATTTCAAATAATTCAAAATTTAAACTATTAAAATTTGAAAACTACGGGCACTAACAGAAAGTTTGTAATTTTTTGTACCTAAAGAAAAAATATTCACAAAGAAACTCTACATACACTGATTTTTAAAGTTAAGTTATTCACAAACTAGTGATTCACACTAATTTCAAATAATTCAAAATTTAAACTATTCAAATTTGAAAACTACGGGCACTAACAGAAAGTTTGTAATTTTTTGTACCTAAAGCAAAAATATACACAAAGAAACTCTAAATACACAAAAAAACAACTCAAAAATAAATAAAGCAAAAAAAAGCCCGCCTACTGGGCCAAAGCGGCCTGCATACGACTAGAAACCCAACCTATTGTTGGGCCAGGATGCAGGCCCGCAAAGGCCCAGTAGGCCCACAAGGCAGCACAGAACATGTAGGCCCAGTAGGCCTGCTTTGGAGAGGAGCTCGAGAGAGCTACCGCACGGGGGGTTATAAACCAGTGCGGACGCCCCTCGGCTAGCGAGGTGGGACTAAACTTGCCGCACCGCACCTGTGCCAGCGCACCTCCTTTAGTACCGGGTGGTGGCACCAACCGGTACTAAAGGGGGGCCTTTAGTACCGGTTGGAGCCACCACCCGGTACTAAAGGGGGTGCGTTTCCCGCCGCTTGGCCTCGCCAAAACAGGCCTTTAGTACCGGTTGGTTGCTCCAACCGGTACTAAAGGTCCATCCTATATAACTAAACACTTCAAAAATTTCAGTTTCTCATCTGCTTCTTCTCCTCTACGTCGTCGCCCGCCGCCCCCGTCTCCATATCCCTCGTCGCCGCCCCCGTCGCCGCCCCATCCCCGTCGTCGCCGCCCCGTCGTCCCCGTCGTCACCGCCGCCCCGTCCCGGCCCGTCCCGTGTCGTCCCCGTCCCCGTCATCGCCGCCACGTCCCCGTCGTCGCCACCCCGGCCCGTACGTCCCCATCCCCGTTGTTGTCGCCTCGTCCCTGTCCCCGTCGTCGCCATCCCCGTCGTCGTCGCGCCCGTCGCCGTCCCCGTCGCCGCCCCCCGTCGCCTCTCGCCTCGTCGGTGAGCACACACACACATTTTTTTTTAGTTTTTTAGTTATAGAAATAGTTATAAAAATGTTAGAAATTTTTGTTTTTTTAGTTATAGAAATAGTTAGTTATATAGCATTGTTAGAAATGTTAGAATTGTTCGAAATTTTTCTGTTTTTTAGTTATAGAAATAGTTATAAAAAAGTTAGAATTGTTTGAAATTTTTCTGTTTTTTAGTTATAGAAAAAGTTAGAAATTTTTCTTTTTTTTAGTTATAGAAATATTAGAAATGTTATACAAATGTTAGTTATATATATATAGAAATCTTATAATTTTTTTCTGTTTTTTAGTTATAGAAATATTAGAAATGTTAGTTATATAGCATAGTTAGAAATGTTATAGGAATGTTAGTTATATAGAAATGTTAGAAATTTTAGTTATCAAAATCCAATCATTAAAAAATGTTACTTTTTGCGGGCATATAGCTAGTATTTTTTCTCGACGATGCCCGGCCCGCATCCTCGCCGTTGACCCGTCCGCAACGACGTCCGGCTGACCCATGTCCAGGACTGGGCACCACCGGGCTGGCACTGGGAGGTGCTGCCTGGAGGGGCGCGCCGCTTGATGAGGAACCCAGCCCCGGGTCCCGTCGTCGACCCTGATCTCGTTTGGCGGCGTTCGCGTGGGCCAGTTTCGGTGCGGGGGGAGCCGGCCCCGCCGGAGGTGGTACGTCGCCATCTCAGGGAGGAGGACGAGCACGTCCATCGCTACATGGTTGCGTTAGAGGGCGGCAGGTTCTCTAATACCTGGCAGTTTCTTCAGGGATCTCACTTCAGCTATGATCCTGTGAGGGTTCCTTCTCTTTGGGTGTCCACCGCCCGCGCCGCAGGAACCGCGAGTGTCCTAGATTCTTCTGTAGTATTCGATCTTTATTATCTACCTAGCCAGTGATGTATTCGATATATAATATTCGAGATGATGTATTCGAGATTATATATTATTCGAGACGATGTATTCGAGATTATATCTATTATTCGAGACGATGTATTCGAGATTATATCTATTATTCGAGACGATGTATTTGAGATTATATCTATTATTCGAGACGATGTATTCGAGATTATATCAATTAGTCAAGACGACGTATTCGAGATTATATTCGATGATGCTTATTATGTACTATGATTGATTCAGTTTTTCCTTATTAATTGATTGCATCCATGCATTGTAATTTGAATATATTTCTTTTGGATTAGTTAAACAAAACCTATGGCGGACAATACCGGCAGAGAGGGAGAAGAGGCCCTGTTCAATATCATACGCAATCCTCGCGGGCCAGATGATGATCAGAATGAAGAAGATTATGACGGCTCCGAATATCTAAACAACACCGGGGAGGGTGATATGATATTCGATCGCGACGACCGAATTGATGAAGTCATGAACTATGAACATGACGAAGAAAATGTTGATCTTGAAACAACAAAGACCGGCAAGGTATATATATTTATATAAGCAGGCATCTGGTGATCATCACATGTTTTAAATGACTTGAAGATATATTAACGAATCGATCTTTCTTCTTTCAGCCATTCGGATCGAGCAAATCTTCAGGCAACAGGACGAAACGAGGCCCGAACAAAAAGTTGAAGGAGGGCGTAAAGTACAATATCAATGCAATCAGACCTAATGGTGAACCATTAGCGCCTAAGAAGATTGCAGACAAGTTCATTCGTCAGTGTGGAGTTCTTGTGAAGGACCAACTCCCGATCTCCCTTCAAGAATGGAGAGAGCCAGCAAAGCCACGTCCAGGAGTTACTTTTGTCGACGACAAACAAAAACATTTGCTTTGGGAAATGCTCATGGAACATTTCACCCTACCAGATCATTTCACAGATGCAGATGTGGAGAAAGTCAAGGACGCTACTCTTAGGAAGATGGCGGTTGCATTCAAGAACCACAAGATTTGTGAATGGGCCAAGTACGTCAAGGGAGGAAGGAAGACTCCAGTATTCGAGGGAACACTAGAGAAGCAAAGTGCTCATTGGGACGATTTCGTGAAATTAAAGGATTCAGAATTATCTAAGGAACGGTCCAGAATAAACAAGGCCAATGCCGCAAAAAAGGATAAGTTCCATAAGCTGGGGCCAGGTGGCTATGCGGTGGGAATGCCTAAGTGGGATAAGTCTGAGAAAGAGATGATGGATGCAGGTGTCACTCCAGAAACATTGAGCTGGCCCCCCAGGTGCAGGACTTGGTTCTATGCGCATGGGGGGAGTTGGACCCGAAGACAGGCAAAGTTTCAAAGAAGGCATGTCTGGACGGAGCCGAAGATAAGCTACTTGTTGCAATAGAAGAGGCTCGATCGGGGTTGTTCGAGCCCAACAGAGAGAACGACGAGCTTACACGTGACTTGGGAAATCCTGAACACCCGGGAAGAACACGAGGCATGGGCGCTATTCCGTGGTATGAGGGGTTTTCGGACTGGAACACCGACTACAGAACCCGCGCGAGAAAGAAGATTGCGGAAGAGAAGAAGAGGAAGATGGAGGAGGAGCAGAGGAAGCTAGACTATGAACGCCTTCAAGGCCTAGAATCAGCGCACGTGGACTTGGCAGTCAAATTCCAGCGGCAGCAGGAGCAGATCGACTCACTTAGACAACAAAGGGGGTCTCAGCAGTTAGCGAATGATCCACCAATGGATAGCACCGTCCCATCCATGCCGAGAAGCAGCGTGGGTTCTGCCCCGGGCGACGCATTGCTGGATAGCTACCCAGTAGATGACATCATGGAGAACACTAACTGCGAGCTACACTTCAAAATGAAGAACATATCCATGAAGGTGGCGGACGCCCTTGCTTTTACAAATCCCCCCGAGGCAACCTTCCATTGCAACCTGATTCCAGCGGGCTATGCTCGTGTCTTGGTTGATGAGGTGGTGGACCAATATTCGGGGCTAGAGCTTGACATTCCTGGAGGTGACGATGAGCACACACTAGGAGAGGCCAACCATCGTATCATCCTATGGAGAAAGGATTGCATCATCTTGGCCACCGACACCGCGTCATCCGACTCCTCGTCACAGTCCGCCACTGAGTCAACAGACTCCCGCTCCTCCAAGTCCACCAAAGCGTCAGGCCACTCCTCCTCCAAGTCTGGCACAGCTTCAGGCCACTCCTCCTCCAAGTCCGGCAAAGCGTCAGGCCACTCCTCCTCCAAGTCCGGCACAACTTCAGGCCACTCCTCCTCCAAGTCCGGCATAGCTTCAGGCCACTCCTCCTCCTCCAACTCAGCCACGTCAGTCGTCTTCGCCTCCTCAGCAATCACGGAAGAGAGCCGCCTCGGCTATGGTGCGTAGCGGTACAAGTCGAGGTAGTACTGGAGGTACATGCGGAGGCAAGTGATTTCAATATGGTCCAAGCCTCGCGCCTCTTCCGTAGAGGCCTTACGACAAGTCCGAGGAGGAAAACATAGCCATATCGAAGGCCGAGGTGGAAGCCCATTTTGCACCGAAACCGCCACCGCCGCCAAGGGAGAAAGTGCATGTGGAAAAGATTGACCACTTCATTCGTATGGCTAGAGCACCATCTCCCAAGCCTGTTGACACAGACTATGAGCGCCACATCAAGAAGTTAAATCGAGCACATCTACAGAAAGAGGCGAGCTCGAGCTCGAGCA
The DNA here is from genome assembly GCF_002162155.2 of Triticum dicoccoides. NCBI lineage: Eukaryota > Viridiplantae > Streptophyta > Magnoliopsida > Poales > Poaceae > Triticum > Triticum dicoccoides. The sequence continues at coordinate 61,162,696 of NC_041390.1, read as the reverse complement.
AATCAGCTGGCAAAAGGAGCAGTAAAACCGTTCCCC
>NC_041390.1:61090158-61162318 GCF_002162155.2 Triticum dicoccoides | reverse complement strand
CTTGTTGTGCCAACAACACATGAGAGTAGGCGCGCCCAATATTATTGTGGGCAAACCATTAACGTTCCCGTGGTGGGCGATATGGTAATAACCGAGGAGCATATTGCGCAGGCTGAACCGATCGGGATCACTGTTGGACAACTCCTCGATATCGAGCCCATGTCTCGGACTAGAGAGGAGGAAATAAAATGGAAATATGCCCGGGGCCAACCTTTGGTCGAGCCAAAGGAGGTCAGTAAGCTCCCTACGAGAATGTATGAATTGCATCAATGGTACATGGACATTACCAAGATTTCCAATCGAGAGTCCCTCATGGTGAATGTCAACAAGGAGCATTACTACCATAAGAAAGTTGTGACTGTTGAGTATTCAGAACTATTTCAGCTATACAATAAAGATGCACTCGACAAATCTATCGTCAGTTGCTATTGTCTGTAAGTGATTTCTTTCTGTAATTTAAGTCTCAAGCTAGCTGTAGTGATCATTTTGATCAATCATTACCTGTAATTATCCTCACTATGTTCTTTTCTGTGGTATTATGCAGGATGAAGATTTATGAAATGAAAAAAGGTGGACGCTATGGCATTGGGTTCATTGACCCAAATACCATTAATGAATACACATGGAAAATAGATCCATATCACGAAAAATGTGTAGAGGAAAGCATGCTACAGTTCTTCAAGGAACTCAAATACAATGAAGATATACTACTTCCTTACAATTTCCAGTGAGTCACATTGTCTTGCACTACAAATTCTGTTTTTCCCTACTAACTATAGCTACATGTTTTTGCTTACATATGCCCGCTTAATTAAGACATAAAAACGTGTGTGCATGCAGATTTCACTGGATCTTGTTAATCATTAAAGTTGATGAAGGAACAGTTGAAGTACTAGACTCACTAGTTAAGGAAGCAAGTGACTACACCATTGTGAAGGGGATAGTCAACAGGTAATTTCAATCATTATTAACTATATCTCGGCCTATTTAATTAGTTCGTCATTTCCTGATAACAACTATTTAATAACCCATTTATTTATTTTCTTTATCGGCGGGCAGGGCTTGGGCAAAGTTCATCAGGGCCACTCCAGGCCCATGGAAACAAAATCTGAATTGGTATCGACCCAAGGTAAGTAATTAAGTAGTACTAGCTAGCTGCCATCTCTTTAATTATCATGCTTGATTAATTATTACCTGATCAAATTCCATTCTCGTAAAGGCCCTGAAGCAGGCGCCGGGGAATGATCTATGTGCATACTACGTTTGCGATAACATTCGCATGATGGCGTCCGAAAGGAGCAAATCTCAAATACAGGAGTGGGTACGATATCGATTGTCAGAACACTATTCACAATTTTTACACCATTATCGATATCTAGTCGCACAATTAATACACATGCATATTGATCTCCTTCTTAATAGTTCAAAGAGGTGCGGGACAAGCTCCTAGCACAGGACCGCATAGAAGCAATTCAAGAGGAAATAGCGGGATTTTTGCTCGACCAGGTCATAGATCCCAAAGGAGAATACTATTACCCGCTACCGCCCCCATGAACCACTTCCAATTGTTATCGTGCTCCGAAGGCACCAATTAGCTAGGCTAATGCCACTGGCTCCGAAGGCACCAATTAGTAGAAATTGTATATATATATATATATATATATATATATATATATATATATATATATATATATATATATATATACATGTGTGTGTATATGTGTGAATTAATTAATGGTGGTTGTGTGAGACATTCGATGATATATATATATATTATGATCGGTTCTACTAGAAATTCTATTTATATATATGCATAACGTGTACAATATGTAGTATCGTAAAATACCAGCAAACGAAAAATAATTAAATAGAAAACACAAAATTAAATGAAAAAGAAATCATAAACCCAACCCCCCCCAACATTTTAATACCGGTTGGTGACACCAACCGGTACTAAAGGGCTCCCTGCCCCCGAAGCTGGCTCGTGCCACGTGGTTGCCCTTTAGCACCGGTTCGTGCTGAACCGGTAGTAAAGGGGGGGGCCTTTAGTGCCTACATTTTAGTGCTAGTTACCAAACCAGCACTAAAGGGCCTTAGGAACCGGTGCTATTGCCCGGTTCTGCACTAGTGTGTACTCCGCTTCACACGTAGATCCCGCCACAACGCTTTGTTTAGAACAGCACCAACTGACAGCTCCACCGTTCAATGTAAACACGTATCCGGTTTGCGATGTAGAATAGTCCGGATCAGTGTCAAAGCTTGCGTCGATGTAACTATTTACGACTAGCTCTTTGTCACCTCCATAAACGAGAAACATATCCTTAGTCCTTTTCAGGTATTTCAGGATGTTCTTGACCATTGTCCAGTGATCCTCCACTCCTGGATTACTTTGGTACCTCCCTGCTAAACTTATAGCAAGGCACACATCAGATCTGGTACACATCATTGCATACATGATAGAGCCTATGGCTGAAGCATAGGGAACACCATATCTTCTCTCTATCTTCTGCAGTGGTCGGGTATTGAGTCTTACTCAACTTCACACCTTGTAACACAGGTAAGAACCCTTTCTTTGCTTGATCCATTTTGAACTTCTTCAAAACTTTGTCAAGGTATGTGCTTTGTGAAAGTCCAATTAAGTGTCTTGATCTATCTCTATAGATCTTGATGCCCAATATATAAGCAGCTTCATCGAGGTCCTTCATTGAAAAACTCTTATTCAAGTATCCCTTTATGCTATCTAGAAATTCTATATCATTTCCAATCAGCAATATGTCATCCACATATAATATCAGAAATGCTACAGAGCTCCCACTCAGTTTCTTGTAAATACAGGCTTCTCCAAAAGTCTGTATAAAACCATATGCTTTGATCACACTATCAAAGCGTTTATTCCAACTCCGAGAGGTTTGCACCAGTCCATAAATGGATCACTGGAGCTTGCACACTTTGTTAGCTCCCTTTGGATCGACAAAACCTTTCGGTTGCATCATATACAACTCTTCTTCCAGAATTCCATTCAGGAATGTAGTTTTGACATCCATTTGCCAAATTTCATAATCATAAAATGCGACAATTGCTAACATGATTCAGACAGACTTAAGCATCGCTACGGGTGATAAAGTCTCATCGTAGTCAATCCCTTGAACTTGTCGAAAACCTTTTGCAACAAGTTGAGCTTTATAGACAGTAACATTACCGTCAGCGTCAGTCTTCTTCTTGAAGATCCATTTATTTTCAATGGCTTGCCGGTCATCGGGCAAGTCAACCAAAGTCCACACTTTGTTCTCATACATGGATCCCATCTCAGATTTCATGGCCTCAAGCCATTTTGCGGAATTTGGGCTCACCATCGCTTCTTCATAGTTCGTAGGTTCGTCGTGGTCTAGCAACATAACCTCCAAAACAGGATTACCGTACCACTCTGGTGCGGATCTTACTCTGGTTGATCTACGAGGTTCAGTAACAACTTGATCTGAAGTTTCATGATCATCATCATTAACTTCCTCACTAATTGGTGTAGGTGTCACAGGAACGGGTTTTTGTGATGAACTACTTTCCAATAAGGGAGCAGGTACAGTTACCTCATCAAGTTCTACTTTCCTCCCACTCACTTATTTCGAGAGAAACTCCTTCTCTAGAAAGGATCCAAATTTAGCAACAGAAGTTTTTCCTTCAGATCTGTGATAGAAGATGTACCCAATAGTTTCCTTTGGGTATCCTATGAAGACACATTTCTCCGATTTGGGTTCGAGCTTATCAGGTTGAAGCTTTTTCACATAAGCATCGCAGCCCCAAACTTTAAGAAATGACAACTTTGGTTTCTTGCCAAACCACAGTTCATAAGGCGTCGTCTCAACGGATTTCGATGGTACCCTATTTAACGTGAATGCAGCCGTCTCTAAAGCATAACCCCAAACTGATAGCGGTAAATCAGTAAGAGACATCATACATCGCACCATATCTAGCAAAGTACGATTACGACGTTCGGACAAACCATTACGTTGTGGTGTTCCGGGTGGCGTGAGTTGCGAAACTATTCCGCATTGTTTCAAATGAAGACCAAACTCGTAACTCAAATATTGTCCTCCACGATCAGATCGTAGAAACTTTGTTTTCTTGTTACGATGATTTTCAACTTGACTCTGAAATTCTTTAAACTTTTCAAATGTTTCAGACTTATGTTTCATTAAGTAGATATACCCATATCTGCTTAAATCATCTGCGAAGGTGAGAAAATAACTATACCCGCCGCGAGCCTCAACATTCATCGGACCACATACATCTGTATGTATGATTTCCAACAAATCTGTTGCTCGCTCTATAGTTCCAGAGAACGGCGTTTTAGTCATCTTGCCCATGAGGCACGGTTCGCAAGTACCAAGTGATTCATAATCAAGTGGTTCCAAAAGTCCATCAGTATGGAGTTTCTTCATGCGCTTTACACCAATATGTAGGGGTGGAAAGTGGTACCGGGTAATCCGAAAGATCCGATATTCGTATTCGAGAAAATGCTTATTCGTATCCGTAACATCCGCATCCGAACCAAAATGGAAATGGAAATTATCCGTATCCAAATTTATTAAACAAATAAAAAATAAAATATGGTAGGAGATTTTGACACAAACATGGATATGGAAGTGGATATATCCGTATCCGAATAAGATTATGGGAGGTAATTTTTAAAATTCTAGGCCCAATATTCTAATTATCCAACATAAAAGCCAAATAAGTGGTCAAATTTTACTCCTTATATGATTAAACTTATAAATTATTATGCATCACAATAGTATTTATTCATAAACCTATTTATCATTGACTTATTGTATGTCACAAGTTGATTATTTTAGGTCACATAGCTATTGACTAATTTACTTAAGCAATATTTGATATTATTCGTATCCGTTCCGAATCAAGAAAATTTCCGATATGTATCCGTATTCGAATAATATCCGAGCCGCATCCGTATCCGATAATATCCGTATTCGGATTCGTATTCGTTTTGAAAATATGAAAATGGAAGTGGTAAGAGCACTATCTGATCTGCATCCGATCCGTTTCCACCCCTACCAATATGACCTAAATGGCAGTGCCACAAATAAGTTGCACTATCATTATCAACTCTGCATCTTTTGGCTTCAATATTATGAATATGTGTATCACTACTATCAAGATTCAACAAAAATAGACCACTCTTCAAGGGTGCATGACCATAAAAGATATTAATCATATAAATAGAATAACCACTATTCTCTGATTTAAATGAGTAACCGTCTTGCATTAAACAAGATCCAGATATAATGTTCATGCTCAACGCTGGCACCCAATAACAATTATTTAGGTCTAAAACTAATCCCGAAGGTAGATGTAGAGATAGTGTGCCGACCGCGATCACATCGACTTTGGAACCATTTCCCACGCGCATCGTCACCTCGTCCTTAGCCAATCTTCGCTTAATCCGTAGTCCCTGTTTCGAGTTGCAAATATTAGCAACAGAACCAGTATCAAATACCCAGGTGCTACTGCGAGCATTAGTAAGGTACACATCAATAACATGTATATCACATATACCTTTGTTCACCTTGCCATCCTTCTTATCCGCCAAATACTTGGGGCAGTTCCGCTTCTAGTGACCAGTCTGTTTGCAGTAGAAGCACTCAGTCTCAGGCTTAGGTCCAGACTTGGGCTTCTTCTCCTGAGCAGCAACTTGTTTGCTGTTCTTCTTGAAGTTCCCCTTCTTCTTCCCTTTGCCCTTTTTTCTTGAAACTGGTGGTCTTGTTGACCATCAACACTTGATGCTCCTTCTTAATTTCTACTTCCGAAGCCTTTAGCATTGCAAAGAGCTCGGGAATTGTCTTATCCATCCCTTGCATGTTATAGTTCATCAGAAGCTCTTGTAGCTTGGCGGTAGTGATTGAAGAATTCTGTCAGTGACGCTATCATCCGGAAGATTAACACCCAGTTGAATCAAGTGATTGTTATACCTAGACATTCTGAGTATATGCTCTCTGACAGAACTATTCTCCTCCATCTTACAGCTGTAGAACTTATTGGAGACTTCATATCTCTCAATCCGGGCATTTGCTTGAAATATTAACTTCAACTCCTGTAACATCTCGTATGCTCCATGACGTTCAAAATGTCGTTGAAGTCCCGGTTCTAAGCCATAAAGCATGGCTTAATGAACTATCGAGTAGTCATCAGCTTTGCTCTGCTAGACGTTCATAACATCTGGTGTTGCTCCTGCAGCAGGTCTGGCACCTAGCGGTACTTCCAGGACGTAATTCTTCTGTGCAACAATGAGGATAATCCTCAAGTTACGGACCCAGTCCGTGTAATTGCTACCATCATATTCAACTTTGCTTTCTCAAGGAACGCATTAAAATTTAACGGAACAATAGCACGGGCCATCTATCTACAATCAACATAGACAAGCAAAATACTATCAGGTACTAAGTTCATGATAAATTTAAGTTCAATTAATCATATTACTTAAGAACTCCCACTTAGATAGACATCCATCTAATCCTCTAAGTGATCACGCGATCCAAATCAACTAAACCATGTCCGATCATCACGTGAGATGGAGTAGTTTCAATGGTGAACATCACTATGTTGATCATATCTACTATATGATTCACGCTCGACCTTTTGGTCTCAGTGTTCTGAGGCCATATCTGCATATGCTAGGCTCGTCAAGTTTAACCTGAGTATTCCGTGTGTGCAACTGTTTTGCACCCATTGTATTTGAACGTAGAGCCTATAACACCCGATCATCACGTGGTGTCTCAGCACGAAGAACTTTCGCAACGGTGCATACTCAGGGAGAACACTTATACCTTGATAATTTAGTGAGAGATCATCTTATAATGCTACCGTCAATCAAAGCAAGATAAGATGCGTAAAAGATAAACATCATATGCAATCAATATAAGTGATATGATATGGCCATCATCATCTTGTGCTTGTGATCTTCATCTCTAAAGCACCGTCATGATCACCATCGTCACCGGCGTGACACTTTGATCTCCATCATAGCATCGTTATCGTCTCGCCAATTTATGCTTCTACGACTATTGCTACCGCTTAGTGATAAAGTAAGGCATCACAGGGAGATTGCATTGCATACAATAAAGCGACAACCATATGGCTCCTGCCAGTTGTCGATAACTCGGTTACAAAACATGATCATCTCATACAATAAAATATACCATCATGCCTTGACCATATCACATCACAACATGCCCTGCAAAAACAAGTTAGACGTTCTCTACTTTGTTGTTGCAAGTTTTACGTGACTGATATGGGCTGAGCAAGAACCATTCTTACCTACGCATAAAAACCACAATGATAGTTTGTCAAGTTAGTGTTTTTTTAACCTTCTCAAGGACCGGGCATAGCCACAGTTGGTTCAACTAAAGTTGGAGAAACTAACACCCGCCAGCCACCTGTGTGCAAAGCACGTCGGTAGAACCAGTCTCGTGTAAGCGTACGCGTAATGTCGGTCCGGGCCGCTTCATCCAACAATACCGCCGAACCAAAGTATGACATACTAGTAAGTAGTATGACTTATATCGCTGACAACTCACTTGTGTTCTACTCATACATATAACATCTACACATAAAACCAGGCTCTGATACCACTATTGGGGAACATAGTAATTTCAAAAAAAATTCCTATACACACACAGGAACATGGTGATGCATAGCAACGAGAGGGGAGAGTGTTGTCCACGTACCCTCATAGACCGAAAGCGGAAGCATTTGCACAACGCGGTTGATGTAGTCGTACGTCTTCACAATCCGACCGATCAAGTACCGAACGTATGGCACCTCTGAGTTCAGCACACGTTCAGCTCGATGACGTCCCTCGAACTCTGATCCAGCCGAGCTTTGAGGGAGAGTTCCGTCAGTATGATGGCGTGGTGACGATGATGATGTTCTACCGACGCAGGGCTTCGCCTAAGCACCGCTACGATATTATCAAGGTGGACTATGGTGGAGGGGGGCACCGCACACTGCTAAGAGATCCAAGAGTTCAATTGTTGTGTCTAGAGGTGCCCCCTGCCCCCGTATATAAAGGAGCAAGGGGGAGAGGCGGCCGGCCAGGAGGAGGCGCGCCAGGGAGGAGTCCTACTCCCGGTGCTTTCCTAGTTGGAGTAGGAGAAGGAGGAAGGAGGAGGGAGAGAGGAAGGAAAGGGGGGCACCGCCCCCCCCTCCTTGTCCAATTTGGACTAGAGGGGGAGGGGGCACACGGCCTGCCCTGACTGCCCCTCCTCTTCTCCACTAAGGCCCATCTTGGCCCATTAAACCCCCGGGGGGTTCCGGTAACCCCTGGTACTCCGGTAAAATCCCGATTTCACCCGGAACACTTCCCATATCCAAATATAGGCTTCCAATATATCAATATTTATGTCTCGACCATTTCGAGACTCCTCGTCATGTCCGTGATCACATCCGGGACTCCGGACTACCTTCGGTACATCAAAACACATAAACTCATAATATAACCGTCATCGAACTTTAAGCGTGCGGACCCTACGGGTTCGAGAACTATGTAGACATGACCGAGACATGTCTCCGGTCAATAACCATAGCGGAACCTGGATGCTCATATTGGCTCCTACATATTCTACGAAGATCTTTATCGGTCAAACCGCATAACAACATACGTTGTTCCCTTTGTCATCGGTATGTTACTTGCCCGAGATTCGATCGTCGGTATCTTAATACCTAGTTCAATCTTGTTACCAGCAAGTCTCTTTACTCGTTCTGTAATAAATCATCTCACAACTAACTCATTAGTTGCAATGCTTGCAAGGCTTATAGTGATGTGCATTTACCGAGTGGGCCCAGAGATACCTCTCCGACAATCGGAGTGACAAATCCTAATCTCGAAATACGCCAACCCAACAACTACATTCGGAGACACCTGTAGAGCATCTTTATAATCACCCAGTTACGTTGTGACGTTTGGTAGCACACAAAGTGTTCCTGTGGTAAACGGGAGTTGCATAATCTCATAGTCATAGGAACATGTATAAGTCATGAAGAAAGCAATAGCAGAATACTAAACGATCGTGTGCTAAGCTAACGGAATGGGTCAAGTCAATCACATCATTCTCCTAATGATGTGATCCTGTTAATCAAATGACAACTCATGTCAATGGCTAGGAAACATAACCATCTTTGATCAACGAGCTAGTCAAGTAGAGGCATAGTAGTGACACTCTGTTTGTTTATGTATTCACACAAGTATTATGTTTCCGGTTAATACAATTCTAGCATGAATAATAAACATTTATCATGATATAAGGAAATAAATTATAACTTTATTATTGCCTCTAGGGCATATTTCCTTCAGGTTTATGATCAAGTTTATCTATGAACAATTTGATTCTTCTCTGAAACCTTTTATGTATGATTGGTTATCTTTGCAAGTCTCTTCGAATTATCAGTTTGGTTTGTCCTACTAGATTGATCTTTCTTGCAATGGAAGAAGTGCTTAGCTTTGGATTCAATCTTGCGGTGTCCTTTCCCAGTGACAGCAGAGGCAGCAAGGCACGTATTGTATTGTTGCCATCGAGGATAAAAAGATTGGGTTTATATCATATTGCTTGAGTTTATCCCTCTACATCATGTCATCTTGCCTAATGTGTTACTCTGTTGTTATGAACTTAATACTCTAGATGCACGCTGGATAGCGGTCGATGTGTGGAGTAATAGTAGTAGATCCAGAATCGTTTCGGTCTACTTTTCGCGGACGTGATGCCTATATACATGATCATGCCTAGATATTCTCATTATTATGCACTTTTCTATCAATTGCTCGACATTAATTTGTCCACCCACCGTAATACTTATGCTATCTTGAGAGAAGCCACTAGTGAAACCTATGGCCCTTGAGTCTATTCTTTATCATATTAATCTCCTGTCAACTAGCTATTTCTGGCGCCGTTTATTTTTGCAATCTTTATATTCCAATCTATATCAAAAAAATACCAAAAATATTTATCTTATTATTATTATCTCTATCAGATCTCACTCTCGTAAGTGACCATGAAGGGATTGACAACCCCTTTATCGCGTTGGTTGCAAGGTTCTTATTTGTTTGTGCAGTTACGAGGGACTTGTGCGTAGTCTCCTACTTGATTGATACCTTGGTTCTGAAAAATTAAGGGAAATACTTACGCTACTTTACTACATCATCATTTCCTCTTCAAGGGAAAACCAACGCAGTGCTCAAGAGGTAGCAATTAACACAGAGAACAAAATGAAACTGTCTCCATTTCCAAACAGGTATGTGTCATATCTGCAATACACACATGCCAATCATTATACTGGTATTGGAGGAAGTAGCATAGTCTAGCTAATATTACTTTATCTTAGTTCTTAGAGCAGAAAACCAAATGGAAGGTGAAATTGCAAGATTGTCCTGCCATGACATCCCAGGTTATGCTGAATATGTCATTTGTACTACGCAAATGAATCACTAGCGTGCATACGTACATACGAGTTAAAAATTTATGTTTCACACATTGTATAAGGCAAGAAGAAAAGATAGTACAAATCAACACCTACTGGAGTGATCAAAGAAGAGGAATACGTAAAAGGGAAACAGAGAAGAAAGAAGACCGAATTGATCTCCTTTCTTAAACATGATAAGAGCAATGCTTGCCTACAATTAACCTCACTTTTCAGAATCTGAAGGTTTTATTATCAAAATAATTCACTCCATATTATCTCTTGAAGGAAGCCAACTTCAGTCATGAGAAGACAGCATGCCTATCAAACCTCCGAGTTGGACAAGAATAGTAGGAAAAATAAGTAAACATGAAAGAACAAATCAGCTCCAGACCTCTAGTATGGGTAAGGCAAGATTATTTAGTAAAACTGAGATATTCATCAATCAAATGCTAATACCCGTATGAGAAAACCAGCAGTGTAAGAAATCGGGTCATAGAGGAGCTCATACAGAGTTTAGTACCATCGATCTGGCCGCGTGGATGCCGGATGTAGGGAGAAATGATGCCTTCTCTTCTTGCTTCCAAATCACCACAATATAGCAGGGGTTGGAGCCGGCTGTAGCTGGGGAACAAAGGATGACGATGGACAGTCGGCGGTGCTGAGCCGCCTCCCTTGCTGGTATCAACTCCTACCCCCTCCTTCCCTGACCGGCGTGGTGGTCCTCCCCCTCTCCCTCGGCTTAGCCGACACGGGATGAATCAAAACAACCAAAATCAAAAGAGATATAAAATTCCCAACCTTGTCGACGTGATCTCACCAGTGGAAGTGAGACTCAAATTGGTTCCTGACGACATTGTAGATCAGCGCCGGATAGAATAACATCGATCGCTGGGCGCTTCGCACCGAAAGCCATCTGCACCCTCTTCCTCCTCCGCCGCTGAAACAAAACTGACATCCTTGCCACACAACTTCAGCTGCCAATTGTCGACGTCGTCATCCTCCCGACCCAGCTGTAGCTCCCCTTCCCATCGACCAGCACACCTCCACCTCCGCCACCCGAATCACCGGGAAGCAGCAGGAGGGCGGGCGAGGGGAGGCTATGGCGTCGCGGGTCGACGATGAGGGCTCAAGGGAGGGGGAGTGAGGAGAGGAGGGCGAGGCGGCGGCGAGTAGGGAACTGGCCGGGGATTTGGCATGGGAAATAATGAGGGAAGGGAAGGTTGCGTGCCAGAGTTGAGGCGTAGGTGCCTGTCCTTCTCTTTCTTCTGAACGAAGTAACAAGGAAGGGATGGGGATGGGGCTCCTGCCCAAGCCGTTCGCTAGTTCGATCTAAATTTTTTGCCCAAATTCTTAAAAGTGCGCGTGCGCCATCCCGGCTCTCCGAGCGGCCGCACGTGAACCGTTGGATGCGCTGATTTATTTGCAGGCGCGTGCGAGGCAGCGAGAGTAGTGGGGACAGCCAACAATTGACCGGTGGGCGACTGTCCCAGTTTTCTCTCCTTCTACATCCAGTCCTCTTCCTTCATCCCCACCTCTCCCTTCCACCAACCCCCGGCCGCCGGCGTATGGAAGCCACGGGCTCCCCTATGCATCCTCGCCGGATTCCGACCCCCAGCACTCTCCGCTCATCCGTGCCGCACGCCGCCACTTCCTCCCCCACAGGAACACCTCGAGGTTGAACCCGACGGAAAGTGACTCCACCCGTGACTCATCCTATTCTCTCTACGATATCTATCCGGGCATGGAATTCGCAGTCCAGCGGCTGGATTCGCGAGATCCGGGCCTCAGGGTCACACCCGTGTGGTAGATCTGTGTGCACGCATGGCTCACGTGGTGGTGGCATCGCATGGCTGATAAAAGCTGGTCAAATATCATGATTTGCACCTCGCGTACAGCTCTTGGTTGGCCCAGCGCGTGAGGATTCGCTGGAATTGTCGGCCCAGATCATGTTTATTTGATGCTACTATGTCTCTTGTTTGCGTCTGCAAATTCAACGGGATTGACTACATTTCCTGCATAGTAGTGAGATAATCTGTGATTTTTCTTGTTTCAGTGTCCTACCCGTTGCCCGAGGTCAAAGTTTGTTCATCATCCGAGCTCATTTAGATACAAGAGGATGCTGCCATTTCTCATGGAGAACGGTGGCCAAGCTCAGAAAATTTTCTGAAGATAAACAAACTGTCATCAGATGAGATTTAATCTGCCACCGTAGAAGTTTCTCTGGAGAGCACTGTAGAAAGCCACACCAGAATAAGAGTTAGCTTCAGTTGGGGACCCACTGCCGTGCGTACATTGCTCCAAAGGTAAATTAAGCAGCCACTACAACACTACTATGCCATCCAAATTTTGCCAATTAATATTTTTTAGAGTAGTTATTAATTAATTGATACTACCGCAACTAATCACATCACTACTCTAGTTATCGTGTTGCAAGTGGTATTTACTTATCACTTATTCTTCGGATTAGTGGTGGGTTTGTACGACGATTAGGATTTTAGTGGTGGGTTTGAGTTGGGTTTCCACGGCGAGCTGTTCTAATTTTGTTGCTATTGAGATGGTTCAGCATCCTATTTTGATCCATCTATTCTTGCCTAGACTGGAATTGTCTCGTTAAACATGATGCTCTCCATAGAGCTTCATTACATGTAAGTTGCATGCATATAAGTAACCAGTTGGTTAGTTTGTTGTAATAATTGCATAGGAACGCAAACATAGTTGGATGACACATATACATATCTCAGTTGGCTAGCCAACTTATAAAGTTGCACAGTGATGGCTAACCAGTTGCACAACCAATGGTATTCAGATAGATACCCTGTATAAACCATGTTCAAGCAGCGTGCGTGCGTGCATGTGTGCGTGCGTGCGTGCGTGCGTTGTTAGGTGTGCTTTGAAAAATTAGCATGAGTTGCTTGCCTCATGGCATTTTTTTATACCAATTGTTGTCCTTGTTTTTTTCTTTTTAATATTTGTTTGGTTCAACTACTTTGTTCGTTCGCCTTTTTACACTAACAAAAGTGGTTGTAAAAGGAGATGCAGCTCCTAGTGAAGGAGAAGTATCATCAACTTTTGTAGATGCATCCCGAACTTCTATATTTGCAGAACAATCAATTAGGAGTTGGTATCCTCAACTTTTCAAATAGTTGCACAACAGTATCATATGAATTAGCTTCCTCAACTTTCATCGTTGCACCAGAACCATTTGGGAGTTGGCAGTCTCAACTTTTTAAATAGTTCCAGAACAATATCACATGAGTCGTCATCCTCAACTATTTTAGTTGCAAAAGAACCAATCAAGAGTTGCATTGGCATCCCCAACTTTTTCTAATAGTTGCACAAAAATGCCAAATGAGTTGGCATCTTCAACTCCATTAGTTGCACAAGAACCATTTAGTAGTTGGCATCCTCATGTGTTCTCATGCATATGATTTTCTAGGTTTGCGCATGCACTTGAATGTAGTGCACTACTTATTTGGAAGATTACAATGTTTTAAAATTCACTATTTTTCCATTTCTTGTGTTCAGGCATGCTAAATTCATCATGTTCATCAGCTCAAAATTCATTACATAGTTGCACAACACATGCAACATGAATTGCATCCAGGAGTACTTGCAGTTGCACAAAATAGTTGATGTAGTTGCACAACATTCAGCATAAGTTTTTTCTGGAATTTTGCATACAATTTTTTTAGCTAAACGGAAATGAATTTGAAATTATATGAGTTGGCATCTTCAAATTTTATATGACTTGAAGATGCCAATTACTGAAATTCAAACCCCACAAGTAGACGGACATGGGAGTGTTATCAATTGCACACTTGTACTAGTTAAGTTGCATAGATGCAATCCAGAGTTGGTTCATTTTTCTCAGGCTTCTTTTTTGCATCATGTGCAGGTTTTGCAGGTTATGGGAGTAAAGGAGCTGCTCTAGATTTGTGCACATCATTCTCAGCTACAAAGTCACATATACTACTGTGTGGAAAGATCAAACGAAAAAAACAACAAACCAGATTATTGTCTAGTTTGTAGCTATGTTTTCATAGTACCTACAAAATACATTTCTTTTTTTGGTACATGGACATATGTCCTGCTGTTTTATGTGTGAAATAAGACTCTCTATGCGCTCTCCTATATATTTGCACATTTTCTGCATTTTTTGCACATAGTGCTACAAATGTTGGCTTGTCACATGATTTGGTTGCATGGAAACCAGTTAAAATTGCACATGTACAAGATCTCCATATTTTTTTTATCTCTGTTTATGCTCTCTTCAACTATGAAGAAGCTACTTTTGCAAAGAGAAATTTTGTGAGGGGGAAAGGGAAAGTCAATGAGGGGGGATTTGAATATGAGAAGAAAAGGATCACCTCCTGTTTTATCCTTGTTGGTGCTACCTGGTACGTTCTGATCTGTCCTCCCTCTTCTTCTTCTTTTCACAGCAAATTGTTCTAGATTCGCTATTATTCCACTTTTATTCATCTGCCATGGCAGCTCTGGGATGGAGTCCAAACCTAGGAAACCATTGTTTCTTGGGGAAGAAGAAGGCAAGGCAGGTAAGGGCGTGGAGAAGTTGGTGGCTAGTGGGTGTGAGAGCTTTGGGAGGGAAGGGAAGTGCACGTGATGGCCTGGGGTCTGGGGACCGCGCCCAGCGTGTGGTTTGCTGGGTTACGCGCGTCTATTGCTACTAGGGGAGACCTATCCTTTTTTGGGATAGGAGGGGGATCGTATATTTCCTTTTCTGACGGCCGCTCGGGATTGCTAGCGGGCAGACGGCCGCCCAATTTTTTGTTGTACATGTGATGACATGGACATCGTGAGGAGGCGCCATAGTCGCGACGGTTAATGGGTTTTACAGTCTCTTTATTTTTTCTGGGAGAGACATACTCTTCTCAAAATAAAAATTAAATAAAAAAGATCTACAGGGCTGTTATCTGAATAAAAAGACGTATACTTTTCCTCACAAAAGGATAAAAGACTATACACATGCAAATATAACTTAATTTTTTTCCGCAACATATTTTTTTACACAACATACTATTTAACCATATGCAATGATACAATCCTATATTCCATCCTTATTGTGCCAAAATGTTTAGAATAAAACAGATAATTTCATCAAACATGGACGGGCGTCGCAAAGCGTGCCATCATGGTCTAGTTAGAGTTAAATGGATGCCACTTCAATCCTATACTTTTTTCCATTCTTGTATTCTCAGAATCTTGCTAATCAAAGAGGCCCTTAGTGGATTCCTTCGCGTATCTTGGTTAGTACTACATTAGTAGGAAGTTGCTTATAAAACAGTTAGTTACTCCCATGCAGTGCGCATCTTTCTAGACGGAAAGGATCCTGTGATGATACTACCCCCGCAATCCCAACCCCGGTGCTCTCACCAACTTTGCCAAACAGTGAAATCATTATGGGCCCGAACATTGCTAATTCTAAATTTCTGACTAAAATAACTAACCACTAGGTACGTAAAGACATGTATGCGATTATGCATAGAGGGAAGTGAGCCAGGCATATACATAGATTAACACGAGACTGTCATGTCAGTCAGCGTATCCAATTAATACTACTCCCTTCAATTTACTAGTAAGCTTGCACGTGCAACACACGTCTCTGCTAATGCTCTTTTCGAAGATAAGTCCACTCTCAATCAAATACACCTTGTCTACATGTCTCGTACCACCGTATACTTATAGTTGTTGATGGTAGTATAAGATGACACACACACAAAAAACAGCCAAGGTAACATTCATCATATCGGCCCGAAACCATGTTTTCAGGCCCTTACATCTAGCAAGAGAGGTTCAAAGTTGTTTTATGTCATTTTTTTCATAACTTGTCTCCATATAAATAGAGGTCATTGATTTATCACAAACTACATTAAATAGATATGTGTGAACACCATGTATTTTGGGATCAATGTTGCAACTTGCAAATTATACCTTTTCTCCCCAAGAAATTTACAAAGGTATGCATCAATGTTTGATTCTGCAATGTCAAATGCCAAGAAAGCACTCGTACATTTTCAAGGTAACATTATTTCCAATCAAACGTCATGCACATTGCCTGGCTTCTTTTACCCTGGAGATGAATTCATCCAGATAATCTTTTAGACCATCCATCACATTGTTTTGCCTGCAATTCCAGTGTGTACAAGTACAACACCATTCAACAGGGTGCACATGCACAGAAAAAGAAGTAAAAGAGACAAGTTGGGAGTTGTACATTACTAACTGAAAATGATCTTTTATCCATTTTCTTAAAAGATTCCCTTATTGTTGATTCTTCTTGGTAAGTAAAAGTAGGAAGACAAGATTGTGGTGGAAGGTTTTCTTTCTTGTTCTCTCTCCCTGTGAACTGTAGGAGTGATAAAATGGTTTATTTTCCTTTAAGCAGTAAAATTTTACTTGAGCACACAAGTGAAAATATTTTAATTTAGAATCTATAAATAATGATACTGTTTGCTTTGGGCAAAAAGATTGCGAAGTATTGGTTGAGGCGCGGTCTGTATTTCATTTCTATGGTTCCACAAATGATAGAAGCAAAAATCTCTCACTAAATGATGGTCGGACTTCTTAGATTCAGGTAAGCTGAAAAATCAAAAAACTATCAAGGGAACACAGTATTTACTATTTTGGAAAAAAAAGAACGTCAATCTTGTTCACATTTAATGAGAGCAATCTCCAGTTCTCACTAAGTGCTTAAAAGGTAGTGAGACACGTGTGAATGAAAAAAGAATATACATAGTAGATATAAACTTTAACCGTTGGCTGTGTTTGTTCACTTATATGATCACAATAAGTAAATGTATCTTGTTGTCCATAAATAAAGCAAACATATCATGTGTCGAAGTATATGCTAATTATGAAATAAATGCCAATCATGTAATCAGATATGATAAGCACACAAGCAAACATAAATGGAATGACATGGCATGAAATCTCTAGCCAGGTTTTCTTTTTAATACCCGGAAGAAGAATCTGGCTGGTCTCTTTCAATTGCACCTCCAACTTTGTTCGGTGACGGCGACGTGGAGTTTGGACAAGATTCCCTGGGAGCATAAGAGAAATCATGAAGAAATTATTTTTACCTATGCAATAGTTCAAACATGCTCCTATTGATTAGTACTAAGATGAAGCCCTGCAATTTGGTGTCGCTACCTAAAAGGACAGCTAAAATGATCACTGAGAACATTCTATTGATCCTTCTATTTTCTGGAATGACATCAAGAAGTAACTTCGTGGAATGGTATGACATTTCTAGTACTTAGGAATCTATTATTATCCTTTTCATTTTATAGGCATATATTCTATCACGTACAACCTGATCCTTCTGTTTTCTGTTCACGAAAAGTGAACTCCAGTATGAATCTGATTTATCATCATCTTCTAATAGTAAAATTGAATTTTCAAGCAGTATAAAAGCAAGCATGACTAAGAGTTATTTTCAAAAAAGCATGACCAGAAAAAATAGGAACCGCAAACTATCTCAGAAAGATTCTTTTGAATTTGAATATTTTTAGCGCACGCTGACCTGCAACTCTATGTCAGTAAGCTTGTGCCAATTTATTTTCTAGGTGACGATCCAAAAAAGTTTCCATATCCAAAGAAATACTGGAAACATATTTTTGTTGTTAGATCCACAAAAGAGGTTTTCTGTGTCACAAGCACTCCATCCATTTATCACTATGAAGTGAAATAGTTGATGTACACACTTTTTTGAACTTTAAAAATTCCATGGTTTACAAAAAGATAGGATGATAAGTCAATTGATAACCAGAAAATGCTAAGAAAACATAGGTTTCATATAACAGTAAATGTTGATTTTTTTTCTAAGACTATAGATAACACTATTACTGTATCAGGCAGAAATTTACCGTAGACTTGTCTCTTCCAATGCTGCCTCCAACATCTTTATATAAAACTGTAGTGGGGCTTGCACCAGATTTCCTGGGAGCAAAAGAGAAGTGAAGATAAATGTTTTATAGAGGTCAATAGTTGGCCCAACAATAACTTTGAAAAGGAAATTAATCAAAGTCACTTCAATTAGATTCAATCTGTTCGTACACAGACACAAGAAACCTTGCAAATTGCAGTACAACCATAATATTAAGAGAAAAGTATATTTTTCGCCCCTCAATTCTTGGAGGAGTCTAGATTCTTGGAGTCGTCTAGATTTGATCCCTTAACTTCATACCTGCAAGAAGCAACACTTCTAGATAAAAATGGTACTGCTTTGTTATTCTTATGACATATCATTCTCCATCAAACCATTTTGTACCCATTCTATGCTAGTTTTACAGATGTAAAGTGAAAAGGTGTATGAAAGATCTAACGAAGAGAGTCAAACTTTTGAATATAACTTCACGACCATGGTACAGTAGCAAGATGTTAAAATCACATTTGGAGTGCTAACCAACTCGAAAAGGCAAGCAAGTCTACCTGTTAAACATGACAGAATGTTAAGAAATGTTAATAGTTTTGGAAGGTGTTAAAATCCCCTCCAAACATACATTAAGCGCACGGTTAATTATCCCACCAATTAGCCCCTAGAAATCTGTACTGCTTCGTCCTCACAAACATTCCCCCTGCGCAACCGCCGCGCCATCGCTCCTCTGCCCCGTGCTCCATCCCAGGCCTCCACTCCTCTGCCCCGTTCTCCCAGAAACTATCAAAAGAATGAGAACTTGACATAATATGGTTGAAACATATATAGTTGAGATTTCATTTGGCTACATTTTTGTGCGAATGCAAAGGAGATCTATCATATTTATGGGAATGTTCGATCTTTTTTACAACTGCAACTAAATAAACAAATTAAAACTAATACATTTACAGGATCCTTCAATCTTTTTAGTCAATCCAACTAAAGCACATCATATCCAAATAGGAAGCACCCTAAAAAAATATACTATACAGAACCATCAGATGCAAATCTCTAACTTGAGCTGAAAGGTCTAATGTCATGAGTGTATCAAGCAAAGCATTTATTTTCCAAGCAGAGAGGCTGCAGGGTGCCTTGTATGCATTCAACAAAAGAACAGTAGAAGATTTGTCTCAATAGGAAATATATATCACCAATAGATCTTTTATTGGAGGGGCAAAAGTTCTTAATACAGTGGGACACTCTGGAGCACTCCTGCCCATATACTTACGCAAGTATTGTTCTCTTTAAACTTTTCTTATGCTAAAAAATAGATAGCCGCAATTTTGCAAAACACACTGCTTATCCTATATTCAGGTTCTGCTTGTGTGTGATGACCCAATTTTGCACGTCTGAATTAATATATACTTAGTTAAACATATTAAAAAGTCTGAAATTAAAATTTTTATATGATAAATCATAAAGAATATAATTGATAAATAATGAATTTCCTTGTCTTTTATATATCTTAATTTTACATAATCCTGCTGACCCTTTCATGTCTTTTAAGAGAAAGAGTTAACAATTAAAAACCAGGGGTGGACCTAGACCAAAAACAACCTGATGTCACACTATGTAATCACATATAATTTTCAATAATGTCAGGGGTGTCGCACACTATATGTAGATACAATTTACGGAGAAAAATGTTTTTGACTCGGTGTCCTATGCACCCCCTTAGCATAACCGTAGGTACGCCCCTGCTGAAAACAACATTACAAAACAAAATATCTAGTCTAAATGATCCATCAGTGGCATTAGATACAATGTGTGAAGAATTATACTCACAAAAATGTGTGACATATCTTTACAGGAATAGTTTTTAAAAGCTATATGAACCCATCTAAAAGAACACAATAACTGACTTAGCTTGAATCTTTGTTTAGTCCCAAACATACCCATTTTGCAAGAAGGCTTTAGTGAGAGCGCCCAATATTTCCCTTGTGTCAGGATGTTTTTTGGAACTTCATGTGGTCAGCACATATATATAACAAAAGCTCACGAGCTAGTTCAAACACAAAACAACTTTGTGAATAAAATGTACGTGTTAGACTGAGAAAATATTCTTCAAAATACTCAAAATCATGTGCATCGTATCATGATCTTCTCTATCTCCATGCATGAAAAACAGGAAAAGAGCTTCTACCCCGATATCATCCTAATATAAATTGTACTGACTAAGGGCCTGTTCGGCAACTGCCCAGCTCCTGGCTTCTCTGAATCAGCAGGCGAAGCTGGGCCGAACAGGTCAGCTCCCAGAAGCCAGCTTCCCAGATCTAAGGCGAGTCGTAGTGCAAAAACTGGGAGCGAGTGTTTCGTGGATCCCAGAAATCGCAGAAGCTGGAGTTTGAGTTATTTACGGTGAGCTGCCACCGCGAAGTGAAAGAAAACGCTTCGTCCAGGGAAGAATAGAACGCAGCAACTACCTTCGCTCCCTAACAGGCCAGAATCTAGCTTAATGGGCCAGCCGGCTACCAACCCAAGACTAGCGAACTGGGATCTGGGAATTCTGCTGCCGAACGGTTTTTCTGATCTACAATTTTCGTCGGGAAGCTGGAGGTGAGATCGAGAAGCCGGATTTGAGGATTTCTGGGAGCTGGGCAGTTGCCGAACAGGCCCTAATACTCAATTTTTTAGCCAACTTGCAACACCGCTGATGACCATCTAGAGGTCATAGGCCAATTGTATGGAGTAGCCACCTGCTAGTAGTTCATACTTGTTACCATGTTATATGCGCATAAACAAATGAAACAATTTTAGAAACGTGTCAAACGTGACAGGCATGTCATTTCCTTTTATCATTCCCTTTTGGTAGCTTACTTATACAATGTAAATATAATGGACCGCCAATAGGGAAAGCTATCTGAAAGGAGTGTTTAAAAATTAAGATAGTACATAAAAAGTTTACAATTGTAATGTCCATGTTAGTAGCGTCTGATTACTCATGCCTCGGTTGAAGAAAGCATGCATTATCCTTCTGAAGTAATATCAAAACGACAGTTAACTCTGAAGAAAGCATGTTTTCCAGCTCTCACAAATTTGATATGATTAGCAATGGACGAAAACAAAAAGATACCAGCAAGAGGGAAATTCAGAGTTTGACTATCTCTCTAGATTCTAGGCAGGGCACCTTGTTTTGCAAGGCCATTCAGTACTCGTACATGAGATAGCACTGCCAACAATCTAACATGGTAAGGAAACCTTCCCACATAAGACAAGCCAGGTTTGACCTACATGCTAATTAAGTTGGAATAGTTTCAGTCTCTAGTTGAACGTTCATGAACTTATTTGTTAGTGCCTAGAAGCTAATTTCCCTTAAATATCGGCACATTATCATATTTGAGCTAATTTCTCCTAGAATAATGGGAGTACTCACTTTTGCAATGAAATGGACTTTAGGTAGTAGTTGCCACTATTATATTTCTTCAGTAATACCTTCACTGCAATTGTCAGGCCGAGCAGAAAGGCATAAGATGATTGATAACTCAGAATTTTCTGTCAAAGTAAAACAATGAAAAAATTAGATCAGGGATAGTGAACTGTTCCAAAATAATCACCGGCCACATTGCAAACTAAGAGTGAATTGCTAACCAGCATGTATGTCATCTGTGAATATGAAACAAACCAATGTTCTTTATCAATCATAAAGGAAATTAAAAATAAGTCATGTGATGCTCGGATCTACTTCCAAATGAAGAACTATGCCATTCTTATTTTCTGGCTCCTATGCTTGTTTGATTCCTCTATAAATGCACTATATAAATTACTTGTAAAACTAATATTAAATGATTCTTATAAAGCGAGGACATGCTGATACTAATAGGAATACTAATTCGTCAGTATAATCTATGTTTATCAACAGTCTTGTCAACCTTATCCCATAGTACAAATTCTAACCATGTGCATGGTTGGTAGATGATTCCAACACTAAAACAAACTGAACGAGTGTTTTCTTCACTCTTCGGTATATACCTGAAAAAAGAAAACAGCATAGCACATTGCATAAGCTTGAACGAAGAAAATTAAACATGATCAGAATTCAAAAGGTGCACCATTACAGAGACTATCATTGGTTGATCATACAGAGGTGGCGTACATGACTAACACGGGTGCACCCTATGTATGTGAAACTGAAGCGAGTGAATGAAAGAACATGCATGCTAGGGATATCAGAGGAGCCTTCACTGATCTGGAGAATAATTTGTGCCCTTTCTTCTTATTTAAAGCTTGCATCTCTTGCATTGCCCATACAAATACTTTCCTGAAACCCACCTAGAACTGAATGAATTGAGTATGGGCAGAGGAAGGAGGAAGGACCTTTCGTGGCACAGCTGTTGGTACTTGCTATCTCCCCAACTTAAACTGTTGTTGTGGCTGCCTCTTGTCGAGCTGACTTCGCTGCTCCACCGCTAAAGAGGTGCGCAGACGGGGGGCTGCCAAGCAATCGACAAGACTGTCGTGCTCATAGTCGCAACCTTGGAAGATTGACTGTGGAGAGGCACGACGCCCGTCAGCGACCATTCAGTCTATCAAAAATATGCAGATATGAGCATATCTCTGCTTGATATGAGCAATGGAGTAGTTGATGATGTCAAAACTCAATCAATATATATTAGCCTAGATTACTGTGTATTTCCCTCTGCATTGGCAATGCTTTATTTGACAATTCATTTAATAGCATTGGTTAACCGGAAAACAGCTATGGTGTGCATGGAAATGGCGCCTTGTTGACATAATTAAAACTTTGGTTTGATGAGGCAAATGGACAGCCGAAATAGATACTGCTGGTGGGTGCTTTTGAATGCATGAAAAACAGAGCAGCCGTGGCAATGTCACCAAAGAGTAGTACTTAGTTGATGAATTGTTTATTTGGTCATCTATCTATCAGCCAAGTGTTGTCATGCAATCTGTACTCTTATGTATTGAAATTTTTGGAAAGAGCAATGTGGCCTATACGTGTCTCTGTGCATCAGTTGATGTGTGTACTGAAAAATCAGCAAAAATGCATCATGCATTGATCTAGTCATTAGCATTAGAAACAACATATAGATACACAATGGCAGAAGAGGCATCGATCTTGGGTGCATTGATTTTTGTAGATGAAGAGTAAATAAGGTACCTCATGGGAAAGGATTGGTGGGGCAGATGGCGTCGGCGTAGGCAGCGGTGTCCAGCAACAACGTGCCTCAATGCGCAAATTCAGGGGCAGGTAGTTGGGATCGGCGTCGGCGGTGTCGCTCAGAGGATCCATGTGACGCGGTGGGCGACTGGGGCGCCGTGGATGGAGGCCGCGTTGGGGCACGACGGCCGACACGGAGCCGGGGGCGGCGCCGCCGAGGGAGGGCGCGAGGAACTGGGGTCGGCCCTCGACCCAAGCAGAGGAGGCCGAGTGGGGGATTGGCAGCGGCGGAGGGGAGGATTGACGGCGGAGGCCTTGATTAGGAGAGGCGGCCGGCGGCTGGGGAGGCTCCCGGCGACCCGCGGCTGGGGGAGGCTCCGGGCGACCTGCGGCTGCTTCCCGTGGCTCCGGCGGCGCGAGGCGACGGTGAAGGGCGCGGTTGCGGGAGTCGAACGGCGCGGGAGGAGGAGGAGGAGGTCGTGCGGGAGAAGGAGGAGATCATGCAGGCGGGCGTTTTTTTACCGCGGGGCTACTTAAGCGATCGATCGAGTGTGGCTTATTGTGTGGTTGGTAGCGTTAAACACGGAATGATTAAGGTCCATTAGATTTTGATGATGGATGGATATGATTGTTTGGATCTGCCCCTCTTTTTCTTTTAGGACGCCGATAAGTGCCACACGTGTGGGTGTTAAGGAGTCCGCCCACACATTTTGTGTGGTGTATAAGAGGAACAGCCCACACACCTATGTGTGGGCAAAACAATTAGCGCCCACACGCCTCTTTTTTTCCCTCTCGATCCCTCTCACACGCGTGCGTGTGGGCGAAGTTGATAACGCCCACACGCCCGTATGTCAGGCCTCGTACCTCCTGGTCCCGCACGCCACGCGTGACGGTCACCGCGCGCCCACAGTTGCCATGGTCCAGACACTCGTCCATGTTCGTTTAATTGCAGTTGCCATGTCGCTGAACTACGGTTGCCATGTCGGACAACTGCAGTTGCCATGGTTGCTCAACTGCAGTTGCCATGTATGGTCTGATCTAATGTAGTTGCCATGATTTCATAACTTTAGAAGTTGCCACATACTAACACTAGGCAGTTGAAAGAGTTTCCATGTGCTCACAAGCATGCTAGGGCAGTTGCCATGTAAAAAGGAAGAGTTGTCATCTGCTTACGTGCACATTAGGGCAGTTGCCATGTACATGCGTGTTAGGGCAGTTGCCATGTACCATGCAAAAACATATGGCAACTCGGTAAAAAAGAGTTGCCATCTGCTTACGTGCACACTAGGTAGTTGCCGTGTACACTGCAAAACACATGGCAAACTCGGGTAAAAAAAAGAGTTGCCACCTGCTTATAAAAGCACATTAGGGGCAGTTGCCATGTGCAGTGCAAAAACACATGGCAACTAGCAGTTTGGGTGTGGGAGAGGAGAAGGGCGTGTGGGCAAGATGCCAAATACCCACACACTAGCCCTTGTGTGTGCGTGCAAAGTGGCGTGTGGGCGAACTGCTGAACGCCCACACACCAGCCCCTCCTGTGTGGTGAAATGGCCGTGTGGGCGACCGGCTGAACGCCCACACACCAGGCCAGTCTTACGTGGCACTAGAAACATGCCAAAATTCGTGCGCTCACAAACGGATGCGGATCCACGCGTGTGGGCGAGATGCAAACGTCCACACCTGTGGGCGTTAACATTTCCGTTCTTTTATAGTGATAGTAGATAATGTAGTGCCTGCAGATTTTTTGAAAAGTCAAACCTCATAAATTTTGACCAAATTTGTGGAGAAAAATATTTACATTTAGAGTACGAAACATATATCACTAGATTCATCATAAGATGTAGTTTCACATCATATATTTTTACTATTGTAGATATAAATATTTTTTTCTATAAACCTAGTCAAAGTTTGTAAAGTTTGACTTCTTAAAAAATTTATAGACATTACATTATGAAACGGCGGGAGTACTAGATTAACCGGTGCATGCAAGAGAAGAAAAAGTCTCATGATTCGGACCAACAAGTTGCCGGCACGCATCATCGATGTGGCGCGCAGCCAAATCCAAGGAAGGGAAAAATCACACGAGTGGCAGGCACAGGCAGGCTGCCATGCCATGACCACCGCCATGAATGGGATAAATCAGTGGGGGAGCAGCTAGCCCGATAGAGAAGAAAGGAAAGGAGGTGTGTGTGCGACGTGCAAGCCTTATCTTGCCCTGATGGAAGAGAGATGTGCACACGATGGAGCGAGGAGAGTTGCATGCATTGCCAACAGTTGTTGTACGTACCACCATTAATAATCTATTCATTACGTCTCATGTCTCCATAGAGATTCTACGTGGAAGAGACGAACGCAAAGCGATCAGGGTATGGACGAATGGTGGACTCGTCGTCGTTGGACGCAGCGCAGCCAAGCGGATCGAAAAATGGGGAAAAAAATGAGCTGGACTGAAGGCGCATTTGCACGGGAGCTCGCAGCAGCAGCAAACATGTACTCCAAGGTTGATGCAGCCTTCCGTTTCAAAAATAAAGACTGATGCGCCGATACACGGTGTTCTGTCAGTGCTCCCAACTACCGGCAGATTCCCACCAGCATCAGGTTCAGTCCTCCTCTGGTTTGTAGAATTTTTATAGCAATTCTATAGGATAGGATTTGCAAAAGAAAAATTCCTTTAAAGTCCTTTGGTTTGTAGGAATGGATTCCTATTCCTATGTAGGATAGAAATCAATCCTTCACGTTTTGGAGGAAAAAAAATATTAGCCTAGACTCAATGGAAAAAATCATATCCTATGCATCAAATGACATCTCTTTCTCTATAGGAATTGACATGCATGTCATCTCACTTCCTATGATTTTCCTATTCCTATAAAATTCCTATCATATAAACCAAAGAAAGCCTGAGGGAGATGGCCAGCTATGGAATCAAAATGCCTATACAGTCCGTGGAAAAACGGCTTTGCGGGCCGGCGGCCGACTAGACCCGTAAAAGAGGATATTTTATCCGGCCGAGCAGACCTCGTAAAATTGACTTGTAAAAAGAGCAGAATATCCTTTTTTACGGGTCTGCTTTACGGGATCTGCTCGCCCACCATCCACATAGGAATTCAATTTCGGGCATGAAAACACATTTCTTTGCTTTTTTATTTTCTTTAAGGACATTTGATACATAATAATTCAGCAAATCTTTGCTAGAATAGTAAGACCAAAGAAAACAAGAACCACAATTAGGCATTTTAAAAGATATCCAACTTCCATAACTGTTCCCACTAGTTGGACCAATATCTTCTCCATGCCTTTATTGTTGATCTGCGGATTCTTGATTTTGCATTCTTCATTCTTCTTTTTTGATTCTAAAAAAGTAGATGTTGCTTCCCTCTAGTTTCTTCTCTAGTTGCACATGCAGCCGCATCAGTAGCCTCAATTCTATCAACAACTGCATAAACATCTATTAAGTTTCTTTCTATCAATAAATCGATGCATTCTTCTTGCCAAAATCAAAATAAGCATCCACCTTCCTACATACATGACCATCTCAATAAGGGACGCAGCTTCGGTGACTTCGTGAAGCTAAGTCTCACCGTAACTTAGCCCCGTCTATCAGCCGTTCATGGAAGATCCGACGTACCAGATTGATGCATATTCTGAACGATTTTTCAAAAGTGTTCAGAAAAAAATTGAAAAAAATTCAATAGATCATAAATGTTTCGTTTTGTATTCTGGGAAAGTTTCAACCCATTTGGATGTATCGTTTGTGAATAAACATTTTTTATTTATTTAAGCTCAAAAGGCTATTTAATCACAAATCATACATCCAAATGGGTTGAAACTTTCCCAGAATACAAAACGAAACATTTAAGATTTATTGGATTTTTTTCAATTTTTTCTGAACACTTATAAAAAATTCGTTCGGTATATGGATCAATCTGGTACGTTGGATTTTCAATGGACGGCTGATAGAGGGGACTAAGTTACGGCGAGACTTAGCTTCATGAAGTCACTGAAGCTGTGTCCCTCAATAAGCTATCAAAATTGAACCGAAGAGGTTGACAAAGCCGAATGAAAACAAGAACACACCCTGTCGTTTTCACATTTGAAGAATACCCATCTGGGGTGTTTCAGCGTGCTAGATGTTAGCCGCAGCACTGTCTGCGTGAAGTCGTCGTACTATATGAGTGGCATCGTGGAGCAGCTGCGCGAGCGCCAAGCACAGGCGACGGCCGCCCGAGTCCTTGCTGGCAAACCGACAACGGCGGCTAGAGGACGAACCAGTACCTGCATGCAGCGATGGGGCTCTGTAGGGGCTGTGTGGGGTGCTCCCGAACAATCCATGGCTTGGCGCAACCACCAGCGGCCGGAAATGCCAAATCCGGCGGCCGTGACAAAAAGTCGTCGATCTGCAACTTTTCGACCGACTGAGATAGGAGGAAGGAGCGGAGGACAATCTCGGGCGTGTGGCGGCCCGCCGGCTGGTATGGCCGGAACCGCGGGCGGCGGTGGGTGGGGACAAGCGCAGGCTGAAATACGAGGCGAGGGGGAAAACCCGCATTTTTGCGGGTTGAGGTGAGAATCTTGCTGTGCCTCGCAAAAAAAATTACTGTTCCGACGCATTTGCGAGTTCTGATTGGGCAATATTTTTCGCGTAGATCCATATTTCGACAATTATTTTGCAAGTCAGGGCATTATACGGGTCTGCTAGAGATGCTCTAGCAAGTGTACGCACCGCCTGACAAGCTAGCAATAGATGGATGCACGATGGATCGATGAACGAATTACTCCTACCGGTGGGTTTTCAGTTTTCATATAAACAAGCCTCTGTCGATGATGTGTCTCATGACTACCTCACCCGCCAGTTGACGTACGCACCCAGCTCAAACAGCTAGGGCGTGTTTGGTTGCTCGCATGAAGTCTAACCAAACCCGCGAGGAAAGGGAACGGGCTGTTTGGTTATCTGGTTTTCCTGGGTCTGTATAGCACAAAACTTAAAGCATCTCTAGACCTGGCTCACTGGAAACGTTCAGATCGGTAGTTTCTCGCGAGCCAGGCCGAGTAAAGAGCAAGCCAGTGGGCCCTTGCACGAGCGAAGACACGAGAGATGCGAGGTGATTACATGAGTTCCTCAACCTTCAATAAGCTCCTATCTAATCTCCTCCCTCTGATCTATACAACGGTGCTTTGATTTGAGGTAAGCTCTACACGAAAAAGATACACCTCGATTCTACGGTTCCATTGAGGCGACCAGTTCGTAATTTCGTCGGCCGTAAGTTCTTAATCTCGTGTTCCCGTTTGAAACTATTCTGGACGAATTTTATCAGACTCGTCGCGCACGATCGATCATTTGAAATTTTCTTTGACCAGCAACCTAATCTCGCAGTTCCTCACAACATTTGTGTTGTAAGTTTTTGATTTCGACGATTGTAGTTTCATATCTCTTTGAGCAGCAGTCTACTGCACTGACGCCGCCATGTCGAGCTCCTCCGTCCTCTGCTCACAGCCCTTCTATTCGTCCCTCTTGACGTCGAAGCCCTTCCCCTTGATCTCCTTGCCCACGTCCTACTACACTAGAGTCGTTTCCGGCGTCGCTCATCTCGGCATACTCTCTGTCGCTCTCCTACTGCACTGACGCTGCAATGGCGCGCACACTGCTTCTTGTGTCATTTGCCTTCGTGCACACTGCAGTTCGCCGCGCCGTCGACGGGGTCGATCATCTTGGCCTCCTCTCTCTCGCCCTACTACACTCGAGTCATTTCCGGTGTCGATCATCTTGGCCTCCTCTCTCGTCCACTGCACTGACGATATCATGGTGCGGGCACTGCATTCTCCTCATTTGTCCACTGTCTTTGCGCGAGCACCGCAACTAGTTCGCCGACGGTGTCGCTCGCCGTGCCGCCGACGGGGTCGCTCGTCCACGACTCCATGCTTGTCATGTCGGACACGGCGCCACAACCACTATCCACCGTGATCGCCATTGTCCGGCGCACACTGCACTTCTTCTCCCCTTCCCTCCACTAGCTCTTAACCCTGTTTGCTAAGTGAAGTGCTAGCTCTTAATCATATCTCATGCATGCAACCAAACACCGAGTTCATGTGCCGCTTAGGCCAATGCAGGCAATTAAATAAAGTGCACTTGCGTATTACCTAATGCAGGGACCCTAGATACAGGCAACCAAACAACTCGAAGATGTCGCATATGAATCTATTTTTCCAGAGCCAGGCTGGGTTGAGACGTGTATGCAACGCAACTACTATTCACTACAACAACCAAACACGCCTCTAGAGTACTCTGATGTTGCAGGCCACCGCTGGCATATGCCACCAGACCGCAGCGATTCTCCCGTGCACAAGTGACCATATGGTTCAAACAAAACGTTTATAGAGTAGCCGTGACACTAGACATAGGGGCTGCATTGCATGCATGCAAGAGGCGACAGGAGATAAGCATTTGTCTCCTAGGAAGTAGGAACAACCGGCATGTGCAGGCAGCAAGAGATGCATGTATTTCAAACATCGTAGTAGTACGTCCAAAAGCAGAGGAGATTCCGCGGAAATTTCGGTGCATCCATCCGTCTTTATCTCCAAGTCAGGGCAAAGCATATCCCATACGTACGTACGTACGAGCTCGTCAGACGTTGCTTTTCAAAAGCAGTCGCTACCGGAGCCTCGAGTGCGAGTCGCCGAGTGTCCCAACACTTTGAGGAAAGCGAGCGCGTGCGGTCAAATTTCGTGTTTTGACCATTTTCATATAGAAATTCAGGATCTGATCCATGTTAGAAAGAATTTCGAGATCTGACCCTTTTTCCTACTGCCAGGGGTTCTGGCGGTAGGGTTAGACAGCCTACCGCCAGAACCTGCGGCGGTAGGATACTTATCCACGTCAGCAGCGTTAACGGTCACCGTCCCACCCTACCGTCGCTGGTCCTGGCGGTAGGCTGTTCGACCCTATCGCCAGGGCCCCTAGCGGTAGGGTTTAGGGCAGTTATAAGCCATGGGCGGCCCCACCCCTCCCCCTTCTCCCCCAATCAGCCGCCCCAAGAACAGAGGAGTTCTTCCTCTCGCCCCCTCTCTCATCTCCTCCACTCCCCCCTCTGATCTTCGTCGTTTGTTCACCGTTTTTGCGGATCGAGATGGCCCCGAAGAAAGCAAAGTAAGCTCCTTCGATCCCTTCAATTAGTTTTAGTCAAATAGCTTCCGATTCGTCGCATTATTTGGTTCAAATCACTCCCTTTTTTGCACTAGATTTAATTATTTTGAACCCTAGGATTGATTTAGGTTGATTCTAGATGTTATATTGTGTTAGATATGAACTCTAGTCACTAGTTGGTATGGTTATGGGAAGATGAACCCTAGTTCATATTATTTTTGGAGGATTTTTTTTGGTATGATGCATGTTGGAGGAATTTGTGGCGATATGATGATGCATGTTGATATGCTATGATGCAAGTAGTGGATATAGTTGGAGAACAAATGTTGAACCCTCAAGATGAACCTAGTTCATAATTTTTTGTGTTAAAAATTTTTATGATATGATGAATATTGGAGATGTGATGCATGTTGGATGTGGTTGGAGAAATATGATATGGTATGATGCATTTGACCACATGATGAACCCTAGGTTTAGATTTTTTTTTCAAGGTGATTAACCTTTGTGTGATGAATCTATATGTTTAGGTACGAAAGCTTGGAGCAAGCACCGCCGACTCCATCACCGCCTGCTCCTCCCACTCCTCTCCAACACATTCCGTCAGAGATGCCGCTCCCGTACATGTACGAGACCTTCCCCGAGCTGCTACAGCCGATGGGATCTGTCTCAGACGAGGTCCTAGAGGCCACGAGGGCAAAGCGGTGGCACGAGAGGGCAGAGCGGATCCTTGACGATGTCATGGCTTGATCGCAGAGCGTGAAGGAGTGGAAGGAAGTGAAGGCAAAGATGAAGGCAGATCCAAGTATTTGCCATGTCCGTCGGGAAGCGTGCATTGAAGTTGTGCAGAATTACGCCAACTATCTCCTGAGCAATTTGGGCCGGAGAATCTACTTTGAGAGCAATGCGGAGGAGAGAGCCAGGATGCCACCCCCAAGTGCATCTGTGTTTGATATCATCAACTGGGGAAGGGCGGAGGCGAAAACTCCAGCGGGCAGGGCAAGGTGGGAGTGCTTGAACGGTCGGATGCCGACCAGCGTTCCGCCTCCGCCTGAACCGGTGGATCCGCTGCCGTTTCTATCTCCACGGCCCAGGCTAACATACGAGGAGCTCTGAAGATGATGATGTCTGCCCGCTCTTCGAACTTATCAGCAAATCGTCCTATTAGTTTGTCTTGTGTCTTTCAATTATGTTCTCGATGAATAATGAAACTATGTGCCTCTCGTAATGCCATTTGTTCATTATCCATTCAGTTTGAACATTAACTTAACTTCATGCCATTTGTTCTTGTCAATATGAGTATACTTTCATGGTAAAAGATATTGATTTTGAAAAGAAGCAATCAATTAAACTTGAAACTCATAAAACACATGACCCTCCCGTCATGGACCCTGACGGTAAGGTCACACAACCTACCGTCAGGGCACTTCAATATTTCGTTACAGAAATTTTCCGAGGCAAAAACCCAGCAACCATCTACAACCAGGGGTTCTGGCGGTAGGGTTAGACAGGCTACCGCCAGGGCCCCTGACGGTAGGGTACTTATCCACGTCAGCTCGGGCAAACGGTTGCCGTTCCCCTCCATCGCACCCTGCCGTCAGGTGCCCTGGCGGTAGGATGTCTAACCCTATCGCCAGAACCCCTAGCGATAGCGAAAGAGTCAGATCCCAAAATTCTTTTCAACAAGGGTCAGATTTTGAATTTCTATGCGAAAAGGGTCAAAACACGAAATTTAGCCCGCGCGTGCTGCCGCTACCGGAGCCTGAGCATCTAGAATTAGATGCCCATCAATCCCACAATACTGAATCCCACAAATCTGAATTCCGTGCTTTCTGTCTGTCTGTCTGTCAATTTCTTGAGCTAGACTAGATAGACACCTATACTTGACGGGACTGGACAGAAAGAAGACAACAAAGAAAATTCAGACCAGCCAAGTCTCTCATCTCTTCTCTGCTATGCCTGGAGAGATGCTCTAGGCATTATTCCTACAGACTGAAAAGCAAAATGGACAGCTTGTTTTGATTTTGCAGCTGCGCTGGCCAAAATGGCGACGCTTTTCTTGCTCGGGTCCGGTGGTTTCCGGTGGTGCATGCCGCGTGCACAGCAATCGCAGGCTTCAGAGATCTTTATTTACCTCTCAAAGCCACTTTATTTCCCTAGGCCAGTCGTCCACAGATGCAGTTGCAGGCGACTTTCAGTCATCAAAGTCGTCCGGTAGCATGTAGACGCTTTTTTGAAGTGTAGTATAGATGGCTTTCGTTAATTTTCGAGTCTTTTTTTTTCCTGAGGGGTCGTTAATTTTTGAGTCGTGAAATAAGTAGCTTTCATGCATGCTACACTTCCGGTAATCCGTTGTTTCTGTTGTGAGGTCAAGGCGTGTGGGCCGGAAATCGTTTTGGGCCGTAATGACCTGCCTGTTTGCAAAGCCGGATTTTTTTCCTTGGAAGAAAACGGAAGCTTTGCGACTTTTATTTTACTTCTCATTTTTTTTAATAATTAATGTTCCCACACCGTCCCCAGCTGGGCCAACGGAGGAGGGGGTGACAACCTACTGCTGCAAGAATTCAGGTACTCAGGTTGAGAGCGCTTCGCACATGAGTTCGAATCTGCAGCAGCGGACATGTTCCCTAGATGCTGGGCCGGACCAAACACATGCTAAAGTTAAACTGAGTAGTGCAAGCCTAGACTTCGGAAAGATTTCTTTGGATAGGACCAGTTCCCCTGTGTGAAAATTTTCCTGTGTTGTCTTGTACATATTTCTCATAAGCAAGATTGAACTTTTTTACAGTTTAATTCGACAATTCTTCGCTACATTCCCGATTCAGACTACAGATTTCCAGGAAGGGATACAACGGGGATTTCCGGATTCAGAGGACTCCAAAGAAAGGATTGGTGATGGCGGAGTTGAGCTCGGCTCCAGCTACATTCAGGACAGCCTTGTCAACCTTGTCCCTTGCCAGAAACAAGATCTCCTCGCCTTCCGGTTTCTCAAACCCGCACAGCTCGAGAAACTCTATGCCTCCAAGGCTCCCAACTCTCTCCTGCAAGGAACAGAAGACATACCATCAGTCTCAGGTTATTCGGCAGGTTAGGGCATCGTTTTTACCAGTCCAGGGAAAAGGGAATTCACCTGGAATGTAGCATTGGTAAGTCTGATCTTTCTGAATTTCTCCTCGTCAGGGTTTTTAACCACGTTTCCGATGTAGGTAAGGAGTGTCTGAAAAGCCCTCTTTACTTTAGCATCCTCCTCCTGTCACAACAGTAGTCCCGTGTAGGTAAGTACGATGAAATCAATTATAATATCCAGACCTATTTTATATGCAAGTTATGTAAAAATCAGCATCATATAACTAGTACAGTTTATATTAATCATTAAGGTTTGTGAGTATACTGGACTAGCATAGAGAAAGCGCACATCACTGATTAAGTTGTTACCAAATGATAGCAAGGTTCAAAACAAAACAGGAAACCGAACTGGACAAGTCATTCCACTACAAGACAATGAGGCCATGTCGAAATATCATAGTCCCGATAGTATGCAAATACACTCGAGACAAATATGACCCTGCACAAGTCATATAAGGCATCAAAGAGAAACTGGACACAAAGCAATGTATATCAGGAGATCCCAACTGTGATGAGCCTATTTTCACCACAATTTTCTCTTCACCGGGTGCAGATGAGCCTGGGCTCAGAAATGGATATTTGGGTTATTATGCACGTTACTTTTCTTCTATGATTGCTACTACTAGGAAGATAGCAGGAGCACAAACTCTTCTATTCTAGGTAAATGATGGCACAAATCTAACTTCTTGATTTGGTCAGAGGGAACATACATAAAGAAACAAGAAATTGGAGACCTTCAAAACCTGCAGCTTGCCACTCTAACTTAGGTCCCTCAACCTCATAAACTAAAGTCTATGTTCGTTACAACTGCCATTATATGCTCCCATATGGTGATCCATAGTTCACATCAAATTAATGAACAATGCCGTGACTTCCATGGGAAAATTACGGTTCATACCTTGTTCTGCTGCTTGATATTTCGTAAGCAATCCCTCATCCGCTCTGCCTTTGTGGCTGGTCTGACAGGTAAAAATGCACTCTGCAAAATTTAAGGCCACAGTTAAAGAATTAACCAATATTAAACATATCTTATCGAAGGTAAAATGAACTCTGGCCTCTCCAGACGGTTCTAGAGGGCGCATCACAGGCTGCCCAACCAGAAAACAATGTAGGATTCACATGGAAGAGGAGTCCTCTATTTGTTCTGAGAAATGAGAGGTTCAAAAGTACAAGAAAATCTTGTCCATCTCACATTTTAGATTTTTGGGAAGGCAACTTAGGTGATCAAAACAGTGTAATGTCGTGTTTAAATTGACAAAGGTGCACAAAATCTGGATCAACAGGTTACAATGGCAAGGTCAATCGGATTAAAAAACGGTACCTTCTTCTCTTCAACAGGCGGTGGCGCACTTGGCTTGGATGCAGCTGGGGCTTCTGCCGGCAATCCAAGTTTTCTTCTACGTTCAGCCTGAGAATAAAAATATGAGAAACTGTTTGAGGCTTAAGGACTACAGCTAGTTAGCAACCAAATAAAATTGCATTCAGTTGAATATCTCCAGGTTAAATCAAAGTAAATCATTCCTTTCCTATACAAAAGGTAAATAGATACTAGTAACTGAAACCAAACTAGCAGCATATGAATATTCCTGAAATTGAGATGGATGAATAAGAAACCTTGTCCTCTTCAAGTTTCTGGCGAATCTTTTCTCTGGCTCTTTTCTCCTCCTCTTTCTCAAGCCTTCTCAATTCTATGATGCTGCCAATGGCAAGGAAAAATTAAGCAAAACTTGATATTACCAGCATAAGTCTAGTAAAATAAATAATAAACTAAAATAAAGAACCAACCGTTTCCTTTCATTTAACTCCTCCATTTTTTTGGCTTCAAGAAGCTCCTTACCAATCCTTATGCGCTCCTACAAAAAAGCCTAATCCGTGAGGCAAAATAATAATAAAAACTTAAAAAATGTACACTAGATATAAAGCTAAGAAATAGTATGCTAAGGCCATTACTTTCTAATGTTGAGCCAAAGTGTAACTTGTAATGATGAGATGTTATCACATGAAACATAAACTAGCATTGAGATAATATGGATAAAATTTTGTGTTTGGTATCCTCACATAAACAATGTAGTATAGTTTGTAAACGTTGTCTTGCTGATAGTACTGCAGAGTAAAGACTAACATGAAAAAAGGAAAATGTGTGTACCCTAAAAACCTCCAACAAACAATCTGTTGGAGATATACATAATAACATATTCAGAAGATGAACAAGAAAATACACTTGCAAATACACATCAGCAAACAAATTTGAGACTAGAGGTTAAATAAAATAAAATGAAAACCATAGGAAGCTTTTGTACTGAAATATTAACATAAAGGGCTATCAAAAATATATTTGTTCAGAAAATATTCTTCCAATTTGGATTGTATGGTCCAAGACGCATGATTGAACAATTATAAAATGGAGTAAAAAAATGATAATCTGTCCAGAAGAAGCCAGATGGAGATATATGTTACAGGTTATGCTGATGTCGTCCTCTGTTTATTCTGATTATAACAAATTTATATACATTTAAACTACATAAGTAGGCATATATTACAAATCAAGAAAGTAAAAAAAGACATTTTTACAGGGGCAAATGAAAGTTGACATACCTTTTCCCTTTCTCTCTCCATCCTTTTTTCTTCTTCTTCTTTCTTTTTACGAGCACGCTCCCTACAAGAGGGATGGATACTCTCAGTACGAGGTGTCTTGGAAGAAAATATTATTCCACAAAAAGATACATACTGAGTTCAAGACAAGTGCTCTTTATCTCAGAAAATTTCTCGTCCATAACCTATGGCTACTATATGTTACTATGCCCTTTATTCTGAATTCCAAGCTCTAAGATTTGTGCACAATTACGGAGAAATGGCACCTTTCAAAACTAGTGTTGCAAAAACTGCACATTTTTTCTACTAAAGCTATCATTCCCCAAAGCGCATGCTTAGGGCACTGCATGTTCACAAAAGTATAAAGGCACCATACTTATGTTGTGTATTATGGTTATTTATTAAAGTTAAAGGTAGAAAATAAAGAACATAATAAGTATCCAAATGTCAACGAATTGATTCAGTACAACGAAAAATAGCCCTACAAACAGACAAATATCTGCTACTTCTAAAGAGAATTATTTAACCACCAGCCCATGATTCAAGAATGGTTTATAAAAGCACCTCAGCTCTTGTGCCTTAATCTTCTTCTCTTCCTCAGTTAGAGAGGGCTTGTTAGCCACGGTGTTGGCCGGCACCTGAGAGGTGAAATAAGATAACTTAAATAAGAAACCTGCAGATGATATGCGCTGGAGAGAAATATTGTTCTAGCCAAAAGTGTCAGTAACATCTATTCAGCCACCATTGAACACTGTTAATAGATGCTCAGTGGACAAAACTAAGTCAAGCAAGCAAGTTGGTCCTTGTGCATGGGCAGTTGGGCACAGATGGAAGCAGCAATAAGTGGAGGAGCTTTGGCAGTTGAATTCAGCATCAGCTATAGTTTAAGCCGATAATGTTTACTTCAAAGTAGCATTTCACCATAAAGTGAACACATCCAATTAAAGCTATTTTTATACAAAATCCCTTAAATGTTGCATGCTTATATTGTGTAGACACTTCTTGAACCATGGAATTCCAAAGTGGTGAAACCATGTCATTTGGGAAAAGTACAGCACCCTCATACATTCATATGAATAAACCATTGCTTCTGGAAGAAGCATGGATAACATATCAAAGAATAAAGTTGCTACTAACTGCAATTAATTAAAATATAACTGTGATGAAAAGACTACCAAAACAATACTTATTTGCAAACATGGGACCAAGCACCATCAGAAATCAAAATGGGCAAATCTCTACTCTAACAAACAACGAAGAACAAAATAAAAAGCTTCATACCATAGGCATTTCATCAATATCCGGATCCTCCTGATGCTCAGAGAGCCAGTTAATGGCGCCTTCAATGGTGCTATTACCTATGTAAAAGTACACGGGTTCAGGAAAATTATGAACATCATTGTATATTAATTTGCAGCTGCATGAGATAATATCAAAAAAGGACCTATAAAATATGACTGGAGAGTGGAGATGGTAAAAGAATATTTCTATACACTGTTTATGCTGGTCCATTCAGGTAACTTAGTCATTTGACGCCACTGTCATCTTCAAGAAATTGATATAGTTCAATAAAAAGAGATTATAGTTTGATATAGTCGGTTATTCAGTATTATCACCCCTGTTCACATTTGTATGTTATCCAATAATTAAACTATCAATATTTTCTTTCATTTACATGGTTTTCCTTGGCTAAGTAATCTGATATCTTATGCCATTCAGAACCCAATAGTATAGTATATCCTAGCATGACACAGCACTTTGAGTAAGTTTATTCTTTATTCGATGAGTATGAAGTAAATTAAGATATGGCTCTCAATAAATCGCAGGCAATGTTATGTTGAGATATTCTGACAAGGGCCACAGTAAAATGATCTTATTATCATAGGCAATGTTATGTGCAGTGGCATCATCAACTGATAACATGACAGTTATAGGAGTCAGAGGCTATAGCTATATACATACCGGAGAAGTGAAGTGCCCTAGTGGCACGCGCAGTCGAAAAGCCCATCGATTCGAGTTCCCCGAGCATCTCCTTGTTCACCTCTGGCGACACCAACTCTGCCAAAATCAAAACACACCGTCAACACTCAAAATCCGTCACAGATGAAAGAAACCCTTTGCTTATCTCAGATTGGAAACCGCACCTTGCGGCTCCGCGCTCCCGGACGCGTCCACATCCATGGCCTCGGAGGCCGGCTTGGGCGGCGCCTCAAGATCGATGGGCTTGGCCGCCTCCATGGTCTTGTCCGTGAACTCGGCGTGGCCCGTGCGCTTCTTGTGCAGGTCCACCTCCTACACACACCGAATCGACAGGCGGAACTGGATCAGGCACCGACGGAGATGTAAATCTAGCACGCAGGATCGACGAAGCCACCAAATCCGGCCGGGTTCCGTCGGGGGACGGAGCGGGGGAGGCGGGATCTTACGGTCTGAGAGCGGCATGGCTTGCCGCAGTCGGCGCAGACGAGGTTGAGGACGGCCTCGGTGGACTCGGCGAAGTTGGTGTGGGAGGTGGCCTCGGCGTGCGCCTGCGCCTCCTCCACGCTCCTCAGCTGCACGCCGCAGTCGCCGCACCGCAGGGACAGCCCCGCCATTGCTGCTTCCGACGGGGTCGCTTCCGATCGAGCGAATTTGGGGGCGAAACTCGAAAGCTGCTTCCTTTTTGCGAGGAGGTTTAGGGTGTGTTCGGTGAAGAGAAGAAGAGGGGACGGTCAAGCAAGTTTATCAGGATGCGCCTGCGAACGGGATCGTCCAGGAGAGGACATCCGGTTCGGATTCATCAGCTGGGAGTATTATAAGATTAGCGTCGTATTCAAAATATATTTTCAATAATACGTATATTTTCTCCAAAAACTTCTAATTCTTAAAGAAAAACGGAAATGTTAACGCCCATACGTGTGGGCGTTCACCATCCCGACCACACGCAAGCATCTCTGTTGACAACTTTGTGCACGAATCTTGAAACAAACCGGCCGGTTTTCTGCGCCACGTAGGACGAGGCGCGTGTGCGATGTGGGAGTCAGTTCGCCCGCACGTTGGTTGACATCCCGCGGTCAGCGGTTGCCACTCGGAGGCGTGTGGTGGAACTGCTATGCGCCCGCATGCCACGCTCCGATCGCGGTTGACGTCAAACACGTCGCACACCTCTGCCCCCTCTCCCTCACGGTTCCATTTACTCACCCGCACCGCAGTTACTGGCACAACCCACTCGCATTTCAAATCATTGGCACAACCCACTCGCATTTCAAACCATTGGAGGAGAAGGCGAGGGGAGAAGGCGACGGCGGAGGCGGAAGAATCGACGGTGTTCGCGACCGTCGGTGGGGCTCGCCGGAACGGAGCGGCTTCGCCGGAGCGCCTGCGGGTTGAAGGTAATGCTCGCTACAACTCTCGCAATCCCTTCCTGCATTTTCCCCCTTCCCTCCCTGTTCGATTCCTCGATCGAGATTCGTAGAGATTCAGGCGATTCGGCGATGCGTCGGTGTTCCCGCCGGTGCCGAAGTCGTCTGCTAGCCGTTTTTGGTGGCACTGGGCAGTTTTGTCGCGGCCGCGGCCGCGGCATCGTTGGTGTGGTTATGCCTGTTCGGAAGCACGCACTAGTCTTGCCTATGGATTGGGCAGGTGTCTCCCGGTTTGTTTGATGCGCATTGGTTCGGATTTATGTTTGCAGTCAGTTCGTGGGAGAATTTTGAGAGTGAATTTGAAGTCGTGGTAGTTGCCATTGGACCCTAGATCTAGTTAGTTGGGTTTTGAAACTGTAGTATGAGGCGAACTTGATAGTTTCATTAACTATCATGATTGTGTGGCAACTAACTCCCTGAACAAATGTGATAGTTGCCACAAACGTGTTTCCCCTTGCGACAACAAATTACTGAAATGATTGTGTTAGTTGCCACATATAAGCTTTCGCATGGGGCAACTATTTTTATTGAATGACTGTGATAGTTGCCACACACACGCTCTTCCATGTGGCAACTAAATTTGCTGAATTACTGTGATAGTAGCCACAAACATGCTTTTTCATTGTGGCATCTAAATTTTCTGAATGATTTGTGATAGTTACCACACTGTGATAGTTGCCAAAATCAGTAGTCAATGCAGTTTCAGGAGCCAACTGCACTGAATGGCAACTAATGTGCACATCAAGTGTGCCTGTTGCCACTTGGATAGTATATTCATGTGGCGAATAGAATGTGAACACACTGTCTGTTGTCATTCTGCAGATAAGACAGTGTGGCAAATTGGCTGCATAATGTGGCAACCAAATTTGCATATCAATTGTGTCAGATACTATACATATGCTTTGCATGTCACAAGTTTTTGGCTGACCACATTATGTCTGTTGCCATGCCGCAGTCAGTACAATATGGCAAATTCATTGTACTATAGGCGCAATTTTTTTTTGTTTTGCCACAATGACTTTGTGATATCTGATCACACTGTGGCAATTTTTCAGGTTCTTAAATTAGATGTGGTTTCATCGATTTGTTATAGTATGTGTTGCATTTTAGCACGGCAATTTCACCCT
This sequence comes from Triticum dicoccoides, assembly GCF_002162155.2. Lineage (NCBI taxonomy): Eukaryota > Viridiplantae > Streptophyta > Magnoliopsida > Poales > Poaceae > Triticum > Triticum dicoccoides. The sequence continues at coordinate 61,121,421 of NC_041390.1, read as the reverse complement.
AGTACATTTCTGCCGCTGAACAAGTGGCATTTGATTGGTGTATTTTTAGGACAGTGTGTGAGCTGCCACATTTTAGTTTTTCTAATGTGGAGGATTCTGTGACTTTCTATCATACTATCTTGGGCTAACATGGCAACTCCAATATTTTTTGTTTTCAAGTGCATTTACCATATGTACACTTTTTTTACTTGATAATGCAACCCACGTGCTTACTTGCCATGTTTATGTTTCCGACAATTATAGGAGGGATGCGTGTGTGTTCATGTTATTTTTTCTGCATTCACTAGTTGACATTTTCTGTTAGGTGGCAACTGCTTACCTCTTGCATTTATATTTCCACCATGACAATTTGGTCTGTTTCTATCTCAGCAGAATGGCTCGTGGCGATCATCAAAACGATGATGAAGATTTCATGGATCCACCACAGCGTAATCGGGCAACTGGACGGAGAAAAGAGGGTGATGAGGTAAATGTTCACACATCCCCCATTCCTCCTGCTTTATGTTACTGGTTGACACCTCGAGTTTGTAGTCGTCTGACACGAACTAAAATTTCATGACATTGCAAAACATGGCAACAACTGATCACTTTTTGCAAAAACATGGCAACAACTGATCACTTTTTATCTATTTTTTGCAGAAGAAGAAACGTATTCGCAACAGAGCCTCCCAAGAACGACTGACTGCGTTGAGTGACAAATTCACCAACGATCAGAAGGGGGCTGCTGCTGAGATGGGTATGCAGTCTATGATGGATGTCCGGTGCACGAACCTTGTCAACCCTGTATGCGACTGGCTTGATGAGATCTACGACCCCGCCTCCAGGGAATTCGTGATTCCGGGACGTGGAAGACTACCGTTGAACGAGGAATCCGTGTTCTGCACTTTGGGTGTGCCTCGTGGACATATGAAAGTCCCGTACGAGGTCAACAATGAGATCGAGGAAGCGTTGTTCCCCCGTTTGTTTCCTGGGTCTGAATCCATGCCGAACACGTCTGAAGTGGCAGATTCGCTGCAGGCCATGACGACGCATGGAGATGTTTTCAAGATGAAGCTACTCATGTACCTCATCTCAGCTGTTTTCGCGCCGACCACCTCTCTTCGCCCAAGCAACAAATGCTTTTCCATCCTGGTGAATGATCCATCTTTACTACTTTATTTTCCTTTGATCTTTTTGGCTCCGATGTCATGTGTAAAGCTAGTGACTGCCAGTGTTTTCCGATATTTTTTTCCATTTGATTTCTGATGCGGCAACCTTTTTTTGTCCTGAAATTTTGTGTGGTGCAGGCGGATCTGGGAAATGTGAAGAACATGAATTGGTGTAAGTTTATTGCCGACTTCCTGCACGATGCATTCTCAAGCAAGATGTACCAAAAGGGTTGTCGACTGCATTTAATGGTATTTTTTTACCAATTCTTTCTGTGAACACTATTTTTTAACACACTTTTATTCATGCACAGCAACCTGATCATAACAAGATGGCAACCTGATCATATCAAGATGGCAACTGCCATAATGACAATATGGCAACTGGCATAATGACAATATGGCAACTCCCATCATATTAGTATGGCAACTGTCATCATACTATGATGGCAACTGCCATCATAACAACATGGCAACTGCTATCACACTATGATGGCAATTAGCACATGTAGATGGCATCTTCTTCTTTTTCTTCTCTTCTTTCATGCACCTCAACTTGATTATCATGGGAACATATATTATCCCGTTTTTCTCCACACAGTACCCATGATGGCAACTGATATTTATTTCTTTTTAAAATTGTTTTGTATCAGCTCATGTACACCGTGGATTTCACTGGGACAGGAGGCCCGCCGCCTGCGCACAAATTTGCTGTTTCTGCGTGGACTATCAACGCTGTCAAGGCTGTGCTTGCCGCAGACAAGGCTACTGACACCACATATGGAAAATTGCAGGTTAGTTCTGGTTTCTTTGCCCACACGGCATGCCTACAAATTGGCATGAGGCAACCGTCTGTGGGTTATAAGAGATGCCTACCTTTGTTATCCATGGTTGTCTGAGTACTGTATCCATGTCTCGTTCTACATGGCAACTCTTTTCATTCGTGCTTAAACTTACATTTTCTCTCTTATGTCCTAGCTTTTTTCTTTTTTTTTTCTTTTTTTGTTCTTTCTAGCTGATGGCCAATCATGCTATAGACTACAGAGTGTTTGGGGGGCCTCAAAACTTTGGAAAGTGGATGGACGTGCACTCAGCTCCGTCTTGCCCTGCCGAGGTAATCAAAAGATCTACATCTATGGTTTGTCGTGGAGTATTTTTTGATGTCGTGCAAGTGATTGCAATACGGGTGGTCATTGATGCTTCTTTGTTTCGTGCACAGGCGAGGGCACCTGTTGAGCATCTAATAGGGCAGTTTGCATCTGGAATGACCGGCTTGCTCGGGAAGTTGGTTGAGGGGTGGACGTCCCTTAGTGGCTCTGACAGCGACGCGGTTGCGAGGCAGTTCACTTCATTTGTCCCAGAACGTACACACCGGCCAACCAGTTGCCGTGGCCGGTATGACTACAACAGTTCCCAAGAGCCCGCTGACACACAAGATGAACTAGGTGGAGATGCTGGTCTCAGCAAGGATGACGACGATGTCATGGAGAATGTGCAAGAGGACACCGATGATGATGATCATGCTGAAGTTCGCGCAGGTGGTAACAAGGGCAAGGATGCAACAGATGTCCCCCAACCGGAGAAAGTCAAACAACACACGGCTGCAAGAGGCAAGGGGGTTTTTCCATCAAAGAGGGGGAGGGCTCCAGAGGGTGTTGGGCAGGGTTCTGCTGGCAAGAGGTCTAGGACCGACCCCGTAGCTGCCAGGAAGAGGTTCGACTTTTATTTTAGTTTTTTGCTTTGTCTATTTTCTTTGAACAGACTCATCCTTTTTTTGCACTTGTTTTTGTCAAGCGCGGCAACGAGTTTGCTGTCTGACAATTGCCACCTTTTTTCCTTCATATTATACGTGCAGCGAGCCGACAGCTGGTGGACGAGCAGTTACGAAGAAACAGGCGCCAACGCAAACCCGTGTTTCTGCTCGGTTGAACAAAGGCGCCCCCATTGCCAGTGACACCCCTTCCACCAGGTCATCTCCTCGCACGACGATGACCAACACCGGGGATCCTATTGTGTTGCCAGACATGAGGAAGGCAGTCAAGAAGTAGGTTTTTTCATCCGCTTTCATTGACATAGCGCTATATTTTCTTGATTTTCCAATGCATCTGTTTAGCTTGTCACATTGTCTTCTGTCATCGCCCCCCACATGGCAACTGCTGTTCTCCAAATAATTTTTTCCTTCCTTTTTAAGTGTATGGCAACTTCTATTGTTTTTTACATGACAAGTGGAATCTAGGACAAATGGTAACTTTAATGTATCTAATGGCAACTGTCATCTTTACCGTTGGCTTGTGAGCTCATTCCACACCTAGGTTTGAAATTGCATTCATGGCAGATCAGACATTTTTATCATTCTTCAATTTGGCTAACATGGCAACTGCTGCTGGATGGCAACTGCTAATTATGACACATGGCAACTCACGTTTCCCTTACATGGCAACTACCAGCTTTTCCACTTGTTTTTCATTTTTTTAAGATTTCTACCAAGGCAAACATATTTTTGTTCATTTTTTAATACCTTTTTCATGTGCTTTTTTTTGCAGGGTGAAGAAGACTACTACGCGCGGGGCCAAGCATATCAGTAAGGACCCGCTCGAACGCCTGCATTCAAAGTTGTCAACAGGGGGAACTCAGATGTACATGAGGCACCAGGCGACAATACTGCTGCTGCACCATTGACCGCTCCCACCAACTCTGATGCAAGTGGCCGACCATCTCCGCCAGCTGCAGATGTGCATGCTAGAACAACAGGCATCCGTACAGCGGGGAGTGACAAGTCGGTATCTGCCAGGACAGCTGAAATATTGCCAACTCTTCTGGCAATGAAGGATGCTGTTGTGAGCCATGCCACCCCATCAGCAAGCGTTGAAGTGGACGCTCCCGAGACGAACCTAAGCAAGGAAGATTCCCGCTCATCTGACACTGATTCGAAGCGCGTGCGTGGTGGCACTCCAGTGTCCACGACAGAAGCGGCTGAGGCGGCAGTTCACAAGGATATGCCATCTACAGGTGAGAGTCCTGGCACAACAGCTCCATCTCCTGTCGGTGCAGATACTGCTAAGGCGATTGTTTCGCGTGCTGGTCTTCCACCTAGGCGTCGTAGCCCCCGCAAGCAACCAACAGACATACCCAATGCACCGGCTGTAGCTAGGAGCAGGAGAGACGAGTCTGGTTATGTTCCTGCGTCCATATTGTTCCCGCCACCTGCCAAAAGCAATGTGATGGAGAAACCGGAAGACCGAAGCACAACTGATGCAGATGTCAAGCTGGGCACGAGTGACACAGGTGAAAAACCGGAGCAGACTACGCCTTTACCCGCAGTGGAAATCCCCAGCATAAATCTGCGCACTTCCAGGCTCCCAGTCAATGTCGGTGTCCCCTACAGCCCAAACAAGAATATTGTCATGAAAGATGCGGTTGATACCGCTGACAACATGCCCCGCCCTGCAAATAAGGTCGATCATTCTGTAGCGGCCAATTCAGATATGTTTGTCGATCTTTCACCCTTGGATTCTGCCTCGCAAGTCGTTCGTGGTCTGGCCAGTAGGAATGAGAGGCACCCAATGGCCTTTACCCCACCGAGCTTCAGCCTTGGCATCAGTTAAGATCAACCGGGGTGCAAGATCCTATGCCAGTTGCCTTTGCTTTCCCAGGAGGCATGCCCGCAATGATGGCGCAGCCAATGGTCGAAGGCAGGAAGGCTGTCAAGTTCGTAGAGCCGATTGTGCAAGGTACACTTGTCATGTCCTTATGATTTTTCTTGTATACATCTTTGTAGTTTGACTTTTGTCCCAATCATATATTTTGGGGGTTCTCACTTGTGATGGCAACTGACATGTGATGACATGGCAACTGGATTTGATGCACCATGTCACCTACATTTTTTTTGCTGCCATGCTGCATTTGACATTTGGGCAACCACGTGGCAACTGAAGTTGATTCAACATGGCAACTGTAGTTGTTGTCACATGGCAAATACAGTGCATTACACATGGCAACTGGATTTGCCACACCATGTTGCCTGCATTTTTTGTTTTCATGCTGCATTTTTTCATACGGCAATCACATGGCAAGTGGAGTTGACACAACATGGCAAATGTAGTTGCTGTGACATGGCAACTACAGTCCAACTAGATGGCAACTACAGTGCAACTACATGGCAATTGTAGTTGATATGACATGGCCACTATAGTTGGACCACACATGGCAACTGCCCCACTTTTTCTATCTACATCTCACATCATGCACCCTATCTTCTCACAATCCATCTGTTTTTGATTTTCTAGGTATCCTAACCCACTTTTTTTATCATTGCAGCCACCCCTGAGGAGATTTCACCGTCACTTGACGAAGCTTACCGCATGATTGAGGAGGCAGCATTGCAGAGGAGGTCCTCACGAGGGCAAGGGCAATCAAGTTCCAACGTGCCTGCAGATACGGTATCTGAGGATACCATTAGGAGTGCCACTCCTGGTTCTATGAGGCAACAGAGGGTAGTTCACCCACCTCCCGCGGAAGACTACGAGCCCGAATTCAGGGCCACTAAGGAACAGACCCAGCTGTACGATATCATCAAGCGGTTTGGAAATGCGAGGGCCAGCAGCAAGCACATGAAGGAGCTGAAAGCGTAAATGACCACACCCCATAATCTCTCATTTTGCTTTGCTCCTTTTTTACCATTCATCTTCTTTGTACTTTCTATACATGATCCGCTTACATTTTAGTTCTTTCATATATTTTTTTACTTAGTAGGCATGATTATTCCATGTCATATCGTTTTCATACAGCTTATGTTTGGACAGAACCAAAGTCATTCAATGCGGAGCGACGTACGTCAAGCTGGGTGATCTTGCCGAGTCCGTGAGGCCAAACGGTAAAATGTCGATGAATGTAGTTGCATGCGGGATCGACTACATCAACAATCACACCGATGTGTGTGTGCCGACAAGATAATCATGCATTACAGTGTGACCTGCAAAATATGGGATGGTGACTTCCACCACAAAATCCTGAGGAAGAATTTTTCTCAACACGGTGGATTCAAGCTCACACTGAAAAAATATGTGAGTACTCCTTCCCTGTCTGCAATGTTTTTTCACATGGTGTGGTTTTTGCCATCATATGCACTTGTGTTTATGTGGCAGATGTTTTCATGTGGCAACAGCTGCCATGCACACTGACTTTTTGATTTTTGCATCCCGTGCAAACTATGTGACAACTTGATAGTAAAATACACGGCACATTTTGTTCATACATAGATGACAACTTTCTTTCAACTACCCCCACCCATAACCAAACATTCTACGTGATTCTAATTTTTTTGTCCCTCTGTTGTTCTTTATGTGAACTCTGCTTCTCATTTCTTCACTTTTAAATGCAGGTCATGTTCCCCATGTTCCAGGAGCTTGCACCACATGACCCACATGACAAGTGTGGTCACCACTATGCGATCTGTCTTGACCTGAAGAACCAACATTTTGAGGTGCTTGATTCAACCCGTTCGGAAGCTGATGCAGACCTTACTACGCATGCCGAATTCTTCATTAACAACCTCAAAGAGACATGGAACCGTCACTACGAACATTCAAAGGTCCAGATCAGGCATTTTCTGATTGAGTATGTGGCGACTGCGAAGCAAGGGAACACGTAATTTCTTCCTTCCTTCATGTGCCATTTACATCAATCCAACCCCTCTTTTGTTGTCACATCTGAATTGAAGTCTATCTTTGTTACGACTGTCCTTTTTGCGTGTTCACCTGACTCTTTTCCTCGTGCAGGACAAACTGTGGCTTTCACGCGCTGGAATACTTTGCAAAGTGGGAAGGCAGAATTGTCCCCCCTATCACAGCTGCAACGGTCGTTGAGCTCCGGAAAATCTACACATGGAACTGGTTGACGAATGAAGATTTCAACAAGCGGTCCGGAGCACGTGAGTTCGTGGAGGAAGCTGTCAAGAAAGTCATCAAGAAGTACAAGTGATCACGTGGCGTTACACACCGGACGCATACCTTACATTCTATTGCCGAGGAATGTAAGGTACTATCTCTTTGTTTCTCGTTGAAAACTATGTTTGTGTGCTATGTTATGACTGCAACCCCGCGTAGCCTAACTATGTAGTGGTGGTGTGTGAGCGACATTTAAATAGTTTCTGTAATATATGTGTGGACGTGAACCTATTTTAGGCGTTACAGCAGATATGTTTTTATGTTTATCATTATTACAATGGTTTCATCGTTTCTAGCACCGGTTTGCTGTTTCGAATGCGTCTACTATGTTTTAAAAAAGATGGCAAATGTAGTTCATTAGACATGGGTAGTGAAAGTCATCGTTGTTTTTCATTTTGGCTGTTTTGCTTCTTCTTTTTCATCGCTAACTGCACCGGCTAGCATGGGTAGGTTGATCATGTAGCCACAACCTTTGCTGCGGTTTATGCACGTTACGCTTTTTTCCAACTTGTTTCCCATATATTTGCACACAACACACTATGTGTCTCTAAACCGCGTCGTATTGTCATGGAAATATATGCCATGCAGAGTCATTACAAATACCATGGCATATTTTTAGTACAGCTAACATGGCAGATACATTACAAACAACATGGCAGATCCAGCATAATTAACATGGCAGATATAGTACAACTAACATGGCAGATCCAGTACAACTAAAATGGCAGATCCAGTACAACTAGCATGGCATATTTAGTATAAAATAGCATGTCATATTTAGTATAAAATAGCATGGCATATTTAGTATAAAATAGCATGGCAGACCAACTACACATAACATGGCAGATTAACTACACATAACATGGCAGATTAAGTACCCATAACATGGCAACTGCATTTATCCATTCAATGAATTTTCCTTCCACTTCTGATGCCCCTCAAGAGTCATTCTCCCAATTTTTTTAAAAAAAATTCTCATCATCTAGGGTACAAAACAAAATGTCCACAAGGACCATGTCACATCGCCCCAATTTTTGCTCATGGATTGCCCGCCCCTTTCTTCGTTTTCTTGTGTTTTGCTTGGATCTCCAATCTCGACTTGTACCTTATCTCTCTTGGACGATCCTTTGTGATAGAACGGGGTGGGTTCCTGACCTGGGTCTGTGTGCTTGCTGTTCCAGATCCTATCTCCGAGTTTTCAGATGATGGCCCCGTGGATGAAGGCACACTTGATGTGCGGGGGAACCGGTGTAAGGCTTCCTCAGCTTTCCTCTTCTTGATCTCATCAAGCTCTATTTTCAGTGCCTTCCTGTGTTTTTCTGCGACTCTCGCTGTCTCATCATTCTTGCACGCTTCATCAATTAGCTCAGCATAGTTCTTTGTCAGCACAACGTGCCTCACGGCTTCCATGGTTGACTCAGGTCTCTCGTCATGCACAGCCAGAACTGCGTGTGTTGTCTGCGGCGCCAACGCGTCGTCAGCGTCCCAAGTCCATCGCCGCCTTATGAAATGGCGGGGCATCCATGTCACAGCGTTCATGTCCATTACTTTTAGTATGTGATAGCACACAATGCCGTCCCGTTCGAACTTGCAGCATTGGCAGTAGTACTCGCCTTCGCCTATCGAGGCTTTGACGAAGTAGTTCCTTCCTTTGTCCGGGTCTTCAGGTTCTGAATCTGACATGCCCAAAATAGAACACACCTTGAACGTATGTTCGTCCACCTGGAAAGCCGTGAACATGCTGGCACGCTTTATTTCTTCCTGGAATCTGCAAGTTTTGTGTGTTTTCTGTTAAACTATCGTGCGCTCTTTTCTTGTACCACCTTATGTTGTCATGGAAATAGAAATACATTTTGTTTGAAGATGGCAAACATAGTTCATTGAACATGGCAAATATAGTACGTTGAACATGGCAAATGCAGTACACTAGACATGGCAAATGCAGTACACTAGACATGGCAACTGTAGTACACTAGACATGGCAACTGTAGTACATTTTCAACTGGACATCGTCATTTTTCCACACCAACATTCCCCAATGGAAGCACATTGCATAAAACATGGCAACTGCCCTTTTATTTAAACATGGCATCTACAGTTGAGTAAACATGTCAATTGCATTTCAACAAACATGGCAGATGCATTTTATTAAACATGGCAACTGCATTTCGGCATATGTGTCGCCAATATAACATTTTTTCCAGTTGACATTGGCATTTGCATGCCAACATGCCCCAATGGAAGCACAGTGCATTAAACATGGCAACTGAACTTCATTCAACAAGGAAAATGCACCCGAGCAAGCATGGCAAAACAGAATTTTCATTGAACATGGCAACATGCAGCTGAGTAAGCATGGCAAACAGTATTTCATTAAACATGGCAACTGCACATCATGGCAACTGCATTGCACTCTATAAGGCACCTACTGACTTGGTGCTTTTTCTGCAAATAAGACTGTAACGCAACTGACTTACTTGTTAAAGATCTTGTTGGTGTATATCTTGCTCATTTGCCTCTCTATCGGTAAATACGTTAGCAATTTTGGCTGCTTTAGTGCCGTGGTCGCTTCTTGCTGTAGCTCAGATCCCAGAATTTTTTGTTGTAAAGCTGTGTACTACTTGGCAAATTGTAGCAATGAGTTGCCAGGGCTGACGTACCGCTTCAAAACAGCATTGAACCCCTCGCTGCGCTGCGTAGTCTGCAGAAAAGGGAAGAAGCACTGCATGAAGTAGGCCGGCACCCAGTACATTCACTTCTCCCACAGGCTAACAAGAGTCTCGTTGTCTTGGACTTGATGTGTTTCAGTCATGGCCATCCAGCTCCTTTCAAACTCCTCCACCGTCAAGTTGTGGTCCACGCATAGCTCGAATGCCTTGTGCAGCTCTGGACGGTCAGCAAAGAACGGTCCTAGCGTCTCCTCAGCCTTCTTTATAATGTGCCACCTGCAGTGCCTGTGCACTGCCAACGGAAAGACCTCCTCTATGCCTGCACGCATGCTGAAATCTTGGTCTGTTATTATGTTCATCGGAGCAAGTCCATCCATGCACTCCAAGAAGGTCTTGAATAGCCAAACGTACCCATCTGTGTCTTCGTTCCGGATGAGCCCGCAGCCGAACTGCAACGACTGATTGTGGTTATTTATTCCTATGAACGGAGCGCATGGCATCTTGTACATATTGGTGAGGTACGTCACGTCGAATAAAATGCAATCTCGGAAATGTTTGTAGGCTCTCCTTGCAGCACCATCCACCCAATACATGTTCCTGAAATGGTCCTCATCATCCAACCTTATCCTGTAGAAGAAATCTGGATCTTCCTTCGCTTTTTCATCGAAGTAGGCCATTGTGGCCTCTATGTCTGCCAACTTGCTCTCTCTATGGTACTTGGCCTGTAGGTTTGTGACGTCAGCTGGTATGTACGATATGCTACTCAGAGTCCCCTTTTTGCTGTGGATGAGAGATAGTATCTGTACCATTCTTGATGGACCGACGTTACAATCATGTAGCAGCTTTACGAATTGCCTTTCGACGAGGGTGAACCCTCTGTGGGCAGTCAGAAATTTTACCAGGTCGAACTTCTTTATGAGTTGGTGGTTGTGCTCGTCAAAATATTCATTGACCACCCAATGTGCTCCATCTACGTTTAGCTTACACCGGACAGGGCACTCAGTCTTGAGAATGATACCTCTCCTTCGTTCCGGAACGACATGCACAACACCTTTCCCCTTCTTGTTCCTCCGTGCCTTGTGGCACCTCATCTCACCTCTGCTATACTCATTAGTTTTCTTAATTTTCCTATGGTACTCGGTGTTGACCGCAAATCCATGGAACTTTGCATATGTCTGATAGTATTCCTTTGCTTGTTCGAACGATTCAAATCTCTGCCCAATGTACGGTGGCTGAGGTACCACGATCTCTGATTGCCCACCATCTTCATCCCCTTGTGCATCGTTGTCAGTTTCATCATTCACTTCAGTATCAGCGGCAGTTCCATCTACTTGAGTGTTGCCAGTGCTTGTGTTCAAAGGAGTGCTTGTCGGCATTGCTGGAATGATTGTCATTCCCGACTCTGACTCGAAATTGTTTGCGGCATGATTGTCTGCTGGCTGGTGGAACGCGTCTTTCGTGCGCTCAGAGCTCCCCGCCGTAGATGTCCCCGCGCTGCTGTTTAGTGTAGTTGTAGGCCCTGTAATAGAAAAAATAGGTACGAGAGTAAGATTTTTGTTTGGATAACATGTGTATCGCAACGGATCACACCATCTTCGAGTGATTTGGCATGACATCGTTTCAAACAGCAAGCCGTGAGTCTGCGCGTGGACATGTATGCCAGCTGTAGCTGTCCAGTCATGGCAGCTACTGTTCAATAAACATGGCAACTATTTGTTTTGCCTACAAATAACTACAAATAACAAATGTAGCGCTGTTTTTTGTGGTTCAGTTTTGTTCCTTACCTTGTTGTGCTGCATTTGACCATCTTGTGTGGTCTGTGACACCATAATGACGTGCTCCACCTGCAATTTGTGAAGCTTGCCACGAGACGTTTGCCGGGTTACCACCAGCGTAATAACCTGTAAGCATAGTAGTGGTTGGTCAATTCATGGCAAATGCAGTTTTGTGCTAGCACGGCAACTGCAGTTGCCCCTGATGTGGCAACTGCAGTTTTATTGGCATTGCAACTATAGTTGCATCGGTATGGCAACCGCGGTTGTTCCTTCATGGCAACTGCAGTTGCCATGGCATGGCAAATGTAGTTGCACTGGCATGGCAACTGCAGTTGTTCCTCCATGGCAACTGCAGGTGTCCAGGGATGGCAACAACAGTTGTCCAGGGATGAGAAGTGTAGTTTTTAATTCATGGCAACTGTAGATGTCCAGTCATGGCAATTGTAGTTGTCAACTATGCTCCTTCTGCTAATTGAGCATCCGCAACTTCACTTTTTTTATGGACTCACCTGTGTATGACGTTGATGGCAGGTACATGGGTGCTGCCTGATGCCACGTGCTGCATGAAGGCTCTGCATTTTCACCCGTGATAACTCGTGAGTCCTTTTGCCAGTTTTTTTGCACGTTCATTTTTCATGTCCACAACAGTATGTGCTCTTTTTTCGTTTTGCATTACCTTGATTAGCCATACTAGCTAGTTGAAGTTGGCTACCTGTAGATTTGTCAGTGTTAGCGCCTTGTGACTGAACTTGCCACGGGGGCCCCCTATGAGTGTTTTGGTCATAAGAACCTGCGAAAAAATGACAGTGTATGACATAAGTAGAATGTCATCTTCATCGTTGCGAAGATGGCAACTGTTCTCTTCTTTTGTTATCACGCATCATACCTACGCCTGCATACTGTTCTAGTAGTGGTAGCAACGGCCCTGCAGAGATGAGTTGACTGTACTCTGATGCATTCCAAGGGGGCGTTTCTGGCCTTTGAGAACCCCAAGCATCAGCGCCATCTCCGTGATTCATTCTTTCTGTGTCTCGCTTCTTTCCGATGTGTTCTCAATCACTAGATGAACAAGAAGGCATCAACAATCCACAAGAATTGTATTCTTCTGCTGCTTGCACATAGAAGATAGGGATGGCAAGCAACATGTCAAAATAGTTGGCAGCTACTGACAACGAAAGGTGGCAACTGTCGTTATACACAAGTGGCAATTAATTTTTCCCACCCCCTTCATTCCAAAAATTGTCCTTCCTGCCCTTTTTTAGGGATTCCTACTCATCCATTTCATACCCAACTACTTGCGTCAATTAAACTATGAACTTAAGTTAATGTCAAACATAGTACATGGCAGATCTGGTGTATTCTGCCTGGCAATTGCGAATATACACTGAACCATGTAGTGTTCTACCCCTATAGCATGGACCCAGTACAAGATCGGGAGATTTTCAGCCTTAAGGATGAGAAGGATGAGATCGGGAGATTTCACCTGGTTTTAGATGATCGTCTCTGGAGGGCTGGGTTGGAGTGGGGGGCTGGGGGTGGGGAGGGTTGGGTGTGGTTTGCGGTGGGAGCGCCCTACGAATCTGCCCTGGTTGCCATGGCAACCAGAGATGGCCGGCACCGGAGGTCGGGGTTTGAGAGGTGGGTGCAATGGCGGCAGACGAGAGAGGGGATGGATCGGAGGCCGGGAACGGCTGGGTCGTGCGGGTAGCGGGTCGTCTGGCCCGGACGGGGCAGTGCGGGCGGGGTTGCCACAAACCGGACGTGCAGGCCGTGCTTTTGTGCGCACAGACGTGGTCGTGCGGGCCGGTTCCCGTCCATGCCACACGAGGCGTGCGGGCGGGTTCCCGTCCAAGCCACACGTGTGGCAGTTAATAAAATATAATAACAGCAATAAGGTACGTATCAAATCGCACGCAGCAGAGAAAACCACGTTTTCCTACCCTAGTCGCCGCCACGAGCCAGGTGACTAGGGAAGGGATCTCCTTCCACCGATCTCCACCGACGAGAGCGCTGACCCCCTCTCCCTTTGGCTGCTGCTCCGGTGGCAGGAGGGAGGGGGGACCCCGTTCCTCCGCTTTATCGTTAGGGTTTGGATTTGTAGGTCATGGCGCGCCGTTGGGATGGTGGGAGCGGTGATGGGGTTATGTACCTAGGGTAGGGTCATGTACCTGATCCAAGTAACTTACCCCAAGACATCCTTAGAAGAGGTCGCCTTCCAGTCGACCAACGAAGATTCACTCGACGGGCCTGAAGGACTCGACCACGAAGACTCACTTGACCACCAGGAGGTCAAGAGGCACTCTGCACTGCAACAGCCTGTAATCAAGTAGACTTTATGATAGTAAAGGCCTTTATGTGGGGCGTTACCAGTAACGCCCCAGACTTAACTCACCTTAAACCCTCTCCTACGTGGGCTGGCTGGGGTCCTGGCGCACTCTATATAAGCCACCCCCTCCACAGGCAGAGGGGTTCGGCACCTTGTAGTTCGTACACTCATAATCCACTCGACCGCCTCCGGGCTCCGAGACGTAGGGCTGTTACTTCTTCCGAGAAGGGCCTGAACTCGTACATCCTTTGTGCTTACAACCTCTCCATAGCTAGGACCTTGCCTCTCCATACCTACCCCCCACTCTACTGTCAGGCTTAGAACCACGACAGTTGGCGCCCACCGTGGGGCAGGTGTTTTAGCGATTTTGTGGAGAAGTTGCGATTCTTCCGAGTACTTTCATCATGGTGTCTGCTGGAGTTTTGGTCGAGGGTCAAGAGATCCGTCTCGGCACTCTCACCTTCATCGCCGACGACTCCGCATGGCTCCAGGAGGCTCCACTCGACGTAGATGCGCTCCCCGTCCGCGGTGCGACGCATTTTCGCGCATGTGTCCGTGGCGTTCTGCTGCGGCAACCGTCGACCCAGTATCGGTCGGCTCCTCCATCGTCCACCCTCCCGGTCTCCCGCCAGCGCAAGCGCTCAGGCCGGTCGAGGCTTCAGCGATGGGTGAGTCACGCGGTGGCTCGCCAATCGGCCACTACCCAAGTTGCGGCAATCGAGCCCAACGAATCTCCCTACGGCTTGTTCGATCAGTCGACTGGCTCCGTAGAGACTGCATCCGAGTGCGGAAGCAGTGATCCAGCGGCGGAAACCTTGATGGTCGACGGGCCCCACAGCCCTCCTGGCTTCGCCCGTGGTGGTGGAGCAGGTGACGGCGGCGACCCTGCACGAGGCTACAAAGAGTACCAGCCCGAGCCACTCGACTCTCTGCAAAGAGAGGAACTTCGCCGCAGGAACGAGGATCCCCTGCGTATTCCCATCGCAGTTGAAACCCCCGAAGCTCGTGCCTTGGAGGAGGCGCGTCTGGCCAATTTGGCCGAGCGCACTCGACTGGAGAACCTTCAGCGAGCACTCGACGAGCGCGCGCGGCAACGAGTTCCCGACACCAGTCGACGTCAACTCTTCCCGCCGACTCAGGTATATCGAACCCCAATTCAGAATTTAGCAGCTGCGACCCGTATAGCAGAGTCCATCCAGCCTTCGCAGTCGGAAGCTGGCAGAGGTTTGCTGCAGATCAGGGATCTGCTCCGGGCAGCAGGAGATCAGAATTCAGCCGTGTCTCAGTCGCGCAACAGAATTCACAGTCGATCCGTCACTGTGAATACGGTTCAGTCGGCTCACAGCCCCAGATCGCCTCCGCGGCGCGAAGGGCGTGAGAATCGGCGAGATCAATATGGCGACAGACTCGACCGAGATGATAGGCGTCGAGTGCCCTATTCCCCTCCAAGGGGTGGGTCTTACGCTCCTCGGCAGCCAGATGATAGGCGTCAGTACAGTACAGGGCGTAGGGTTCCAGTTGACCCCAGAGAGCCAGGCTTCGACGCGCGATCCATTATCGTGCAAGGGTTGGTCGACCGGAACAGAGCCCATCGAGGCGCACTCGACAGAGATGTACCCACAAGCAGTCGAGTGCATGTTTCTGGTCCTGAATGCTTCAGCAGAGCTATCAGAGCCGCAGTTATTCCCCCCAATTTCAGGTTGGCAACAGGAGTCAGCAAGTTCACTGGTGAGTCTAAGCCTGAAACTTGGCTTGAAGACTACCGAGTGGCAGTTCAGATTGGTGGTGGAAACGACGAGGTGGCCATGAAGCATTTACCCCTCATGTTGGAAGGTTCTGCCAGGGCATGGTTGACTCAATTACCTCCTAGCAGCATTTACACTTGGGAAGATCTGTCCTGAGTGTTCGTCAGAACGTTTGAAGGGACTTGCAAGCGACCAGCTGGATTGACAGAGTTGCAAGTCTGCGTGCAGAAGGCTAATGAGACTCTCAGAGAGTATATTCAGAGGTGGATCGCTTTGCACCACACTGTGGAAAATGTCTCTGATCATCAGGCAGTATGCGCCTTCAAAGACGGAGTCAAGAACAGAGAACTGAGTTTGAAATTTGGTCGAACCGGTGACATGACTTTGAGTCGGATGATGGAGATTGCTACCAAGTACGCCAATGGCGAAGAAGAAGACCGACTCCGAAGCGGCAAGCACAAGCCGAGTCAGTCGGAAAAGGGAAACACCAGTCGGAAACAGAAGCGGAAGGCTGAACCGGCAGCTCCGGGAGAGGCTCTGGCCATGACTCAAGGAAAGTTTAAGGGGAAACCAAAAGGATCCTGGAACCCCAAGAAGGTAAAGGATAAATAAGGGAACGACGTGTTGGATATGCCATGTCACATTCACACGAAGAAAGACGAAGAGGGGAATATCATTTACCCAAAGCACACCACTCGCCAATGTCGACTCCTGATCCAGCAGTTTCAGGGAAAACAGTCTAAGGACAAGGAGAAGGAGTCGGACAAGGCCGAAGACAAAGAGGACAGTGAGGGAGGATATCCGCATATCAACTCCACTCTGATGATCTTTGCAGATGTGGAAAGCAGAAGTCGACTGAAAGTGATTAACCGAGAGGTGAACATGGTTGCCCCAGCAAAGGCAAATTATCTGAAGTGGTCTCAAACACCCATCACATTCGACCAATCTGATCACCCGACTCATATTGCCACCCCTGGGAGGCAAGCTTTGGTCGTCGATCCAGTTGTCGAAGGCACTCGACTGACAAAGGTGCTGATGGATGGTGGAAGTGGGCTGAATCTATTATATGCAGACACATTGAAAGGTATGGGCATTCCGATGTCCCGACTGAGCACTAGTAACATGAGCTTTCATGGAGTTATACCAGGGAAGAAGGCCGAGTCACTCGGCCAGATAGCTTTGGACGTAGTGTTTGGTGATTCGAAGCATTTTCGCAAAGAAAAGTTGACGTTTGAGGTCGTGGATTTTCAAAGTGTATACCATGCCATTTTGGGGAGACCAGCCTATGCACGGTTCATGGCTCGACCATGTTACGTGTACCTCAAATTGAAGATGCCCGGTCCCAAAGGTGTGATCACTGTCACCGGTGATAGGAAAAAGGCAGAGGAGTGCTTTCAGAAGGGCTCCAAGATTGCCGATTCCCAAGTGACAGCGGTCGAGTTCGAAGAATACAAGCAAAACGCAGATCCGAGTGACTTGCTGCGATCCAAGAAGCCCGCCACAGAGTCTGCATTCCAGTCGTCCGGTGAGACGAAGCCTGTTCACATTCACCCGACCGACCCCGAAGCAGCTCCAACCCGCATCTCCACAACACTCGACCCAAAATAGGAAGAAGCGCTCATCCAGTTCCTCCGTGAGAACTGGGACATTTTTGCATGGAAGCCCGTTGACATGCCAGGTGTTCCCAGGGGACTGGCTGAGCATCGCCTAAGAGTCGACTCGTCTGCAAAACCAGTCAAAGAGCATCTTCGGCGGTCCGCCGTCCATAAGAGAAAGGCCATCGGTGAAGAAGTGGCTCGACTGTTGGCGGCAGGATTTATCCGAGAGATATACCACTCCGAGTGGCTCGCTAATGTCGTCATGGTTCCTAAGAAGGACAAGTCGCTCCGAATGTGCATTGATTTCAAGCACATCAACCGGGCCTGCCCAAAAGATCACTTTCCTCTCCCTCGCATAGATCAAATTGTTGACTCGACCGCGGGATGCGAGAGGTTGTCTTTTTTAGATGCTTACTCCGGGTACCACCAGATCCGTCTGTACGGGCCCGATGAGGTAAAAACAGCTTTCATCACTCCATTCGGGTGCTTCTGCTATATCACCATGCCATTCGGCCTCAAGAATGCCGGAGCCACATTTATGCGAATGATTCAGAAGTGTCTACTCACTCAAATCAATCGGAATGTGGAAGCTTATATGGATGATATTGTTGTCAAGTCACGAAAAGGTTCCGACCTGCTCGCTGACCTCGCCGAAACATTTGCCAACCTCAGAAGGTATGATATCAAGCTCAATCCATCAAAGTGCACATTTGGAGTTCCTGGTGGCAAGTTACTCGGTTTTCACGTTTCCGAACGGGGAATCGACGCTAACCCAGAGAAGATTGGCACTATTCTCCGAATGAAACGCCCTGTGCGAGTGCACGATGTTCAGAAGCTTACTGGATGCTTGGCCGCATTAAGTCGATTCATCTCACGACTCGGTGAAAAGGCACTGCCTCTTTACCGACTGATGAAGAAGGCTGACAAGTTCGAGTGGACTCCGGAAGCTGATGCAGCGTTTGCCGAGCTAAAAGCTTTGCTCTCCACCCAGCCGGTGCTTGCTGCTCCAATCAGCAAAGAGCCTCTGTTGCTCTACATCGCAGCCACAGGACAAGTCGTCAGTACTGTGCTAACGGTCGAGCGGGAAGAAGAAGGAAAAGCTCTCAAAGTTCAGCGCCCAGTGTATTATTTGTCTGAAGTCTTGACTCCATCCAAGCAGAGATATCCTCATTATCAGAAGCTTGTGTATGGAATATACATGACCACAAAGAAGGTTGCTCATTATTTCTCTGACCATTCCATCACAGTCGTCAGCGACGCTCCACTATCAGAGATTTTGCACAACAGAGATGCAACTGGTCGAGTGGCCAAATGGGCGATTGAACTTCTTCCCCTTGATATCAAGTTTGAGGCAAAGAAAGCCATTAAGTCCCAGGCGATAGCAAATTTCCTCGCCGAGTGGATTGAACAACAGCAGCCGACTGAAGTTCACTCGGAGCATTGGACCATGTTTTTTGATGGCTCTAAGATGTTGAATGGTTCCGGTGCTGGGGTTGTCCTGATTTCCCCCAGAGGAGATAAGCTCAGATATGTGCTCCAGATTCACTTTGATTCCTCCAACAATGAGGCAGAATATGAGGCCCTCCTATATGGGTTGCGCATGGCCATTTCACTCGGCGTCCGTCGCCTAATGGTCTATGGCGACTCGGATTTAGTGGTCAATCAGGTGATGAAAGAGTGGGACGTGAGAAGCCCAGCCATGACTGGATACTGCAGTGTAGTGAGGAAGCTAGAAAAGAAGTTTGAGGGGTTGGAGCTCCATCATATACCCCGACTGAAAAATCAAGCAGCTGATGATCTAGCAAAGATAGGTTCCAAGAGAGAAGCCATTCCGAGTGGTGTGTTCTTGGAGCATATACACACTCCGTCAGTCAAAGAAGATCCTTTCACCGAAGAAACTCCACAGCCCAAGAGCGCCACAGATCCGACTAAAGTTGAAATCCCAGCGGTGGTCGACTTGATCATGGAGGTTTTGGTGGTCATTCCCGACTGGACGATTCCGTATGTCGCATATATCTTGAGGAAAGAGCTTCCGGAGGATGAGGAAGAGGCTCGACAGATCGTCCGTCGATCTAAGGCCTTTACCGTAATCAAAGGACAATTATACAGAGAAAGCGCGACTGGAGTCGGTCAGAAGTGCATAACACTGGAAGAAGGTCGACTCATCCTCAATGATATTCACTCGGGGACCTGTGGTCATCATGCGTCCTCTCGGACCATCGTGGCCAAAGCATACCGAGCCGGATTTTACTGGCCCAAGGCGAATGAGATGGCAAAAGAGATAGTGGATAAGTGCGAGGGATGTCAGTTCTACTCAAATATGTCGCACAAGCCTGCGTCAGCTTTGAAGACCATCCCACTCGTCTGGCCTTTTGCAGTTTGGGGGCTGGACATGGTCGGTCCTTTGAGAACAGGACGAAGCGGTTTCACGCATGTACTGGTGGCAGTCGACAAGTTCACCAAGTGGATCGAGGCTAAACCAATCAAGAGCCTTGACACTGGTACTGCTGTTAGCTTCATCAGGGAACTGATATTCAGATATGGAGTCCCACACAGCATCATTACGGATAATGGGTCGAACTTTGACTCAGAGGAATTCAGAGCTTTCTGCGACTCCCAGGGCACACGGGTCGACTACGCTTCAGTCGCCCATCCGCAGTCGAATGGACAAGCAGAACGAGCTAATGGACTGATTCTTAAGGGATTGAAGCCTCGACTGATGCGTGATCTCAAACACGCGGCTGGAGCTTGGGTCGATGAACTTCCCTCTGTACTCTGGGGACTGCGGACCACACCTAATCGGTCGACCGGAAGAACTCCATTCTTCTTGGTCTACAGAGCCGAAGCGGTCTTACCAAGTGATCTTCTGCATAATGCTCCCCGAGTCGAAATCTACAACGAAGCAGAAGCTGAACAAGCGCGGCAGGACGCAGTCGACCTTTTAGAGGAAGAAAGGGAGATGGCTCTAATCCGGTCGACCATCTACCAACAAGATCTGCGCCGTTTCCACGCCCGAAATGTGAGAGGTCGAGCCTTCCAGGAAGGAGATTTGGTTCTCCGAGTGGATCAGCACAAACCACACAAGCTTGCTCCTTCTTGGGAAGGCCCCTTCATAGTCACCAAGGTCCTCCACAATGGGGCGTACCGTCTTTACAACGTCGAGCATAATTTCGACGAGCCCCGAGCTTGGAACGCGGAGCTACTCCGCCCATTCTACACTTAAGTTTTATCATTCAGATGAGTTGCAATAAAGTACTTTTGTAGTTCATGGACCTCAAAATAATAGTGTCTTAGTTCCTCCATAATATCTGTCACTTTTTATTTTTGTCCAATGAAATTCCCCTCAGTGGGTGACTTAGCTGCGAATCCGTTTCGCCTAAGTTTGTAAAAATCCTACCGAGTGGTGAGCCAGACTCCCACTCGGAGGCTTAGCTGCGAATCCGTTTCGCCTAAGTTATCAAAATCCTACCGAGTGGTAAGCCAGCCTTCCACTCGGAGGCTTAGCTGCAGCCTCGTGCTCGCCTAAGTTATAAAAATCCTACCGAGTGAAGAGCAACCCTCTCACTCGGGGGCTTAGCTGCAGTCCAAGCACTCGCCTAAGTTATAAAAATCCTACCGAGTGGTAAGCCAGCCTTCCACTCGGAGGCTTAGCTGCAGCCTCGTGCTCGCCTAAGTTATAAAAATCCTACCGAGTGAAGAGCAACCCTCTCACTCGGGGGCTTAGCTGCAGTCCAAGCACTCGCCTAAGTTATAAAAATCCTACCGAGTGAAGAGCAACCCTCTCACTCGGAGGTTTAGCTGCAGCCTCGTGCTCGCCTAAGTTATAAAAATCCTACCGAATGAAGAGCAACCCTCTCACTCGGAGGCTTAGCTGCAGCCTCGTGCTCGCCTAAGTTATCAAAATCCTACCGAGTGAAGAGCAATCCTCTCACTCGGGGGCTTAGCTGCAGCCATGTGCTCGCCTAAGTTTATCAAAATCCTACCGAGTGGTAAGCCAACCCTCTCACTCGGAGGCTTAGCTGCAGCCCTGTGCTCGCCTAAGGTATAAAAATCCTACCGAGTGAAGAGCAACCCTCTCACTCGAGGGCTTAGCTGCAGCCCAGTGCTCGCCTAAGTGGACTAAAGAATAAGTCGATTGCAGTACAGGCACCTTGCTTTAAACCTGCAAAAGACATTCCGAGCCGAAGGCAATCGTATTCAAGCACCAAATCCAAGTTTGAATCGACATCTAAAGGAACCGAAAGTGCTCAGGCGTCAAGCCTGTTAAGGTTTGTCGGTTACAATTCCACTCGGCATACCGAGGCAAATTTAAAGCGTCGAGCCAGAAGAAGTTTTTTACCCCTCCTGTGGAGGGCTGGAAGGTGCAACAAATTCATCAAGGTCAATCCCGTCGGCGATCCGAGTGGCAGCTGCAAGGAAAGTTTCCATAAAGGACCTGAAGTCGTGCTTCTTGGTATTGGCCACCCGAAGGGCCGCCAGCTTCTCTTCTCGCGCATCTTTGCAGTGGACTCGGGCCAGACACAGAGCGACATCTGCACCACACCGAGCCGAGGACTTCTTCCACTCCTGCACTCGACCAGGGATTGTGTTCAAGCGGGCCATCAGCGACTCAAGGTCATTCTGAAGTGTCTCCTCAGGCCAGAGCGTCGAGTCGATGCGAGATGTGGCGGCCTTCAGCCTTGCGAGATAGTCCACGATAGCTGCAACACGAGACTCCAGTCGGAAAACATCCATGGCAACTTCGTCGTTCACCGGAGAATTGACGGGGTCGAGGTTTGGCTCCAGTCGGCTGGTTTCTTCTTCAAAGTTTTGACAAAATTCTGCAAGGATGATCACTAAGTCAAGGGGATAGTCGAATGGAAAAAGCCACAATTGGAAATATTTGCCAAACATGGAGGTTTACCTTCAAGCATAAGAAACAGCTTCTTGGCAAGGCCACTCAGGAAGGCCTCCAGTTCAGTTTTCTTCTCAGTCAATTTGCTGACTTGGTCGGTCAGGGCAGCTTTATCAGTTTTCAGTCGATTGACCTCCTTGTTGGCAATCCCAAGAGCAGCTTTCAGATTGGTATTGTCTTGTTCGAGCTTGGTGACTGAAGCTACCTTCTCGTCAGCAAGCTTGATCTTCTCAGCTAGCTCAAGGTCTTTCTTCTGCTGGGCCTCCCTTACCTTGCCTGCAAGTTACAGCAAGATCAGATTTTGAAACAAGCAAGGGGAAAAGCAGTCGTCAGGGTCTCACCAAACATACCTTCGGTCTCCTCCTTTGCCTTTGTCAGCTTCTCCTGAACCAGCTTCAAGCTCAGCTCGACTTGAGTATGTTTTTGTTCCAGCTCTGAGTAGCGAGCCACAAGATAACAGGAGTTCTGCGAAGAACCAATCGACTAAATGTCAAATATAATTCACTTCCGAGTGAAAAAGGGAAAAACACACGTTTCTAAGACTACAGCCAAATACAAGCATTCGACCGTAGTCTCGGGGACTACACCCAGTGGGTGCACTCAGCGTGCCCCCACTAATCCCGATGAAGACAAAGTCGACCAGTCGACCTCAAAAAAAAAGAGATGCATTCTCTAAGACTGTGATCAACTGCAAGCAGTCGACCACAGTCTCGGGGACTACACCCAGTGGGTGCACTCAGCGTGCCCCCACCGGTTTGTGAAATCCAGTCGACCAGTCGACTGACAGAAAGATTGACATCATAAAGCCTAAGGCCGACTGCCAGCAGTCGACCTTAGCCTTGGGGACTACACCCAGCGGGTGCACTCAGCGTGCCCCCGCTAACACGGAGTTTATTCGACACCCAGTGGGTGCACTCAGCGTGCCCCCACCGGTTTGTGAAATCCAGTCGACCAGTCGACTGACAGAAAGATTGACATCATAAAGCCTAAGGCCGACTGCCAGCAGTCGACCTTAGCCTTGGGGACTACACCCAGCGGGTGCACTCAGCGTGCCCCCGTTAACACGGAGTTTATTCGACACACCCACTGGGTGACTACTATAAATTCCGGAAAAGTAAAGTTTTTGGTAGCATATCCAACAGAACAAACAGCGGTCGACTGACCTGGACATTGCTTTGGAGGGCAGAGCTGGCGTCATAAGCTGCCTGGCTCGCGTCCCGGATGGTCTTCAGCTGCTCCATCATGAGTCCCGCCTGGCGTATTGCTTCCTTCGCTGCGCCAGCTTGGTCCTCGGGGACGTGGTGCATCGTGAAGAGGGAGGGCTGCTGAGCACTCGTCAGTGGATTTGCGAAGGACACCGTGTGTCGAGTGGTGTTCTCTTCCTCCACAGTCAGAATCTCAGGCGCCGTCACATCCCGAGGCACCCTACTGGCGGACGCTTTCCGACTCCTTCTGCGTGTCAGTGGTTCTTCATCCTTGTCGTCGTCAGGGAGATTGATAACAGTGTTAGGTGGAGCTGCGGAGAAGAATCAGGATCAGAGATCGCGAGTCAGTCGACTAAGAACGGTGTTAAGAATACAGTACCTGGGTTCGAAGTTGCTGCATCCTCCATCTCGTGGTCATCAGCCCGGGCCAAGGTCTCAGAAGTAGCAGCACTGCAACTCCAAAGGATCAGTCGACTAACTTCAGCGTCGACCAGAGATAAAGTTCACACAGAATAAGAAAATATGAGCAGCACAGTTACCCTGATATGGTGGGGATGGACACCTTCATCTTCGGCAAGAGTTTGATCGGCTTCGACGAGGCCGCCCTGGGCTGCTTCGGCGCCTTTTCAGTCGGCACCGGAGAGGTGGTCCGAGGGCGCTTGGTCGACTGAGTGGCGGTCACAACCCCCTTACCACGTTCGGTCGAAGGGTCGTGGACAAGCTTCGACCGCCTTTCTGAGCGCGGCGGTACGACCTCCTCCTCCTCCTCTTCCTCGTCCTCGACGTCGTCTTCATCACCGACATCATCATCATCGTCGTCATCATCCTCTGCAACATCCGAGTCCCATTCCTCCTCTTCCTGGCTCTCGCCCCCGCTCGCCTCGCCCTCCTCAGTCGAAGCTTGTGCCCCATTGGGCATCGAGTACAGCTCGGTGAGGGCCTAGCAGATGCTCAGACAAGGATCAGTCGACCAGTCGGTAGGGTTAACAGAAATGAATACGACGAGGGCGCAGTGGAGGGCAGAGCAAGTGTACCTTGTTTGAGTCGTTGTTGTGGTCGAGTGGAGGAATCCTTCTGGCTCCGCGTGGGTTGTCCTTGTTTCCGGTGACGGCTGCCATCCATCTTTCCAGAGTGACATCGTCGACTGCTTCTGGATGGACTCTAGTCTCGTCTTCGGTCCCACAGTACAACCACATGCAGTGGCTCCGGAACTGGAGAGGCTGGATGCGACACCTGAGGAAAACCTCCAGGAGGTCCATGCCCGTCACTCCCTCCCGAACCAACTGCACCACGCGCTCCATCAACATCTTCACGTCAGCTTTCTCCTCCGGAATCAGCTTCAGAGGGGAAGGCTTGCTCACTCGGTCCATGGTGAACGGAGGGAGTCCACTCGACTGCCCCGGCGTCGACTGGACCTGGCAGTAGAACCAAGTCGACTGCCAGCCTCTGACGGACTCGGGAAAGGTCATGGGCGGGAAGGTGCTCTTATTCCTCACCTGAATCCCCAGGCCTCCGCACATTTGGACGACTCGGGTTCTCTCATCACCTGGGCTCGCCTTCTTCACGGTCTGAGATCGACACGTGAATATACGTTTGAACAAACCCCAGTGCGGTCGACAGCCCAAGAAACCCTCACACATGGACACGAACGCGGCAAGATAGGCAATGGAGCTTGGGGTAAAGTGGTGGAGCTGCGCTCCAAAGAAGTTCAAAAAGCCACGAAAGAAAACACTCGGCGGCAAGGAAAACCCGCGATCAACATGGGTGGCCAAAAGCACACACTCACCCTCTTCAGGCTGGGGCTGCCACTCCTTCCCCGGAAGCCTCGCAGCTCCGTGGGGGATCAAGCCCTCGTTGGCCATGTCGAGGAGGTCATTCTCCGTGATGGTCGACTGGATCCAGTCTCCTTGGACCCAGCCCTTCGGCAGGCGGGATCTGGACGAGGACCCTCCGCGGCTGGTGGATCTCCCCTTTGCCTTCTCCGATGCCGACGCCTTCTTTGCACGCTCCAGCGCCGCCGTCTTCTCCTTGGCCATGGTTGCCGGCGAGATGCGCGAAGGGAAGTGGTGCGGGGGCGAGAGCGAGCACGCTGAGCAGGGAGGAAGGAAGCAGAGAGAGGGGGAGAATGCTAAGGCGCAGCACAGAAATCCTCGCCGGGCACATTTATAAGGTCCCTTCCGAGTGGATGACAGGTGGGCCCGGTCGATCTAATCATATCTGGAACAGTTATGCAGACGGGATACGTGGCGAAAAAGGCGGCACGGAGATCGAGGCGTCCATGCCCCGTCCTATCCGAATGCCGCGGTCCGCCCCGCTTCGCGCGCGCCCCCAAATTTCGCATCCCGCGGAATCCGCGAGCAACAAATCAGTCTGTCAGGCGCGGTGTTTCCGGCGATCCGTCGCTCGGAGATCGTCGAAGCCTGAAAGATCACTCGACGCAAAAACAGAATGGATCAAGTCGACTGAAGGCAAGTTGTTTCCTGTCGACGAAGGGATTCTTTGGCCCAGAACAGCGCACAACCGGAGCGCAAAGGTTAATCGGAAACGACATCAACTCCTTCTTCACTCGAAGCCTCAATCCATTCGGGGGCTAATGATGGGGTTATGTACCTAGGGTAGGGTCATGTACCTGATCCAAGTAACTTACCCCAAGACATCCTTAGAAGAGGTCGCCTTCCAGTCGACCAATGAAGATTCACTCGAAGGGCCTGAAGGACTCGATCACGAAGACTCACTCGACCACCAGGAGGTCAAGAGGCACTCTGCACTGCAACGGCCTGTAATCAAGTAGACTTTATGATAGTAAAGGCCTTTATGTGGGGCGTTACCAGTAACGCCCCAGACTTAACTCACCTTAAACCCTCTCCTACGTGGGCTGGCTGGGGTCCTGGCACACTCTATATAAGCCACCCCCCTCCACAGGCAGAGGGGTTCGGCACCTTGTAGTTCGTACACTCATAATCCACTCGACCGCCTCTGGGCTCCGAGACATAGGGCTGTTACTTCTTCCGAGAAGGGCCTGAACTCGTACATCCTTTGTGCTTACAACCTCTCCATAGCTAGGACCTTGCCTCTCCATACCTACCCCCCACTCTACTGTCAGGCTTAGAACCACGACAAGCGGCGCTCGGATGAATAAATCTGCTTCAACTTCACCCTCACACTGGCAGTGCCCTTCATGACGATGTCTCGGAGTTTGATGGCATGGTGTGTTTGCCGATCCTTCAGATCGGCGGCGTTAGGGTTCATGGATGGTGTTGGCGAGGCGGCGGCGGCGACTCCATCAAGTGTGTCTCCTTCTGCTCTGTCCCCGTTGTTGCGGCGTTGTCTCCGATGTCAAGGTGGAGCAGGGAGATTTTGTCATCCAGGAGTACGCGCAGACGGTTGTCTACACAAGTGACAGCTGGAAGATGGCGCATCTTGTGCTGGGTTTGTGGTTGGAGGCTGATAGTTCTGGTTTCCTCCTCCGGCTCGTAGTCGTGCGGGGTGATCAGTTCTGAAGTTCGATGACGTGTCCAGGGACATGTTGCCCCGGTCTTATTCTTTCAACGACAATGGTTTTGCTTTAGGCAAACTACTTTGGAGGTCCGTAAAGCTGCTGATCAGCGATGGAGTCGCATCAAGCTCGAGTAAAGAGGTGATATGTCTCTTTTTCTTATTAGAGAGGGACAGGCGCTGTATTTTTCATAAAATTATCCAATCTTTTCAGTCCTGTAATGTCGATGTTTACATGGCTTGTAAGTGAATCTTTTATCTTATTAACGAGACACATATTACTACGCAAAAAATTATAACAGTAGTAAACAACCATATATAAATATTTAAAAAGTTACGGAAATACTAACGCCCACACGTGTGGGCGTTTGCATCTCGCCCATATGCATGGATCAACGTCTGTTTATTTTTGCACGAATCTTGGCATGTTTTGTCAGATTTTTTATGCCACGTAGGACTGAGTTGGTGTGTGATCATTCATCCGGTCGCCCACATGTCCGTTTCACCACGCGGAGGGGCTGGTGTGTGGGTGTTTAGCAGTTCGCCCACACGCCAGTTTTCACGCACGCAGAGGGGCTGGTGTGTGGGCGTTTATCAGTTCGCCCACACGCCCGTATCCTCTCCCGCGCCCAAAGTTGTCAGTTGCCATGTGTTTTTGCAGGGTACATGGCAACTGCCCTAGCTGGTTGTAAGCAGATGGCAACTCTCTCTTTACCCGAGTTGTTATGTGTTTTGCAGGGTACATGGCAACTGCCCTAGCGTGCTTGTAAGTAGATGGCAACTCTCTCTTTACTCGAACATATTTCTTTGTCATGCCTTTTTTGTAGTGCTACATGGCAAATGCCTAGTATTAGTAGGTGGCAACTCTAGCAACTGTAGTAGACCAGACCATCCATGGCAACAGCTGCAGTTGTCCAAAACTGACATCTAGCACTTGACCTGAGATGGCTACTGCAGTTGAGCAACCATGACAAATGTAGTTGTCAGACATGGCAACTGTAGTTCAGTAACATGGCAACGACAGTTAAACGAACATGAAAGAGGGTCTGAACCATGGCAACTGTGGGGACGCGTGGTGACTGTCACGCGGAGCGTGCGGGACCGTGAGTACGGGCGTGTGGATGTTATCTATTTTTCCCACACGTAGGCATGTGGGAGGGACCGCGAGGCAAAAGACCAAGCATGTGGGCATTACTTGTTTTATCCACACGCAGACGTGTGGACTGATTCTTTAGATACCACACAAGACATGTGGCCAGATCCCTTAATGCCCACACATGTGGGCGTTATCGGGACCCAAAAGTTAAGTCATGAAGTTGGCATTGGTCCTCGCATTATTCTGAATTTGTTTAAGGTTTTTTGTGATGTTCGTGTATGGTGACTAGCATTATTTTGGTCCTCACATTATTATGGTCCTCGTATTATTTTGGATTTATTCTATATGATGAGGAGACATCTCATCGACTACGAAGACGTGTATGATGACTTCATCAATCTCAAGATATTATACCGGCTCAATTTCTTAAAAACTGCACATCCAAACAACCCCCCTTTTTATAGCGCATTTGGACACGAAAACATTGCTCCAACAGCTGCCCTGCCCTATTTGTATTTTTGTGGTTCCCTTCTGAGGTGGCCCAAGCAGCCTCTAGTGCTGCAAATTTGCAAACCCAAATCGCTACGCAAAGTCGCCCAACCACCACGCCGAAACTTCCTGCGCGCGACCGTCGCATCGCCTCCCTCCTGCACATGATCGCCGTTGCAACCATGGACAACACCTCCTAAGGCCATGGTGGTTTTCTGTGACGATGTTTCGGCTACCTATCTCGCCGCTAAATCGGTGTAGCATAAGCGCACCAAACACATTGAACTGGATGTTCACTTCGTGCGTGAGAAGGCATAGTTGGGTGAGCTCAGTGTACTTCACGTACCGACCACTCAACAGTCTGCCAACATTATGACCAAAGGGTTGCCAACTGCTGTATTCCTGGAGTTCCGTTCTAGTCTTTGCATCACCGACGCTTCGAGTATGGGGGTAGGGGGTATTGGACGTGATATACTTGTGTATATCTTCAATTGATCCCTTTCTTATCTCTAGCCTTGTATAGTCTAACTACTAGAGATTTGGTAGGGTTAGTTGGCTTGTCACTACTAGAGATTGGGTAGGGTTAGTTGGCATGTCACACATGACATCTCATGTATGTATTGTAATAACTCTGATGAATACAATTGAGTTGCATCCAATACCTTTCTACAGGAAGTACAAATCATCTCACACATAATAAAAATTACATTGAGGTTCCGAGACCACCAAACGATGACTATTGCCGCCAGAACGAGTCAGCGACGCGCGTTGTCGCCGCTTCCCTGCCGGAGCTGGCTAGACCTTGTCGATGACAGACGGGTGGTCTTTGTGACGCCCTCGACTCAATCGTACACTAATCATACACGCAAATGTGTACGATCAAGATCAAGGACTCACGGGAAGATATCACAACACAACTCTAGACACAAATTAAAATAATACAAGCTTTATATCACAAGCCAGGGGCCTCGAGGGCTCGAATACACAAGAGTTAACGAAAGCAACATTATCTGGGTACAAGCATGAGTTAAACAAGTTTGCCTTAAGAAGGCTAGCACAAAAGCAACATCGATCGAAAAGGCAAGGCCTCCTGCCTGGGAGCCTCCTAACTACTCCTGGTCGTCGGCGGTCTTCACATAGTAGTAGGCATCAATGGTGGCATCGGGTTCCTAGGCCCCGACATCTGGTTGCATCAACCGGAAAGAAGAAAGGGGGAAAAGGGGGGAGCAAAGCAACCGTGAGTACTCATCCAAAGTACTCGCAAGCAAGGATCTACACTACATATGCAACATTATCAAAGGAAGGTTGTATATGTGGATGGATGCAGAAATGCCAGAATAGAGAGAAGGCCTAGTCCTATCGAAGACTAGCATCTTCTGGAAACCACCAACTTGCAGCAACAGGAGGGAGTAGAGTAGCATAAAGTAAAGTAGTAGAAGTTTTATCAACCTCGGCCAGAGATCCTTTCTCGACTCCCTGCGAGAAAGCAATCCCAGAGCCATACTATCCAGTTCCAATCATACTCCAATTCTCATATCCATGTCTCATCTCAAGTATCCAGTTCAAGTTGTATAGATCGGGATACAACTCCAAGTGTCCGTTACCATAGGACAGGCTATCGATAGATGTTTTCTTCCCTGCAGGGGTGCACCAACTTACCCACCACGCTCGATTAACTCCAGCCAGACACACTTTCATGGGTCATGCCTGACCTCGGCCAAATAATACGCCGCAACCCGACCGAGGCTTAATAGAGAGGTCAGCACGCCGGACTAAACCTATGCCCCCAGGGGTCATGGGCCATCTCCCCGGGAACTCCTACACGTTGTGTGGGCGGCTGATGAGCAGACCTAGCTACCTCCTTCAACAAGGCAGGATCTTACCAGTCCAACCCGGCGCGCGCCGCTCAGTCGCTAACGTCTATTAAGCTTCGGCTGATGCATACGACGCAGAACGCCCATACAATGTCCAAGTGATGGTTAGTGCTATCAGGCCAGAGGCCCCTCGGATCAAATATCCAAATCGTAGTGGATTAGGAACGCGCGGTAACAAGCAGAGACTCACGAAAGATGTGACCCCGTTGCCCCGTCTCGAGTACTTGCGAAAAGGGCTAAGAATGCCCGACCACGCCTCGTAATTATCTCGCGGGCACCCTCCAGGTCAACCCGACTCCACATCACTCGCAATTAAGCTCGCGCGGGTACCCCTCAGGGCCTACCCGTCTTTAGTAGCATGGTTCAGTGTAAAGTCATAGTAACCATAGTAACTGTGTGTCCAAACATCAAGGGGAAAACCCGAGGAATCACCCCCGGTGGATTCCACTCAATGTAATCATCAAGGTGAACGTAAGAGGAACCACCCCCCAGGTTCACACTTGAGGGGTTGCACGACAAAGTTTTATCGAAAGTGGTTAAGGCGGAATCACCCTCGATGACCACGACCGAATAGCTACACTACATGGTTAACATCATAAGTGTTGTAGAGGTCTCACGCTCGGCACTCGATAGTAACCCAGTAGTGTTGAGCAACTAAGGGGAAAGTGATGTGCGGTACCAGGGCCTGGTCTTCGATCCCGTTGATCGGGTCTTCAATGATGAAGCAGGGGAAACAAGGACGAGGTGGGGGTCACTGATGGGTAACTAACCAACCTATACTAAGCAGTTTAGGATAGGCAGGTAAGGTACAACAGCAGATACGAAAGCAGGCTATGCATCAGAATAGGAGCAAACAATAACAGTAGCAAAATCTAATGCAAGCATGAGAGAATGAAAGGGGCGATATCGGGATGATCAAAGGGGGGCTTGCCTGGTTGCTCAGACAAGAAGAAGGGGTCGTCGTCGACGTAGTTTAACACAGCGGCATCAGCGGCAGTCTCGGGGTC